>NC_081546.1:13514781-13516316 GCF_901000735.1 Corylus avellana | reverse complement strand
CCAACAAATAACAAATGCATATCCATTTTGGACTTTAATTTTTGTTTAGATTTTGAAAATTTAGAATAAATATGTAAATGTTAAAAAAAAAAACAAAAAAACAAAACAAAAAAAACAAATAACCTAGCTAGCTAGATCTATTTTATCTAGGATCCCCATATATAAAAATTTCCTTTAGGTCATACAAATTTAGATTATGTAAATGTCATAGAAAACGAAAAAATAAAATAAAATAAAATAACACCAAATAACCTAGCTAGCTAGCTAGATCTATTTTATCTAGGGTCCCCATGTATAACAAATGCATTTAAATTTAGACCTTAATTTTGTTTAATTTTTGCAAATTTAGATTATGTAGATGTTATAATTAAAGCTAAATGTATGTGTTTATTTGTTAAAAATAAACAAAAAATTGAAATGATGTAATTAAAGAAATACACTAAAAAAAATAACAATTAATTAAATAACCTAGATTTATTTTATTCAATTAGGGTTCCAGTAACTAAAGCTATGGACAAGAGTTGGATGACATTGTTGTAATGTATTCTTACACTGTACTGCCATGATCTTTCTGCAGGAAAGCTTGCACAGCCTGGAGGTATTCTCCCAATCTGCATCGTCTCTTAGCTTCCTCCTTTTCTTACCCTTATTGTAGATAGCTTTTATTGTATGAAGTTTCATAATTGAATTTTTTTTCGGAAGTCCTGGGTTTTGATTCCATATAATCCAAATCAAGAGAAAATGTAGTTACAAATTAAAAGGCTCTCTTCCTAGTTTGAGGTCTATGCATATTTCTTCCATTGTTTTATCAAATTTCTTGAGTTGCATGGTTGCTAATTAGAAACACTCATGATTGTCTAACCCTTGGTTTCTGCATTTTGTGCACACTTAGGTTATGTTATCTTTGGTAAACCATAATGCTTTGAAAATATGGAGTTTGGCTCATTTGTGTTTAATGCAGTGTCTAGTGGAAAAAACCCTAGAGGTTAGGGAAAATCTCCACCATCTCCATCTCAAAAATCGCCTCACCACCAGCTCCGACGACGGACCAAACCGAACCGGCCATCTTTAGTTGAGGATTATGGTTCGTTCAATACTTTCCTTCACACTATGGATAATTATGTTAAAATTGTTAAATTACCACTTGTCTCTGATAAAAAGAGGTCAATTTAATAATTTATATTCTAACACTCTCTCCCTCATGTGTGAGCTCAAACTCAC
The DNA here is from genome assembly GCF_901000735.1 of Corylus avellana. Lineage (NCBI taxonomy): Eukaryota > Viridiplantae > Streptophyta > Magnoliopsida > Fagales > Betulaceae > Corylus > Corylus avellana. Next base: position 13,515,095 of record NC_081546.1, on the reverse strand, counting down.
CCTTAATTAGTGGGTCAAACATGTGAGATATTTAATTCAAATGGGAGGTGAATGATAGAGTCAAAGTTTGAACTTATGATCTTTGGCTTTGATACTATATTAAATTATCAATTGTCGCAAAAGCTTAAGTAAATAGAAATAGGTAAATTTAATATCCTAACAAAAACCATATATTATATATGTCATAAATTTTTTATTGATAAATAAGGTAAACTTTCATAGTTTGAAGAATTCTTTCTACTATCCACGCACGCATGCACTTTTAAATAGTCAGACCTATGGTTCTGATTGAGATTTCAATATCAAGATCAGGT
>NC_081546.1:13509742-13514761 GCF_901000735.1 Corylus avellana | reverse complement strand
TTCCATGAGAAAGTCGTTCAAGGACTCTCTCAAAGTGCTTGAAGTTGATATTCGACACGCTAATACTTTGTAAGTTTATGGGGTGTAACATCCCGATATTTCTGTTCTTTTACCTTGTAAATAAATCGAGTGTTACGCTGAAATAATATCACACAGAGAAAAAACTGTAATTATCAATCTTCAATTATCATATCTCTTAAATCACCCAATCAAAATATAATCTCTCATATCAAATCAGATCTCAAATCAATATTTATTCCTATAATATTCATATGATCTAATCAATTCCTCAAGAATAAATATCATTACCTAATATGAATAATATATCATCAAATAAATATCTCTAAAATAAGACTTTGAAAAATCTGGGATGTTTGATAAATGCGAAATATTGCATAGTTGGACCCCTTTATTTACTTTAGTTAATCCTTTAGCTGTGTTATTATTTAATATTTTGTGTTAGTTTTGTGTTTTTAGTGTTTTGTAGGTCATTAAAAAAAAACTACAGCTTTAAAGGGAAAAATCCAAAGTTTGGAAGAAAGCATACTTTGAGAAGACCTAGATGATGTGGTTAAGTTTAACCAAATCTAAGAAAAAGGTTAAATCAGATTAAATTGGATAAAAGATCAGATTGGATAAAATTTCAGATCGGATTCAAATTTAAATTTTGTATATGTCTCAGTATTTTGACCATAACTTTTCGTTCAAATATCAGATTGAAATGATTCAAGTGGTATTAGAAAGCTAACACAAAATAATACAATTCGTTTTGAAATAGGATTTTCCTAATTCGGAAGGTTACTATGCCAAAATTTCCCTACAAGTGAAGGACACAAATCTGGACGAATCCTATTCCGACTTCAGACTTCTATTTTGACTGGGAGACAGGCCTCAAAATTGTCTAGGTTTAATAGGGCTTCTAGGACTTCCCTAAGCCTATAAATAGACTTCTTTGCATTCAAGAAAAGATATAGAATTCCAGAGAGCAAAATTCTACAGCTTTTCTCCTTTTAGTTTAGGTTTTCTTTAGTTTAGGTTTTATTTTTATGTGGAGTTAAATTCCCAACTAAGGTTGGGGATGAAGCTTCACCGATGAAGAACATTAATACTTTCATGTAAGTCTTTATTTATCTGATTTTATTGGGTTTAATATTTCAATTTGTTTACTTCTTTTCAATGTGTGGAGTGATTCTTGGATATCTTTTGTGATTCAAGGATACACTTGATGATTTAAGATAATTTCACATAATTGATTGCTTGATTTTATTTGCCTAAATAATTGGATATCCCTTGTAATTTGTTCTATAGATACATTTGGTGTTTCAATTAAGATTGGATATCTTTTGTGATTTACGGATACACCTGATGATTTAATTGATATTGGATTCCTTTTGTGATTTGTGCAATGAATGGATACATGAGATCGTTTTGATTAATTGTTTGAAGCATAGTAAAACATATCTAAGATTTTAATTGTGAAAATTTCAGATTAATATTGATAAACATGGAAGTATGTTGTTATGATTCAGTGAGTGTGAATTCCCAAACATGGAATTCTCAAACCTTAGTATTTTATCTCTTAGTTTATTTTAATTAGTTTATGTTTGTCTTTCAATTTTAAAAATCAAAATTCAAAACCTTTTTGGAACTGGGTTAGGATTTTTTTAGTTTAGATTTAAATTGCTCTTTCAAGAATACAATTCTCTGTGGGATCGACCTCGCACTTGCAATCCATTAAACTACAATCGATTCGTGCACTTGCGCGTTAAATAAATTTGCACAACACGCTACATGGGGTCTCTCTGAATTTGGTTTCTATGCTTTTCTTCTTTAGAAAAAAAAAAAAAGTGGTTTCTAATTTGAGAGAGGCAGGACTACGGCAACTGGGCTAAGAAAGATTGCAACCACAAGAGCTGCAGGACTTGTTTGCAAGACGGCGGTTTTGATTGCGCCACTCACGTGAAGAGCACGTGGGTGCCCCCAGCTTGGCGGAGGGAACGTCTGGTTCTGCCATTGATGAAAGGATGGTAAGGGGGCATTTTGGGGAAGAAAGATGCATAAGTGATCACGAGTCACCTGATCACTTTTCCGTTAGTCAAGATGGCTTTGACTGACGGATAGGTTGAGTTGCAAAAATTTTAACTTTGAGGGGGATGCATTGCAAAAATTGAAACAGTAGGTGGTGAAAATCGGTTCAAACTTTGGGCGGGGAGGGGGGGGGGGGAGTGTACTTTTCCCTATTTATAACCACAATTGAATTATTAATATATTTTAAGCTCGAGGTCGAGTAAAATTTAAACAAGCTGAACTCGAACAAGGGAAGCCTGCTCAGGCTCGACTCATTTACACGTCTATTGCTAAAGACAGAAATCAAACAGTTTCCATGGCAACATCCGAACAGGTTAATACCATGTGAGGACATGACTAGAGTTTCATGCCCAAATCGCCTTCCATGTCCAGAAAGCAGCCCACATTATAGGGAATACAAACTCTCTAACTTGCCTCATCAGGACACATATCCTCAATGTCTAGACATCGATCAATCTCTTAGATTGATCATGACCATAGGCATGTTTGGATAGCTCAGGGAACATGTACTCCCTGGAACTCCTCATGTTCATACATATTTGTACAAGTCTAAAATTAGTGTTACAAACTGATCAGGTCTGTTGAGGGAAGATATACTCCTAGGTCTTTCATGTCCGGATAACATCGTTTATGCCCGAACATCGATTGTAGTACTTGTCTTCTTGAAGGTTCTTCACCATTTTCACTTGTAGACCTAAGTACACAACTACCTATGTCCCAAATAAATAAGACATAAGTTTTGGATACCGAAAGAGCCAACCCAAAATGTAACACCTTCTACTATCTCTTTGTGTCTTCCATTCATCAGATGGTCACAAATTCACAAACAATTATATGTCACCCTATAATCAACTCAGAACTCTAGGTCAGCAGAGGACTTGCAACTCTTGATGGATGACAGAAAAAAAAAAAAAAGAAAAAAAAGAATGCAATCGAACCGAGAATAGGGGAGAAGGGACAATGTGATGGCTGTAGTGACATAGCTCAAGAAAGAGCTGGTGTTTTGTTGATCGCTTGTTTGGTGAAGAGAATAGATGAAGATCTAGTGTTTTCATCTTAATTTGTGTGGGTTCTCCATGTTGATGTGTCTATCTCTTATTGGATGGCATAAATGACCTAGTTTGAACCAAGTTCCAATTAAAGTCATTCTCTATTATATGTTATATAATTTTCAAATTAGTTTAGATTGATCCCAAGTATTCCCAACCTTTGGTTATTGATGTAATGGTTGTGAAGGAATGCTATAGAAGGGCTAAATTTTTTTGTAGTTACTAATGAAGCATAACAAAGTGTAAAAAATCAAACGACTAAAAAAAAAAACTAGGAAAGCCTGTAGAGAAAGCTTGAGAGGAGTGTGATTGTGTTAGCATTTCACATAGGCTCACACTCGCATTAAATGTGATGAGCGACAAATATTGCATATTTTGGCCTCTTAATTTACATTTGTTAATCCTTTAGCCGTATTATAATATGATGTTTTGTGTTTTTAGGGTTTTGAAGGTTGCTAAGGGAAAAGTTTGGAATTAATGCGAGAAATACCAGTTTTTGGGAGAAAGCCACCAAGGACAGTGCCCGTCCGGACGTCCAGACGGACCTGCGCTCGAGCATACTCGGGCAAAGCTCCAAAAAAGAGTGCCTGTTCGGACGAGGAAAACTCCCATCTGGACGGCCACGTCAGCTGCGAATCCAGCAGCGCCCAAACCCTAAATTAGGGTTAAAAATAACATATTTTTCGAGAAAAACGCACCAAGGGGACGCCGTTCACTGTAGTTTTCGACTTTTTGACATTTGTTTAGCTCTAAACTCGATTCCCTTTGTAAGTTTGTTAATTTTGATGATTTCAATTCATTTTATTATACTTTTGTAATCATGAGAGGCCAAAACCTTCAGCTAAGGTTGAAGATGAAGCCTCACCATTGATTTACATTCATACTTTCATGTAATGTTCATACATTTCCGTCGTTTAATTCAATTGAGGTTCTATTTCAATTCAATTAGTGGATTAAATTCTATTGATTGATAGTTTGATTATTACTTGTGCAAATATTGGATACTTGATGTGTTTCATCCGACAGATACATCGAATCATTAAATTTAAATTGGATATTCATTGTGATTCGTAAATTAAACGGATACATTGGATGATTTGATTTAAACTAGGTATTCATTGTGATTTGTACAATGGATGGATTCGTTGAATGTTTCAATAGATTACTACCTGACCTAGCTTAAAAGGATGGCAAATTTTTTTGACAAGGGTGCTAAAATATATGTATTTTAGCCCCTTAATTTATATTTGTTAATCCTTAGTTTTGTTAGTTTGTGCTATTTTATTTTCTTTTTGTATTTTCTTTGTTTTATAGGTCATGGAAGAAAAGAAAGGGTTTCCAAAAAAGTTCCAAGCTTAAAGGGCAAATTGGGAAGACCTAGAAGATTTGGTTAAGTTTAATCAAATAAAGGAAATGATTAAATCATAATTTCTCAAATTGAAGTCAAAATCGGATTGGATTCAAAATTGGATTTTGCATATGCCTCGGTATTTTGACCATAACATTCAGCTCAAATATTAGATAGAGGTGATTCAAGCGGCATTAGAAAGCTAACTCAAAATTATACAAATCACTGTGAAATATCATTTTCCTAATTCAGAGTGCCACTATGCTAAAATCACCCCACAAGATAGGAACGCAATTCTAAACGAATCCTATTCTGATTTGGACTTAGGTTTTCTTTATCCTAATTGGACTAGGACTTAAATCTCCGAATTTCCTAGGATTAATAGGACTTCTAGGACTCTCCTAAGCCCTATAAACAGACCTCTAAGCCTCACAATTCAAGAGACAAAACTTTGGGGAGAGGAATTGGAGGCTACCCCTTTCGGTTCTTTCTTTCCCTATTCTTTTTAGTTTTATTTTCATTATGTTTAACTAA
>NC_081546.1:13475174-13509627 GCF_901000735.1 Corylus avellana | reverse complement strand
TTCCTCATATGTATGTGATTGACCATTATATGCATGTGGTATGGACTAGTTAATTAAATCAATTTGGATGATCGCGTCCTAAGTTTAATAAGAGTAACAAAAGAAATCCACACTGGGTTCTTGGGTTAATCAACATAGGGAACCGGGAGTAGACTCCCATGCCCTAGGCCTCATGTGTTTGTCGTTTTCCACAGATTTATACTTTCTTAAAGAACAACTTAGTAGACACCCATGCTAAATCCTTTAAGAAAGAAAATAATTAGAGTAACCCAAGAACCCGGTGTGGATTTCTTTTGTTACTCTTATTAAACTCAGGACGCGATCATCCAAATTGATTTAATTAACTAGTTCATACCACATGCATATAATGGCCAATCACATACATATGAGGAATTCAAGAAAATAGGAATTAATCAAGTTAAGCAACACAATATGATTATCACAAATGCGCCAATATTGAAATATTAAATAAGCATAATTAGGGCTTCAATCTAGCCCTCCTAAAGAGTTAGTTATACATGATGAAAATAAAACTAAAAAGAAAAAGGAAAGAAAGAACCGAAAGGTAGCATCCAATTCCTCTCCCCAAAGTTGTGTCTCTTCCAAAATTGTCTCCTGAATTGTGAGGCCTAGAGGTCTATTTATTGGGCTTAGGACAGTCCTAGAAGCCCTAGTAATCCTAGGAAATTCGGATATTTAAGTCATAGTCCAATTAGGATAAAGAAAACCTAAGTCCAAATCAGAATAGAATTCATCCAGAATTGCGTTCTTATCTTGCAGGGTGATTTTTCTATAGTGGTGCTCTGAATTAGGAAAATAATATTTCACAATGATTGTAGCATTTACAGTTAGCTTTCTAATGCCACTTGAATCACCTCAATCGGATATTTGAGCTGAAAGTTATGGTCAAAATACCAAGATGTATGTAAAATCCAATTTTGAATCCAATCCGATTTTGACTTCAATTTGAAAAATTCCGATTTAATCCTTTCATTTATTTGATTAAACTTAACCAAATCTTCTAGGTCTTCCCAATTTTCCCTTTAAGCTTTGAACTTTTCTGGAAACGCTTTTTTTTCTTCCACGACCTATGAAACAAAGAAAATACAAAAAGGAAATAAAATAGCACAAACTAATAAAACTAAGGAATTAACAAATATAAATTAAGGGGCTAAAATACATATATTTTAGCAGTTATCACACCCCCAAACTTACATATTGCTAGTCCCTTAGCTATACGAAACTAAAAACAAAATGGAAAACAGTAAATAAAAAAGATAAATTCATCTTTCGTAGGATGTACAATTGCATTTAGCATATGCAACAAGCCTTTTAAACCCCTAAGGATTCCCTAGAGGACGAGTGAAGTCTCGTGAGGGTTTTCCATAAATGTTACCCACAAACATCATGCAAGAGTTCATGTTATTCAAAAAATTAAAGTATCGCTCAAAAATCATGATTTTCTTTCACTAGCACGCTTAAAAAGATAAACTCAATCTTCACAATGAATTGGAATTTTAAAATTTAATCACTTACAAAAGACATGCTAAGGCATCACAAGTTCGAAACAGTGTAAAGTGAATTAGCACATAAATACGAAGCTTCCAATTATTTCCAATGTGCGATGTCTCAATATCTCAAAGTTCACTAAAATCCCTATTAGAATGAACAACAATGACATATTTTTCTTTTCTTTTTCTTTTTTTACTTTTTTTATTTTTATTTTTTATTTTTTTTATTTTTTCTTTTTGGTCAAGTTGTGCAATGTTTGGTTCCATTAAGCTTTCAAATTGATCCATGTAGCGAGTGTGAAGTCAATGACTCCCAAACCAGGTGGTTTTAGGGCATTAGGTGTGTTAAGTGCCAAAATATCAATATTTTAGCCCTTAAACTTCTGTGTGTTAATTCCTTAATATTGTTAATTTGTGTTATTTTAGTTCTTTTGTGTTTTCCATGCTTTAGTAAGCTTTTGGAAGAAAATGAAGTAAATCTTGAAGATTTGGGCTTAAAGAGAGAAATTGGGAAAAGTTGGAGCGCCTGACAGTGCGATCGATCGCAGGTTCCCTGCGATTGAGCGCACTACCAGAGAAGACAAGTAGCAAATCGGTCATGTGCAATCGAGCGTACAGTAGAAGAGGCTCGATCACAGACGTGCGATCGAGCGCACACGGTTTGCGATCGATCACACCCATGCGCAGGAGACACATCAAGAGTGTGGCCAGACTGCTAGTATTTCCATATTAGGGTCTTCCAACTCCCACTTGTAATAGGAGTAAAACCCTACGAATTTCCTAGGTTTACTAATGTAACAAGGACTTCTAAAGCTTATAAATAGACCGCTTAGCCTCTAGGAATAAGTGTGGAGAAAAGAGGCACAAGCTCTGAATAGGAACTGAAGGCTACATCAAAAGGAGTTTGGGTTTTCTTCTCTTCCACCGTTTATTTTTATTATGTAGTTTATATTTTTAATTAGGGCTAGATTGAAGCCCTAATCATGTCCTTTTAAGATTGCAATATTGACGCCTTTGCTACAATTATATTTTGGTGTATTTAACTTGATTAATACCTGTTATTTTATATTCCTCATATATGTTTGTCTGGCCAACATATGTATGTTGTATGACTAGTTAGTTAAATCAATTTGGATGACTGAGTCCTGGGTTTAATAAAAGTAACAAAAGATATCCTTGCCGGATTCTTGGGTTAATCAACATGGAGAACCGGGAGTAAACACCTATGCCCTAGGCCTCGTGTGTTTGTCGATTTCCACAAATTTATGCTTTCTTAAAAACAACTTAGTAGACACCCATGCTAAATCCTTTAAAAAAGAAAAGAATTAGAGTGGACACTCATGCCTAATTCGTTGCTTAGGAAAATCAATAGTTTAAGGAGTAGACACCCATGCCCTTAGGTTGACAAACATTAGATATACCGGTATAATTGGCGCATTGGCATATTGTTATCTTAATTAGTCTGATTAGTGGTGGATATCAAAACCCTAATCCATTTTAGTTTTAGTTTATCTTTTATTTTATTTCTTTATTTTGACTAAATTATGACAATTGAGTTTTATCTATTAATTAAATAGGAAATTACTTCTAAACATAATTTACCAATCCTTGTGGGAATGATCTTGTATTTGCCTGCTATACTATCGTTTGATCTTGTGCACTTGCAAGTAAAACGTACTAAGTATTTGCCTATTAATTTAGGTATGTATTTGGCATAACAAGGTGTAAAACACCCCTAAGGACGTACTAACTCGAGTCAAAAAGGCTACGAAACTAAACTAACCATGACATTAATCAAATCAAAATTCTTCACCTTTTGACGTGAACACTCAATGCTTTGAGGCAAGAGGTCCAGTTACTTAGTAAAAAGCTTATCAATGATCATATTTTTTTTTTCTTTTTCTTTTTATCACATATGTATATATGCCAAAGTATCCATCTAATAAATCATCCAGTTTCACCCAAGACATAGACACACATCAGACGTCATGTCATACCCCACAAATTATGTGCCAATGTGCTTATGTAAGATCAGATCAAACATGTGAATTCTCAACTGTCATAAGCAAGTAACCAAACTTAAAAACTCAATTATTAGATCATGTGTTCAAAATTTTATGCTCACCAATGAAATCAAACCACAATTTTTTCAGATCAACCAAAATTTTAAGGTAAACATGAATATGCATAAATATTTCTTTTTTTTTTTTTTTTTTTTAACAACAAAACAACAAAGCAAACAACATGAAACTGGGACAGATTGTGTGTAAAGTAAAGTGTTCCCGTACCCCCAAACTTAAATTATACATTGTCCCCAATGTGTCTATAACATGGAAAGAATTTACCTGGGAGATGGACGAACTGTTTGGAATAGTGTGGCTCATAGCACACCCCCAAACTTTGAATTGAAGCACACTTGTCTCTGCAAAACACTAAAGTAACAAATGAAAACAGAAACAAAATAAAATAAAATAAAACACACACAATAAAATAGAATAAAATCAAAATAAAACAAACAAACAAAAATAAAAAGCATATGCTATGGGGTGCCTCCCATGAGCGCTAAGTTTAACCTCTTCAGCCAGACTGTAGTACTTTAAACTTGAAGCACCAATCTTTCCTTCTCCTACACCAAAGGGAATGAATCTTTTCTGTTGCAAGATGCTTCTGAGTGTTTATAGATCTGGGAGGACTACTTTGAGTTTTCTCAAACAATTTCTCATCCGGTGGGGAATCATGAACTGGAATAAAGTAGGAAGAAAACTCAGGGAGCTTCTCTATCTTGATGTCCTTAATTTGCTCATATGGTAGCTCTAATAGACTTCTCTCCTGACCTCTTGGTGTTTCAGGAATAAGAGCCAATGTTGAAGAAATTTCAGTGCTCTCTTCTTTTTCCTGATGTGACTCCTGTGGAACTTCGGTTTGCTCCTCCTTCCCCTCTTCCACTTGATTTTCAACCACCTCTTCACTCCTCAATGTGACAGCTTACTCATGATAGTCGGTGCACTCTTCCTCCATATATAGTCCATTAGGATTTGCCATCAACTGACCTTAACATTCTTCTTCTTTGAGGATATCTGATATTTGCTTGAGATGAGCCTCCATCCTTTCAAATGATTGCATGCGAGAGCTCTCCCTCCTTTCAAATGATCGATTTCTTTCCTCCATTTGGCTAAGAGAAGCTGATATTATTTCTTCTAAGCTGGCATGTGCTTCTTCTAAGGCAGGACTCACTTCTTCTAAGGCAGACCTTTTTGGAGGAGCCGGGCCATAAATGAGGTTAAGAATGCCACCATGGTCAACGCCCAAGCAATTGCTAAGATGCAGAATCAAATCGGATAGATAGCAAATCACTTGGGTGAGAGAGAAAAGGGAAAGTTCCCGAGCCAGCCCTTGCCCAACCCTAAAGGACAATTTATGGTTGGAAATTCCTCCAATCCTGCACATGGGCAGGAACATGGGCAATCCATTGTCACACTTAGGTCAGGGAGACAAGTGGACAATCAAGTAGTTCTGCCAAAAGAGAACCCCAATATGCTACAAGGGCAAGATAGTAACAACAATGAGGGGAGAGATGCTGAGCCTTCTGGAGTTATACCCATTGTTGAGGATCCCCCAAGGATGTTTGTTCCCAAAGTACCCTGCCCAGAAAGACTACAGGCTCCTAAGAAAGGGGGACATTTGAGGACATTTTGAAGGTGTTCAAGCAAGTCCAAATCAACATCCCATTTTTGGATGCCATCTAGCAAGCGCTGTCATATGCCAAGTTCTTCAAGAACTTGACTACTGTCAAGATAAGGACGAATGTCTTGAAGAAGGTGTTTCTGACTGAGCAGGTCATCTCAATCCTTCAATGCAAGCTGCCCATCAGGTATAAGGACCCTGGGTGTCCCACCATTTCTTGCATGATAGGAGTCAGCCGGATTGAAAAGGCTTTATTGGACCTTGGAGCAAGTGTGAATCTTCTGCCCTATTCAGTATACTTACAATTGGAGTTAGGGGAATTGAAGCCCACATCTATGACACTCCAATTGGCTGACAGGTCGATGAAGATTCCAAGGGGAATAAATGAGGACGTATTAATCAAGGTGGACAAGTTCTATTTCCCTATGGATTTCATTGTGCTAGACACAGAACCGGTTCAGAATGTTGGGATTCAAATACCGGTGATTTTAGGGCGACCATTCTTAGCTACGGCTAACGCCCTGATCAATTGTAGGACGAGGGTGATGAAGATTTCTTTCAGAAATATGACATTGGAGATGAATATCTTTGATATCAGCAAGTAGCCACTGGAATATGATGAGGTGAGAAATGTATGCTTGATAGAGGAGATTATCGAGGAGAATGTTAGTGAGTCAAGCATCGAAGACCCCATGGAAGCATGCTTTGCTCAATTTGGAGATAATTTGGACCTAGATAAGCTAATTGAACAAGCTAATGCAATTTTGGAGTCTGCTCCAGTGATGAGCAGTGAGAATGGGGAGACAACAGTACCAGAGCACCCAAAGAAGGAACTTAAGCCCTTACCGGACACCCTTTAAGTATAAGTTCCTCGGTCTAGCAGATTCGTTGCCTGTGATTATAGCTTCAGATTTGGTTGGTTCTCAAGAAGAGAAGTTATTAGACGTTTTGAGAAAACCTAAGAAAGCTATTGGATGGACCATAGACGATATCAAAGGAATCAGCCCCTCAGTGGTAATGCAGAAGATACATCTGGAGGAGAATGCCAAGCCATCGAGGGAGCCACAAAGGAGGCTAAACCCAACTATGCAAGAAGTTGTGAGAGCAGAAGTGATTAAGTTGTGGGATGCAGGTATCATATATCCAATTTCTGATAGCAAGTGGGTGAGCCCGATTCACGTTGTGCATAAGTGGGCTGGATTGACAGTAGTGAAGAACAAGGATAACGAGTTGGTCCCAACTCATATTCAGTCAAGATGGAGAGTATGCATAGACTACTGCAAGCTGAATGCCACTTCGAGGAAGGACCATTTTCCACTCCCATCCATTGATCAGATGGTGGAGCGCTTAGCTGGGCATGAGTACTATTGCTTTTTGGATGGTTATTTTGGTTATAACTAGGTCCCTTTGGACCCCGAAGATTAGGAGAAGACTACATTCACTTGTCCTTTAGGGACGTTTGCCTATCGTCGTATGCCTTTTGGGTTATGCAATGTGTTGTGCAAATTTATTTAGCTCGCAAATGCACGAATCGATTGTAGTTTAATGGATTGCAAGTGCGAGGTCGAACCCACACGGAATTGTATTTTTGAAAGAGCAATTTATTTCTAAACTAATTAAATCCTAATCTAGTTTCAAAAATGGTTTTAAAATTGGGTTTTTTAAAATTAAAAGACTAAACATAAACTAAATAAACTAAGTAAATCTAAGGATAAAGGTACTAAGGTTTAGGAATTCACACTCACCAAATCATAACAACATACTTTATGTTCATCCATATTAATCCGAAGTTCTCACAAATTAAATCATAGATATGTTTTACTATGCTTCAAAGAATTAATCAAAATCATCCCATGTATCAATTCATTGACCAAATCACAAAAGGAATCCAAATTCAATTGAAACACCAGATGTATCCATAGAAAAAATTACAAGGGATATCCAATTTTTATGAATTAAAAGCCAAGCAATCAATTATATGAAATTATTTCAAATCATCACATGTATCCTTGAATCACAAGAGATATCCAAGAATCATTCCACACAATTGATTAGAAGTAACACAATTGAAATATAAAACCCAATAAAATCGGAATAATAAAAACTTACATAAAAGTGATGTTGTTCTTCATCGGTGAGGCTTCATCCCCAACCTTAGTTGGGAATTTAGCTCCACATAAAAATAAAATCTAAACCTAAACCTAAAGAAAAACTAAACTAAAGAGAAAAGCTGTAGAATTTTGCCTCTGGACTTGTATATCTTTTCTTGAATGCAAAGAAGTCTATTTATAGGCTTAGGGAAGTCCTAGAAGCCCTATTAAACGTAGATAATTCGAAGGTCTGTCTCCAAATCAAAATAGAAGTCTGAAATCGGAATAGAATTCATCCAGATTTGTGTCATTTACTTGTGGGGCGATTTTGGCATAGTAACCTTCCGAATTAGGAAAATCTTATTTCAAAACGAATTCTAGAATTTTGTGTTAGCTTTCCAATGCTGCTTGAATAACCTCAATCCGATATTTGAGCGGAAAGTTATGATCAAAATACTGAGACATGTACATAATCTGAATTTGAATCCGATCTGAAATCTTATCCAATCTGATCTTTTATCCAATTTAATATGATTTAACCTTTTTCTTGGATTTGGTTAAACTTAACCATATCATCTAGGTCTTCTCAAAGTATGCTTTCTTCCAAACTTTGCATTTTTCCCTTTAAAGTTGTAGTTTTTCTTTAATGACCTACAAAACACTAAAAACGCAAAACTAACACAAAATATTAAATAACGACACAGCTAAAGGATTAACTAAAGTAAATAAAGGGGTTCAAATATGCAACATTTGGCACTTATCACAATGCACCCACCACTTTGTAGCGGTGCATGATTAGTATTTTCTCTAACATGGTTGAACGTTTCCTTGAGATTTTCATGGACGATTTCTCAGTCTTTACGTCATCTTTCGAGGAGTGTCTGCACCGCCTCACTCTTGTCTTAGTGTGGTGCAAAGTAAAGAACCTTGCGCTCAATTGGGAAAAATGTCATTTTATGGTAAAGCAGGGGATTGTATTGGGGCATGTCATTTCTCATCGTGGGATTGAGATTGTCAAAGCGAAGGTGGATTTGATTTCCAACCTTTCACCCCCACATACAGTGAAGGAAATTTGTTCTTTTCTGGGCCATGCGGGATTCTTGAGGTGATTCATCCAGGATATTCAGCAAGATCGCCAGGCCCCTGTGTAAGTTGTTGGTAAAAGAGACCCCATTTATATTTGATGAGTATTGTAAGCAAGTATCCGGGGCTTTGAAGAAAATTCTGACGTCCACACCCATTATTCAGCCACCCAACTGGAGTGTGCCATTTGAGATCATGTGTGACGCTTCAGATTATGCAGTTAGAGCTGTTTTAGGGCAGCATGTTGATAAACTCCCCCATGTCATCTACTATGTTAGCAGGACACTAAACGATGCACAACTCAATTACTCTACCATTGAGAAAGAGTTTATGGCAGTCATTTTTGCTTTGGACAAGTTCAAATCCTACTTGCTAGGATCTAAAGTCATTATCAACTCGGATCATGGAGCATTGAAGTATCTTTTCTCCAAAAAAGATGCTAAATCTCGTCTCATCCGGTGGATTTTGCAGTTACAAGAGTTCAACATAGAGATTCGAGATAAGAAGGGTTCCGAAAATGTGGTGGTAGATCATTTGTCTAGGTTGATAGTGGATTTCACTAAGGATGCCATCCCCATTTCTGAGACCTTCCCTGATGAGCAATTGATGCACATTGCTCACAATTCTGCACCATAGTTTGCTGATATAGTGAACTATCTTGTAAACTGGCCAAATGCCTTTACATTGGGGGCTACAAGATAAGTCTAAGTTTTTGGCCATGGTGAAGTACTTTTTCTGGGACGATCCATATCTGTTCCAGTATTGTCCCGATCAGATCATTAGGAGGTGTATTCTTGAGCATGACCAATGCAATGTCATCTATTTGTTATGATCATGCCTGTGGAGGCCATTTCAGTGCTCGAAAGACCATTGCAAAGATTTTGCAATGTGGATTTTATTGACCTACCCTTTTTCGAGATGTTCATACATATTTCACCTCTTGTGAGCTTTGCCAGAAGCTAGGGAGTATTTCTAGACGGAATATGAGGCCCCTCAATTCTATCTTGATTGTGGACATTTTTGATGTGTGGGGCATTGATTTTATGGGACCTTTCCCAAACTCCTTTGACTGCCTCTACATTCTCGTTACTGTGGACTATGTGTCCAAATGGGTGGAAGCTCTTGCATGCAAGACCAATGACCATAGAGTAGTGGTCCAATTTTTGAAGGATAATGTCTTTGCTTATTTTGGTACCCCTCGAGCTATCATAAGTGACAAAGGCAAGGATTTTTGCAACAAGATTTTTGAGCAGTTGATGAAGAAGTATTTCATCACACATAAGGTTGCCACCTCATATCACTCACATACGAGTGGAAAAGTGGAAATTTCAAATCGAGAGATCAAGCACATTTTGGAGAAGATTGTGAATCCCAATAGAAAAGATTGGTCTCTACAATTGAATGATGCGTTGTGGGCATACCATACAACATTCAAGACCCCGATTGGCATGTCACCATCCAATGGAGTTGGAGCATAGAGCATATTGGGCCATCAAGCAGTTAAATTTCAATCTTACCAAGGCCGGCTCTTAAAGAAAGCTCCAACTCAATGAATTAGAGGAGCTACGAAATGATGCATATGATTGTGCAAGGTTGTACAAGGCTCAAATGAAGAAAGCTCATGACCAGAGCATTTTGAGACGATTCTTTGAACCTGGTTGGAAAGTCCTTTACAATTCACGTCTGCATATGTTCCCAGGCAAGCTAAAATCTCATTGGACCGGCCCATTCATCATTCGATCCGTTTTTACTCATGGAGCCATTGAGATTTAGAATCCAAAGAATGGCAACACATTCAAGGTAAATGGACAAAGGATGAAACCATTCTTAGAATTGAAGAGTCTAGAGATTGAGACAACATTGTTGGAGGATCTTAGTTATCCGAAGTGATCGTCACCTGCTATGGAGAGTCTGGTTGAAGATTGTAAACATAGCGCTTGTGGGGCAACCCTTGTTCTTTTTATTTCTTGTCATTTGATTTTGTTTGTTTGTTTGTTTGTTTTTTTTTTTTTTTTTTGTTATGTTTTTCTAGACAAGTGTCTTACATTCAAGTTTGGGGGACGTTCTCTAACGTTATGCCTGAGGTTTTCTTTCCATTCGGTATTGTATTTCTGGCCACATTGGGGACAATGTGTCATTTTAGTTTGGGGGTGGGAAAGACATTACTCTCCATTTATTGTTATGTTTTGTTGTTTGTACGTTTTTTTTTTGTTTTTTTTCAAGAAAAAAAAAATTGCTATGTTGTTGATTATGCATGAGTTACACTATAACTGTGGTTTGCATTTCATTGGCTTGTTTAACATCTTGAACACATCATGTCATTAGAATCTGAGTCCTTTGACTCATTTTTGGCTTAGAGAGACTTCACATATTTTGAGTTGATCATCACAAGCACTATTAGCATAGAGTTTGTGAGGTATGAGATTTGAATTGAATAGTATGTATCTTGAGATTTGTAGGATGAATTGTTGATAAATAACCTTGGCTTGAAAATAAAATAAAATAAAAATCCAGCTTGAGTTTCTCATTGAGTAACCAGACCTCTTGCCTCATTAAGCATTGAGTGTTCGCGTAAAAAGATGTGAAATTCAAGTTGGTTGATTGTATGGCTAGTGCGGCTTCGTAACCTTTTTGACTTGAGTCATTAAGCCCTTAGGATGTTTTTACATATAATGCCCTAAAACCATCTGGTTTGGGAGTCACTGGCACAACCCTCGTTACATAGGTCAATTAGAAAGCTTAAAGGAGCCGAACATTGCACAGCCTACAAAAAAAAAAAAAAAAAAAAAAAAATGCATATCTTAACTTAAGCCTTGGTTATTTTCATCTGATAGAATTCCTATGAATTTTGAGGTACACAAGTTTTGAGTAAATTGAAGCCTCGCGATTTTATGTTAGTCTCACTTTGCACTTATTGGAGCATGTGTTGTCTCAAATATCCATTTATGAGTGAATTGATTTTAGATGTCTTGATGATGTGATTGCGGTGTTTATCTTGTTAAGCATGCTCATGAGTAAGAACCATTTGTTTGTGTTGAAACTTATTCTTGTCAATAATATAATGCTAAAAAATGTTTGTGGGCATCATTGTTATTAAACCCTCACGAGACTTCACTCATCCACTAGGGATGCCTAAGGTTTAAAAGGCTTGTTGCATATGCTAAATGCAATCATCTCTCCATTGACAACAGATTTATGTTTCATGCTTTCATGTTGTTTTTCATTTTGTTTTGCTAAGCGACTAACAAAATGTAAGTTTGGGAGTATTTGATAAGTGCCAAATATTGCATATTTGGGCCCCTTAATTTACATTTGTTAATCCTTTAGCCGTATTATAATATGAAGTTTTGTGTTAGTTTTGTGTTTTTAGGGTTTTGAAGGTTGATAAGGGAAAAGCTTGGAATTAATGCGAGAAATACCAGTTTTTGGGAGAAAGCCACCAAGGAATGCAGTGCCTGTCCCGACGGCCAACAAGCCTATCCGGATGGGGAAAACTCTCAGTAACGCCCAAACCCTAAATTACGGTTATAAATAACATATTTTTCGAGAAAAAACGCACCAAGGGGGTGCCGTTCACTATAGTTTTTGACTTTTTGACATTTGTTTAGCTTTGAACTTGATTCTCTTTGTAAGTTTGTTATTTCAATTCATTTTACTATGCTTTTTGTAATCATGAGAGGCTAAAACCTTCAACTAAGGTTGAAGATGAAGCATCACCATTGATTTATGTTCATACTTTCATGTAATGTTCATACATTTCCGTCGTTTAATTCAATTGATATTCTATTTCAATTCAATTAGTGGATGAAATTTTGTTGATTGATAGTTTGATTATTACTTGTGTAAATATTGGATATTCGATGTGTTACATCCGACAGATACATCGAATCATTTAATTTAAATTGGATATCCATTGTGATTCGTAAATTAAATGGATACATTGAATGATTTGATTTAAATTGGGTATTCATTGTGATTTGTACAATGGATGGATTCGTTGAATGTTTAAAATAGATTACTTTTCATGAAACATAGAACATGCATAGGTTATCGTTCTTCAGATGTATGAACAAAACATAAGAGTGTGTCATTTTAATTCGGTGAGGTGAATTCTAAAACCTTAATCTTTTATCATTTGATTAAAAATCATTTTCATTTAGTTTATTATTTTGCAAGAAAAATCACCCATCTTTGGAACTTGGTTAAAATATAATTGGTTTAGATAAAAATTAACTTTCACGACACAATTTCTTGCGGATTCGACGTCACACTTGCATAATCTATATTGCAAACAACTCGTGCATTTGCGAGTATTTTTAAAACTCACAACAAAATGCTATTGGATTTGGTGAAATTTCATATACTCTTTATTGGTTTTAGGCTATGTGAAATGCTATTATATCTCTTCTACTTTTCTTTCTATCGACTTTGTCACTCAACAATTAGCTGGAAGTTGTTGCCTTTCCTTGCTTTTATATTCAAGCTTCTTGATTTTGAGTACGAGTGAATATCATAGTGGAGCTATGGATCATGCTCACGCTCGGAATGGGATCCCTGGCAATACCCATGAAATTGCCCATCAAATTTTTTTTTTTTTTTAAATCATGGCCATCCATTCTCATCCAACAACTAGAAATCTGCCACGTGTCCACTTAATATAAAATAATAAAATATTATTTAAATTTTAAAAATAAATATAAAATTTTAAAATTTTAAAAAAATTATTAAAAAACATGGGGTGGTTCGGCCACCCCATTTTCCCCTAGGGGGTGGCCAGCCATCCCAGCTCAGCCTAGGGGGTGGCCAAAGTTGGGGGTGGCCGGAGCCACCCCCATGCCCCCAGGGGGTGGTTCGGCACCCCTAAAGGCCGGTTGGGGGTGGTCAAAGCCACCCTCTAGGGCCTCATGGGGGTGGTTCGGCCACCCCCTAGGGCCAAACTTGATTTATGGGTTTGGTTTGGCTGACCACTCCCTCCTGGGCCCTAGGGGATGGCTCCGACCAACCCCAAAGACCGGTTGAGAGTGGCCGAAGCCACCTGCTAGGGCTCTAGGGGGTGGTTCGTCCACCCCCAACTGGCCTTTGGTGGTGGCCAACACCACCCCCTAGGCTAAGTTGCGGTGGCCGGCCACCCCCTAGGGGAAAATGGGGTGGCCGAACCATCCCATGTTTTTTTAAATTTTTAATTATTTTATTTTATATTTATTTTTAAAATTTAAATAATATTTTATTATTTTATATTAAGTGGGACATGTGGTAGATTTCTAGCTGTTGGATGAGAATGGATGGCCATGATTGAAAAAAAAAAAAAAAAAAAAAAAATTGATGGGCAATTTCATGGGTATTATCGGGGATCCAATCCGCTCATGCTCACCCTCACGAATTCGGCTTGTGTGTTGTAGTTAGTATGCTGTTAAAAAATTGAAGGGCTTAGATTTAACTAAATAATTGAATGGCTCAGATCTATTTCAGAGTTCTAATTTATTAAACTCTCTTTCATCTATGGCTCTTCTCCTTCCTTTTCTCCTTTGTAAAATCTCTCTCTCTCTTCCATCCATCATTTTCCTTCCCAGCAAAGTCCAGAGAAAATGAAGCAAGAAAGGATTGAATTTTGCAAAAGAACCACCAGATGGGTATGGAATTTTGTAGAAAAATGTTCGAAATTTTGTGATTCTCAGAGTCTTGGACCAAGCTCTTGCCTTCATCATTCAATCTTTATGCCTTTATCTCTCTCTCTCTCTCTCTCCGTGCGTCTGCCTTTCGATTTGCATTGAGATCATTGCCTTTCTTATTCGTAATCTTGTCATCAACTTGCTCAAATGGCAAGGCCATGGATTTATCTTATGCAAAAGCTCTTTCACTTGCTACTGTTCATGCCTTTGGATGTCATTCTTTTCAAATCTTTGAATGAAGATGAGGATGCTCTCTCGTGAGTTATGATGGATGGAAGAGAGAGGTTTTACGAAGGAGAAAAAGGCATAGATGAAAGAGAGTTTAATGAATTATAACTCTAGAACAGATCTGAGCCGTTCAATTACTAAGTTAAATCTGAGCCTTTCAATATTTTAACAGCATATGTGCTTAGTTAAAACTACAGCACACAAGCTGGATCTTCTTAAGTTCTGTCTATATTGTTAATTTTTTTTTTTTTTTTTTATTATTATTATTTTATTGCGTTTTGAAAATACATGTTTTTTATTACTTTTAAAAATGAAGTTTGTTAAAGTTAATTGAAAAGGAAGAAGATGGGTTGTTTTGAGAAAAATTCGGTTGGATGCATATATTATGGTTTTGTTTTACGCTAAGATTACTTAAAAAAAAAAAAAAAAAAAAAATGAGCTCAACCTGAACTCAAGCTGGTTTCTTCTACAAATTCCTTCCAAGTTTGAATGAATTGAGTTTGAACACGGGATTTCAAGCTCAAGCCCATATAAATTTTCAACGAGTCGAGTTTGAACGGTTCAAGCTCAGTTCGGCTAAATGACAACACTATTGAGATGCATATTATAAAAAAGTAATACTATATATTACGTCGTCATCATATATAAATGATGAAGTAGTATTCATTAGCCCTTAGATTTTACTTTTATTTTTTAAACAAGAGTTTGGTTCAGGAACGAATTGACTGCCATATTATAATAATAGAATGTAAGTGTAAGTTTTGGGTTCAGTTTCCAAAAACGATTTGGGAAGTTTTCATAAACAGGAAATCAAGTTCAGCATTAAAAATGGAAATTTCCATGTTGTACCCAACACAGCAACCCAATCATATACTTTGTTGAAAATATAAAAAATAAAAATAAAAGCCCCACTTCATTCTGCCTTGCCCAAAATCCAACAAACCCTAATGAGAACCCAAAGACCAAGCTTTCATTCTTTTAAATATTCCTTCCCTTTTTTTTTTCCTTTTTTTTTTTTTTTTTAAGAAAAAAAGCCACTTCTACAATATTCCTACATACGTGGATAGCACTAGCCATCTAGCCCGCGAGAGGGCATCTGAATACGGAAAGAGTAAAAAAAAAAAAAAAAGTAGAAAAGATTTCATGACACCCCATAGCCATGTCAATCAATGGGGCGATTAAAGTTTCTGATATGGTATACAAACAGCTCGTTGGAAGCTAAGCCACCATCTCAATTTTGAAAGGATCAGCCCTTTCCTTGTAAGGGATCACTGAAAATCTTCTAAAAAAAAATCTCCCCCTTTTTCTGAGACTCTTATTTCCATTCAGGTGGCATCGATGATCGATATCAGCAGCTATCGGACCCATTTCAACAGCTTCCAAGACACCGCTTTGTTTCTGTTTCTGTTTTTGTTTTTTTCTTGGGCAAGACCATCAGGTCCAAGTTCCCTTCATATCTTCACTTTGTCTCCGACCTCAGGTTGCTCAATGCTCTTCACAGCAGACAGATCTACCGACTTAAAACTGGTGGTTAATTCTTCTATCTTCTGCTGCCAAATAAATAAACAAAGAATTTTTATTTTTATTTTTATAAGTAAACAACAAGGAATTAAATATTAAAAACAAAGATCAATATAGACAGGCATGTGTGGACTCGAGTACAAGTAATATACAGAACCCCCCGCAAAGGCTCCCATTGTATAGAACAGAATAAATTTACTAATCGGCAAAATTTCATTGGCACAACATCCTGCACTATGCCTACTTGTATGAGGAACCCTTCTTTATTCTTTAATCATTTTGTAAACAAAGAGAATCATTTTCAGAATATTAAGATAAATAACAGCACCCATTAGCCATGGTCCTGACAGGACATATGATTCCTAACCCTCCACCTCCAATTAACCCAACATGGCCACCCCACATTACACGCACTCACTGAAAAGCTTGAATAAGATCAGAAAAGTGAGAAACCAGATTACTTGTTAGAAAGAACAAAGCATAAGGTGGGAATTAGGGAAGAAGGCAAAACCTCCAGATTATAATGTGGTGCAAATTGCCTTGTCCTCTTCTCTTGCATCACCTTCTGGCGGCTTTCATAAAAATCGAAATCATCCAATATGGATGTCTTGGACGCATGGTTCTTAAAAATATTCAAAATTTCAATACCCAGAGAAAATCTCACCTGCAAATGAAAGATGGGCAAACATTAAGCATGGCAAGAATGGCACCCAAAAATTCATTGAAAACCTAAATACTAAGCAACTAATTAGTTATGCACACCTCCTGCGTGTCTCGACTATTGGTAACAGGCTTGTTGTCATTATTCTCAAGTATTATATGCCGCAAATGCACGTTTGGAACATCTTTTATAATATGCCACTTGACAGGGAAATAACCATTCCACTTATCTTGCTGCCAGAAATCCATGTTCTTATTAAAATCAACTCGGCCAATCATCTCTGCTACTCCACAAAACTGACCACTTGCATTAACCTGAACAAAAACAAACAAAAAACCGAGACATTAGTTACTATTTTTGGGGGAACAAAAGGCATGCCAAGTGGAAACTTCTGCATTGGAATCATTATTGAACTCTAGAGCATACCGAAAAGAGAAGAAACACAGGACACTTGCTGCTTTTCTCCACCATAGTCTCTTGTGCATCTTGATATGCACTGTCCAACCTCTTATTTCCATTAGGAGTACTGGCCCACACGTTGTACTTGATGCTCTTATGAATATCATCTTCACTGTAAGATTTGATAACAAAGAAAAATGCACGATCGTATTTGGTGGAAAAGTCAGGAAGGTTATATTGATCCATCCTGATTAGAGAGGTTATGCTGTTACCATTTCCATTCCCATCAGTTTCCAGGGATCCAGCCGCATTACCTCCAGACATCAACACACTTTTTGCATTGGCTGTTCTAGGACCCTGGTTCTGCTCATTAAGCAAACTAATATCACTGACACCATTGACCTTGCTTCTGGATTTCAGCTTCTCTGTGCCGCCCCAACCCCTTCCACTTGCTTTTAAATTAACTGGACTGTTTGAATAAAGCAATCCACCCTTCCTTTGGTTGTGCGCTGAGAACTTTGAACTGGGTAAATAACCTTTAGCGAGCATATCTGACTGGAAAGATGAGCCATGAGGAACGGCCTAAAAATCATTTCAAAATTCATTAACATTGCCACAGGAGGAAAGTATATAACACTACAGAGCACAAAGAACCAGAATACCTTGTTCACTAGTTTTAGCGGTTTGTGCATGCCATGACCAGATGCGACATCCAATGGTGACAGGGTGTTACTAATATCCAGTGGATTGCTAAAGCCAGAAAAGGATTTAGAATGAGGAGCATGGCCATGACTTGGAGAAGATAAATTAGGTTTAGGGCCCAGAAATTCTGGAACTCCAGCATAGCTATTTCCAAAAGATCCATCTCCAACAAGGAGGGATGGATCCCATGCGTAGGGTGATGGTGCCAACTCCCCATAAGGAAGAGTAGTGGGATAATATCCAGGGGAAGCCATGGATGGTTGAAAAATGGGGCTTGAAGGATATGCCTGCTGATCAACGTATTGTCCATCAACACCAATTGTAGTTACCGGCAAGTATGGAGAGTAACTGGGCTGAAATCCCGGCATGATGTAGACAAAAGATCCATTATCTGTTTGCATGACCTAAATGAAGCAAAAGCGAATGTAAGTTCAACTTGTCATGAAATGTCAAATCGAATACGCATGATATTAGTAGCAAGCTAAATTCCAGACTTGAGCATTAATTGCCAGAAATCAGGTCACAGATTGAGATACTCACAGGATACTGAAGTTCCGTTCCATCACCGCCAACATAATAGGCTTGGTTGTCCAACTCTCCATAGGAACCTTCATAACCTGTGAACATGCTATTGTAAGACGTGAAAACATAAATACACAATCAATAAAAAGACAATACTAAAATAGTGAAGTTCATATTATCAGCCACAGCTAACCTGGATAGTAGTATCCATAATAGCCGCTTGTCGAATAAGACATGCCTTGATCAGTAGTAAGGGAATCTTGGTCAACTTCGCTCCCTTTGACACTGCCCATGGCATCTCCTGCAGATGATATACATGATGTTGCATCGGATTGCGGGCTCATATCTTTTGAAGGAGCCTGAATTTATGTACCCAAGTTCACAAATCAGTTGTAATGCAAAAGAGAGACACCATTATCGAAAAAATAACATCCATAGGAAAGCAAATCTCAAAGAATTCAATAATATTTAATACAGACATCACCTATGTGATCAAATACCACACCCTGAAACTTGTAAATTAAGCTTATCATGCATCTCCTATTTACTCCAAAAGTTATTTGATCCAGAAAGTGAGCCCGATTTTGGTTCAACCCCAAATACGATTTCCAAAAATACTTGTTTACAGGAAGAAGCACCAAAAAA
The DNA here is from genome assembly GCF_901000735.1 of Corylus avellana. NCBI lineage: Eukaryota > Viridiplantae > Streptophyta > Magnoliopsida > Fagales > Betulaceae > Corylus > Corylus avellana. The sequence goes on along the minus strand of NC_081546.1, from coordinate 13,490,912 downwards.
AAAAAAAAAAAAGAAAAAGAAAAGCGAAACTTTCGTAACACAAGCTTCTTATATCCTACAAAAACGGGGGTTACCAACACGCCAAAACAAAGTTTACTTTTTCAACGATATATTCCATCAACTATAAAAAGAGGCTCCGAAAATTATATTTAAACATCAAGGTTCAGTGCAGTTTTGAGATTACCAGATTGGAATCAGCGACCTCCGCAACAACTCTTTTCGGATTCCTCACCATTTCTTCTAGTAATTGTAAATCTGAATCCGACAGGGAAAATTAAACAAACAAGCAAAAAAGTAAATAAAAATTAATCATTAAAATCACTAGAATATACATAAAAACGCAGAGCTAAGAAAAAAATTATTCAAAAAGAGATTGAATTGAGCTACCAGAGTTCGTTTTCCAATCTCTTTTCACCGCTTCGGATGAATCAGATCGGTGCAGAGACAAAGAGAGAGAAGCACAAAAGGAGCTCCAGAAGAAACGAAAAAGAGACACAGCAATAGCGGGAAAACCAAAAAGCGGAAGGCTCGGGCGGATTTAGATTATGATTTAGACAATTTCCATTACAAATCCACACAAGAAAACAAAATCCAGTGGTTAGGTTCCGGCGGAATCGGAGTTTCCCTCCTTTTGTCTGAAACACCGAGGAATTCGCTCACTCGCGCTGTGAATTGTGAATTGGAATGAGAAAGAAGTTAGAGGGAAATGGACGATGACAATGATTCCATGATATCAACCAAAAGAAAGCATCGCCAGCAATGTGAACGGTCATTTATTTAATCAATCTGTGGTGCGGTAGGACTAAGCGACGGTGGTGAGGCTCCCACGTCACTCCTCCTTTTCCTTTTCTGTTTTATTCGTTGATTTGCTCAGCCGTCCGATTATCACGAGAACAACCCCTCTCTCTCTGTCTCGTACCCCGAGAAAAACAACTTCTAATAATTGGTTGATTTGTAGAGATTAATTATTCCCAAGAATATTTATTACAATTAAGTAAAGAAGGGTACAAAGAATTAAAGTAATGCTATTGGCTAATTTTTTTTATAAATTTAATCGTAATTTTAAAATATTATATCAATATTGAGAAAATAAAAATAAAAATAAAAGTGATGGGTAAGATTATTGGAAGAATTATAATAATATTATAGGCTCCTTCTGATATTTGAAGTTGAGGCGGTGCCACCTCACCAGTGGTCCTATCACCTACGGACCGACTTCCCGACACTATGATGTACTCATCGATTTACTTTGTGGACGTTCTAGCACCCACGGCTCATTGTAATTTGTCTGGAAACCATTTTTTTCTTTTTTAAGTCAACTTTATTTCTTTACATTAAACAACAGTTTTTTTTTTTTTTTTTACTTTATATATATATTAATCAATTTTTTCTCACTTTCTCTTCTCAAAATTCGTTGCTAAATGCGGTTTGCAAAATTACTTTATTGGTGAATGGTGAGGGCCGTCGGGTTTCTCTTCCATGTAATATGGGGGACAATAGTAATGGTCTTTAGACTTTTAACATTTAAAGCTTAGTTCTCAAGAATCTAATTTGATATGTTCTTAATCTATTTTCTTTATAATTTTTTTTATAAAAGTATATTTATTCTCTTTAAATTACTACTTAATATATAATGTCTTCCTTAGCATTAAAAAGTTGTAATGTCCCACCACAAACTACACTTAACCCTTACTATTAAATTTTCTGTTAATTTGGACCAAAAAAAAAAAAAAAATAGCCGGCCATGGAGGTGACCAACTACTAGCCATGGTCTGCTTTTTTTCCTTTCTTTTTTAATTTTTTATTTGAAGATGTATTATTGTTATTTTGGGTCAAATGTAATATTGCATATAGCCCATCTTTCAGGGTTAAGTGAAAGAAATTGGTAATTTACGAGGCATATTACAACTTTCAAAAGTTTAAAGTGACATTACAAATCGAGCAAGAGTTTGACAAAAAATAAGTATAGTTTTTTCCTAAATTTTTTATTTAGAAAATCAAATCAAGGAAACTTCTTGGGAAGACAATAATTGAACTTGTCGCCTACACCCCGTAAAGTTTGGTTAGAATTGTAGCGAGTGATGTAGATGATGAATTTAAAAATGGTATCATCCTTCTTATACTTTAACTCGGGATTTCCTTGAACCTACTCTAATAAGTGACAAGTGTCATTACCATTAAGAGTGATAGTTCAATGGCCCAAGAAAATTTTCAAGTGTTCAGGACGTGGGTTTTAATTTTTGCAATGGAGAATCTAATATCAATCACATTGGATTCCCATGCCCTGGTAGGACTGAATTAGGCTATATAACTCAGTCGAATTTGAGGGAATGCATTCGGTTTTCATCGTCTAGGCCTCTCATGTGCGGCTCCTAGCGAGTAAGTGCTACTATGGTCACGCCGAAGTAGGATAGCCACAATTAGTTTTCCCAGCCTATCCTTTGAATTAGAAAAAAAAATAAATAAAAAAAGTGACAAGTGTCATTCAACATATTTGAGTTTCTTAAAATTAATATTTAAGTTTATAAATTAGTAGAATAACAATAAATAACTCTTTAAAAAAAAAAAAAAACCATGTGAGAGATGACACTTGGCACTTATTAGATTAAGTTAGGAAATTTTTTCAAACCAATAAATTTGTATCCCTTTCTTATCCTATAATAATTAATATTAACATGATAAAAAAAAATTAAAAAATAAAACTTAATGGGCTAAGAGCCTAAGATTATGTGTTTTCTGTGTGTGAGAGAGAGATGATATGAAACGATATGATCCAAAGGTATCAAATCCATACAAAATTGCATCACTATGAAATTGCATGAATTATTTAAAGCGGTGGACCGACAAATTATTGGCAAAGAAGGAACCAAGACTTTAATATGATTAATGTTCCACCATACTTTTGCATTGAATTTTTCAAATATTTGGATTGACAATGAATACCCAAAAGGTTTTTTCTTTTTTCTTTTTTCTTTTTGTTGAATCAGCATTAAATTTGGACGTTTCAAAGAAGCCAGATGCGGAGGGAGAAAATCAGAAGAAACGAGAAGCTGAAGCGGCATTATCAAGGTTTGCTTAGAGGCCAAGTATTCACAGCCAACCATTCAAACTACAAGTCATGGCCTAAATAAATGTATTTTTTTCCTTTTTTTTTATTCTTAATGAATTATAAAGAGCCTGAACTGCCACGTTGACCTTTAACATGGCGTGCACGTGTAGTGCTCTATTGACACTGAACTACCCCAAGTTGGATAATACTATTTATCTTTTGCACGAAATTAGAATGCTTGGATCCGAAGCAAAAGTCCTTTTTTATCTTTGAATTATTGAATCAAGTCAAACCACATTGTTGAAGGCTTATGAAACCTAAATGCAACTCAATAAGTACATCTCGAGTAAATTTGAACAGAGTATTTACATGGGTTTTCGTTTAAGTAATTTATAATTAGGAAAATGTTATTTAGTAGCCTGTTATACAAATATATAATAAAAATGATGTAAAGTAAAAATGGGTCATTTTATTTTTAGAATTATGTTTAGTAGGTCTGATTCGCAATTATTATTTAAATTAGGTACCTATTCTTATCATATCACTTTTAAAAGTTAACGAATCACGAAAATGACCAAATTGAGTACAATATGTTTATGGTCTTCTCTTTTTTAGTTATGTTTTTTTGCCACAAAGCAGTTGCACTGGCATTCCTCCTCCTTTCTCGGACCTCTTCGTCCCGCTTACGGTATGTGACGTCTCACATCGCCTGGGTATGGAGATAAGGATATGCTTAAATGTATACTACACCTTAATGACACACAATATTGCCCGCTTTTGACTCCCCTCGAACTATACTTCTCAGGAGGTCACCCATCCTGATACTACTCCAACAGAAGCACGCTTAACTGCGGAGTTCTGATGGGATTATGACCATCACGGCTTTAAAACGCGTTGTTGTCATTAAGGGTGTAGTATACATTTAAGCACATCCTCATCTCCATACCCAGGCGATGTGAGACGTCACAATCACCCCCTCTTAGGACCCAGCATCCTCGCTGGCGACCCTCATGGGATTAGCCCATTCTTGGCGTCCGCCCGAGCGAGCGCCCGCTAGCGACCTTCATGGGCTTGTGCATACTCCCCCCATCTCAGGCTGGACAATGGCTTTGATACCAATTGTAATGACCTAGGAAAAAACGCTAGTCACATCTGCGCTATCATCCCAACAAGACTAGTCAATTTGGAGTTTTTCCTAGAATTCATTATAAAGCACAGTTTCACCTAGTAACTAGGCAATGTGAGACTTAGCACCCATGTCTATTTTTATAAACCACACACTCTATGTAAGCTTCTTCTCATCTTCCCAATATGGGACCGGGGTATTACAAACTCTCCCTCTTAAATTCCTAACGTCCTCGTCAGGGCCACGTCATGCAGTGCTTTAATACCACATGGCCTGGCGTTTCTAGGTTGCTCTGATACCATTTATAATGGCCCAGGAAAAAGCGCTAGCCACATCTGTACTATCACTCCAAAAGGACTAGTCAATTTGGAGTTTTCCCTATAATTTATTATAAAGCCCAGTTTCACCTAGTAATTAGGCAATGTGGGACTTAGCACCCATGACTATTTTTATAAACCACACACTCTATGTGGGCTTCTTCTTATCTTCCCAATATGAGACCGGAGTATTACACTACACGCAATGCGTTGAAACATATTGTACTTTTTTTTCTTTTTTTTTTTTTTTTTTTTTTTTTTTCTAATTGAATATGGAAAATGGGTACAAGGAATGATCATTCCAACTCCTGATTCAAAATGAAGAGAGAGTAGACAATCCTAAAACCGAAAAGGGGGTGAGTTTCCCAACAACAATCCCAAAATGAAATACAACAGTGCATAAATACATACAAAAGGTAAGAAATTTGTCAAACAAGTGACCTAATCCTCTCAAGGAGCCGCTCAAGGTAGTTACAGAAGCAAAATGGTCACAGATTAATGCAAAACTATATGAACCCCAACTTGAAAATAGCAGTAACACTGAAAGGAGTTAAAAGCGGAAGATGCACTTTCATATATAGTTTGATGCAAGGACTGAAGAATAGAGACGTATCAACACAAATCCAGTTATAAAAGTCTCAACTGTAAAAATAAAACGCCAATGATCTAAGAGACAGTAACCCACAAACAAAAAAGCAGCAAAAGACGAGAAAATGAAAAATACTGGGAAAATAAAAATAACAGAAAAAAGCCCATTGAGCAGCAACTTCAATAGAGGATGAGGCGGAGGGAGACCAGCGAAAGAGCTTCTATTAGCAACTTGGAGGTCATGCGGCAGTGCATGAGACGCACGTGCAGGCGCATGGGACCACGCATCAATGCGTGGTGATCAGAATGAGAACAAGGCGACATTGGTGGAATGCTAGGAGGCCGGTGATCACAATGGTGTGTCACGTTGGAGTTATGGAGGAATGGAGGGCGATAGATCGAGCTTGAAAAGATCCGGATATGAGAACTACCGTGTAACACCCCACCTCAATGACACACAATATTGTCAGCTTTTGGTTCCCCCAAACCAGACTTCCAAGGAGGTCACCCATCCTGGTACTACTCCAGCAGAAGCACGCTTAACTGCAGAGTTCTGATGGGATCAAGACCATCACGGCTTTAAAACGCGTTGTTGTCATTAAGGATGTAGTATACATTTAAGCATATCCTCATCTCCATACTCAGGCGATGTGATACGTCACAATCACCCCCTCTTAGGACCCAGCGTCCCTGCTGGCGACCCTCATGGGATTAGCCCATTCTTGATGTCCGTCCCAACGAGTGCCCGCTAGCGACCTTCATGGGCTTGTGCACGCTCCCCCCATCTCAGGCTGGGCAATGGCTCTGATACCATATGTAATACCCCATCTCAAGGACACACAATATTGTTCGCTTTTGATTCCCCCAAACCAGACTTCCTAGGAGGTCACCCATCCTGGTACTACTCCAGCAGAAGGACGCTTAACTGTAGAGTTCTGATGGAATCAAGACCATCACGGCTTTAAAACGCGTTGTTGTCATTAAGGATGTAGTATACATTTAAGCATATCCTCATCTCCATACCCAGGCGATGTGAGACGTCACAATTTTTGTAATACCCCGGTCCCATATTGGGAAGATGAGAAGAAACCCACATAGAGTGTGTGGTTTATAAAGATAATCATGGGCGCTAAGTCCCACATTGCCTAATTACTAGGTGAAACTGGGCTTTATAATGAATTTTAGGAAAAACTCCAAATTGACTAGTCCTTTCGGAGTGATAGCGCAGATGTGGCTAGCGCTTTTTCCTAAGCCATTACAAATGGTATCAGAGCCACTTAGTAACGCCAGGCCATGTGGTATTAAAGCACTGCATGATGTGGCCCTGACGAGGACGTCAGGAATTTAAGAGGGGGAGTTTGTAATACCCCGGTCCCATATTGGGAAGATGAGAAGATACCCACATAGAGTGTGTGGTTTATAAAAATAGTCATGGGTGCCAAGTCCCACATTGCCTAGTTACTAGGTGAAATTGTGCTTTATAATGAATTCTAGAGAAAACTCCAAATTGACTAGTCCTTTTGGGGTGATAGCGCAGATGTGGTTAGCGCCTTTCCCTGGGTTGTTACATGTAGAAACTGAAAAGCATGGAGCGCACAACGGCGTTTGTACTTTTGCTTCTTTTTCTTTTTTTTTTTTTTCATTTACAAATACATTAATTATATTTTTGGTGTTGAAAGAAAGAAAAAGGTAAGGCCGAAAACTACAAAGGATTCGGTTATCAATTACCAAATTATTAGCGATGACGTTTTCAGCTACGACTTTTGTGATGGTCGCTAAAACTATGTGTCGTCTCCAATATTAGAGTGGGATGTCGCACAAAGTTTTTTTTTACTACTTTTTTACTATTTGTGTCACTAACAATAATATATATGTAATAACATTTATGTTGTCATTAATAGGGTTTTAAAATTAATATTATATAACACATTAGTACTAGCGACGACATTTTAGTCGTCACTGTGATGTACCAAAACTTTAAAACCTAAATACAACTATTCGGGAAAACAAACATTTTTATAATACAATCTAAAAGTTTATATGGATCGTGTTCTACCTCTTGCAACCAAGTATTTAATAGAGAATAACTAAGCTATATTATCAACCATATAACATGCACATCGGAAGTATAAAACAAACACAACCACAACACAAGATTTGTTTACGAAGTGGAAAACCCTTGAACATCTCAAGGTAAAAACCACTCCAGGGCAGCCAAACTCAAGAAATCACTAAAAGAAGATTCACAGTTATAGAATAGGCGATACCCACACTCTTGAGCACCTTTAAACTTAGTAAGAACGACAAACCTCTCAACTCGTCTCCATCGTGACCATCTTCAATCAGCGCATCTCCTTTACCAACCTTTTGGTAGACTTTCTTCAACAAACCTCCAAACTAACCATCTTTATCATGAGCAAGTAAACAAGGTAATACACCAAAGGCTAAGACGCCAAACAAGAGAAGGGGCAACTTCAAGCTATATCACATCCCCTCTTGAATGTCAATACCACCAAGAACCAGTGCTAGTGGAGAAAAGAGACTTTAGTGAAGAGAGAGCTCAACAAAATAAATTTCCAAAGTCTCAAGAATGAACAGTGACTGAGAGACTATTTATAGGAGATCCATTTTCTTCGTCATGTCCTAATGGGACACTTTCCGGTTATGACGGAAAGAACAAACTCGTAGATTTAAGAATTCCACGTCTTAACAAGAAAGCATTTATGTTATGACAGGAAGAACAAAAGTCTCCTCTTCATCACATGTCCTATCTTAACGCATTAGCTGACGGGAAACTGGGGAGTCCAACTTTGGTCCCGTTATATGTCCCATCCTAACGGGATTTGTTGTGCAAATTTATTTAACTCGCAAGTGCACGAATCAATTGTAGCTAATGGATTGCAAGTGCGAGGTCGAACCCACAGGAAATTGTATTTTTGAAAGAGCAATTTATATTTAAACTAATTAAATTCTAATATAGTTCCAAAAGGGTTTTGAATTTGGTTTTGAAAATTAAAAGACAAACATAAACTAATTAAGATAAACTAAGAGATAAAATACTAAGGTTTGAGAATTCACACTCATCGAATCATAACAACATACTTCCATGTTTATCAATATTAATATAAAGTTCTCACAATTAAAATCTTAGATATGTTTTACTATGCTTCAAACAATTAATCAAAACCATCTCATGTATCCATTCATTGCACAAATCACTAGAGGAATCCAATATCAATTAAATGATCAAATGTACACATAAATCACAAAAGATATCCAATCTTAATTGAAACACCAAATGTATCCGTAGAACAAATCACAAGGGATATCCAATTATTTAGGCAAATAAAATCAAGCAATCGATTATGAGAAATTATCTTAAATCATCAAGTGTATTCTTGAATCACAAAAGATATCTAAGAATCACTCCACACATTGAAAAGAAGTAAAACAAATGAAATATTAAACCCAATAAAATCAGATAAATAAAGACTTACATGAAAGTATTGATGTTCTTTATCGGTGAGGCTTCATCCCCAACCTTAGTTGGGAATTTAGCTCCACATAAAAATAAAACCTAAATCTAAAGAAAACCTAAACTAAAAAGAGAAAAACTGTAGAATTTTGCTCTCTGGAATTCTATATCTTTTCTTGAATGCAAAGAAGTCTATTTTTATAGGCTTAGGAAAGTCCTAAAAGCCCTATTAAACCTACATAATTCGGAGGTCTGTCTCCCAGTCAAAATAGAAGTATGAAATCGGAATAGGATTCGTCCAGATTTGTGTCCTTTAATTGCGGGGCGATTTTGGCATAGTAACCGTCCGAGTTATGAAAATCCTTTTTCATAATGAATGGTATTATTTTGAGTTAGCTTCCAATGCCATTTGAATCACTTCAATCCGATATTTGAGCATAAAGTTATGGTCAAAATACTAAGACATGTGCAAAATCTGAATTTGAATCAAATCCGAAATTTTATCCAATCTGATCTTTAATCCAATCTGATCTTTAATCCGATTTAACCTTTTCTTGGATTTGGTTAAACTTAACCACCTCATCTAGGTCTTCTCAAAGTATGCTTTCTTCCAAACTTTGCATTTTTCCCTTTAAAGCTGTAGTTTTACTTTAATGACCTGCAAAACACTAAAAACACAAAACTAACACAAAATATTAAATAACGACACAGCTAAATGATTAACTAATGTAAATAAAGGGGTCCAAATATGCAATATTTGGTACTTGTCAGGGTTCTTGACGACAAAACAGAGTCTTCAATTTTGCTCTCATCACATGTCCCATTCTGATGAGCTTCTTGACGAGAAAACAGGGAGTTCAACTTTTTCTCTCGTCACATCCTCGTCTTGACACAGTTCTTGATGAGAAACCAGGGAGTCCAACTTCTGCTCCTGTCAGATCTTTGTCTTGACGCAATTCTTGATGAGAAACCAGGGAGTCCAACTTCTACTCCCATCACATCCTCGTCCTGATGCCATTCCTGACCATAAACCAGGAGACCACTTTTACTCCCGTTACATGTCCCGCTCTGATGGTACTTCTGACGGGAAACCAAGGGGCTCTTTATCCAGACCCGTTACAAGCCTCATTCTGACGGGAAAACAGGGAACACTTCAAGAGGCCAAAAAGCACTTAGACTACCCTTCAAACAACCCCTAAGGTTTTACACACAAACACTCAAAGCTTTAAACACCCAGACATTACAAGAACAGTCATTGAATTAGGCCAATCTAAAACTTAACAATCTCCCCCTGTGGCCATTCAATGACAAAACCCTAAAACAAAGGTTTAAAACTAAGGCATAAAGCCATAAAAACAACAAACCATAAGGACAAGAAAAAGCAGACTCACCAAACAAAATGCTAGGTCATGGAACACTTCACCAATGACCATTATAGCATTATTTAAAACAAGAGCAACCCAACAACTTTCTCTTAAACCAAACTCAAGAACAAAGAAGCAAGAGCATACTCTGAAACATGTCACACAGAAGACATTACTACATCATATTCAAAACAACAGGATAATAGAGAGGAAGGCAAAAACACAACACCATCATGATTAACAAGACAACATTCAACATTTATAACCAAGACAAGAATTTCATGACATTAGAGCATTGAAAGCATTGAAACCTTCATAACAACTCTCCCCCATTTTGTCATAATGGTCAAAGGGATAGCTAACAAGGAATATTCAAGAAAATACATATTCTCTTATGAGCACCACAAGACACATTAGTAGAGTATGAGGAGGAAGAGATAACACAACTTTGTTTGAAGAACATAGAGGAAATTCTAACTTGAAACCCACTTGTTTCCGTAGTTAAAGCAAGTTTACCCGAACCACCATATCAAGATAATACATATTCAATGTAACAAAAATCAAGGATCTTAGAATCAACGCAAGGGAAAACATCTCAAGACAAGGACATCTCTTCAAAAGTCAAACCCCTTATTGATTAGTAGAAGGTCACACACCCATTCCTTCTCAATTGTCCAAGAGTTACAATGAAATCACAATCCCTTGAGTGTTTCACCTTTTACCATAATGCATAGACACCAGCTTTTTCTATAATAATGAGAAAGCATGTCATTATTTGGACTCATTAAAAGAGCACTGATCTTTGATCAAAACAAAATCTTGTGATTGAGGGAGGTGATGCCATGAACACTTTTAGAAACAGGTGAAACTTGTGGGGTCAATTTGTCACAAACACAAAAGAATATTTAAGGAATACGCAAAATCCATATAACAAGTTCCACATCCTCATTTTAAGACACAAGAGGTTACACTGAGCAAGCTTTAGAAGGATTCAGTTCAAGACAAACTTGCTCTCACAAATAGATTAGAGCAAAGAAAAACAAGAAACGAGCCACTCTGGATACATCAGACAAGAAGGTAAGACTCTTCTTTCCTCACACTCCAAGAATTCTACCTTGAGAGCATCGAGAATACATTCAACCAAGAATACATCAAGTATACCATTTCAGATAGAAGCAAGAGCATGGAATCCAAACAAGACAAACAAATAAAAGCAAAGAAACGCAAAAATTATATACATACACCACACACCATTGATGTTCCTTGGATCCCATTCAAGCCTTTTTCAGGCTGTTCACAAACACCAATTGCAAAACGAAGAAATTCAAAACGAGACACATCCAAAGTTTTAGTAAATAGGTCTGCAAGTTGACGTTCCGTAGCCACATGATCAAGAGTAATGACATTAGTTTCAACTAAATCACGAATAAAATGATACTTGATGTCAATGTGTTTCGTATAAGAGTGCTAAACTGGATTCTTTGAAATATTTATACCCCTCTGATTGTCACAAGACACCAACATTTTCTCTTGATCAAGACCATAATTTGTTAGAAGCTTCTTCATCCATAAGAGCTCTGTGCAGCAACTTCATATAGCAGTGTATTCAACTTCTGAAGTGGAGAAAGATATAGAGTTCTGTTTCTTGCTCAACCAAGCCACAAGATTGGTTCTGATAAGCACTGAATATATCATATTCTAGCCCCTTAATTCACATATGTTAATCTCTTAGTTTTGTTACTATTTGATGTTTTGCTTTGTTTTTGTGTTTTCTAGTATTTTTAGGGTTTTTGAAGAAAAGCAAGTGTTTTTGGCAAGTTTCAGACTTAGAAGACAATATTTGGGAAAAAGATGGAAGCCATAGGATCAATCGCAGCACTACTAGGATCGAGCACATCAGCGCTCGATCGCACACACAGCAGGATTGAGCACATAAGCGCTCAAACGCCCAAGCCAAGGATCGATCACAGGCATGTGATCGAGCGCACTCGTATGCTGGGAAACTGACCACGCGGTTACACACGGTTTTGACACAGTTTCAAACTCTAGAATCCTATTCCAACTCAAATTGTGAGTTATTATTTTGCACAAGAACGTCCAGGGTTGTTCCAAACCCTATAAATAGACCCTCTATTCATTCGAATAGGGGGGGAGAAGCAGACACAAGCTTAGGATAAAGAACTGAAGGCTAGATCAAGAAGAGTTTTGGGTTTTTCTTCTCTTCCAATTTATTTTGTTATGTAGTTAGTATTTTAGTTAAGGCTCGATTGAAGCCCTAATCATGGTCTTTTTAGGGTTGCAATATTGGCGCTTTTGCTATAATTATATTTTTGATATTTAACTTGATTATTTCCTATTTAATTGAACTCCTCATATGAATGTGCTTGACAAACATATGCATGTGTTTGGATTTGTTATTTGTTATGTGTCAATTTGGATGACTGAGTCGTGGGCATAATATAGTGACAAAAGAATCTCATCACGGGTTCTTGGATTAATCAACATGGGGAACCGAGAGTACATACTATGCCCTAGGATTCATGTGGGTGTCGATTTTCATAGATTTATGCTTTCTTGAAGAACAACTTAGTGTAATGCTAAATCCTTTGAAAGAGAAGAATTAGAGTAGATACCACGCCAAATTATTTGCTTAGGGAAATCAATAGCTTAAGGAGTAGATACCATGCCCATAGGTTGGCTAACATTGGGTATCTTGATATAATTGGAATGATTGCATATTGTTTATCTTAATTGAGTCCGATTAGTGGTGAATATTAAAATCCTACCATTTTTAGTCTTAGTATTTTTAGTTAATCTTTTATTTTATTTTTTTAGTTTAATTCAATATGTGACAATTGATTTAATTTTGTTAATTAAATAGGAAAAATAATTCTAAGTATTTGCCTGCTATACTATCGTTTTGATCTTACACACTTGCGAGTAAAATATACCGAATATTCGCCTATTAATTTAGGTGGTATTTGGCAGAAAAAGTTTTTGGCATATATATATATATGTGAGTCCCCTCTTGGTATTAGAGCCATTAGTTGATCTGTTCATCTTGATATCAGTTCATATATTTGTTAATTCTAGAAAACAGCATTGTCAAACAAGTATATTTTTAGATGTTATCTTTGGCAAAATCTTTGAGTTCTATGGGATGTATGCTTTGTGCCGTCAATGTGCCGTCATCGCAGTCAAGCCAAGTAGGCTTGTAAGTCGGGAGGACACACAAATAGCTATTCCAGAACACTTAAAGACCCGTCAAAGAGAAGCATTTAGGAGTAGAAAGTCTTCAATTTTGTTGTGTTGTCCTTAACAAATAGTTTGAATTATGTCTAGGTTGTTTAGATCCACATCTTCTATGAGCTCTGAATCTAGTTTGCCTTCTTTACCCGATATAGTTAATGAAGAAGAATATAACATTCCTGAAGCAAATATAGATTCACATGATTGGAACATACCCAAGGTCCCAACCAAAGAAATTTATAAATCAAGTTTTTCACCCTTGTCTTTTAGCAATGATTACAGTGTAAAAACAGTTGAACAAGTCTATGCTTTAAATAAACATCATGATACATGTCAATTACTTTCTAGAGAAGTAATTAAAAAACTTAGAGAAAAGAAAATGAATTTCATTCACATAGGATTAATTCAAGTTGCTGTAAAACCCCTAGCCCGCCTAGGAATTAATGTCTCTGTACTTTTGTGTTTAAGAGATGCAAGACATAAAGATTACAGCACTAGCATGTTAGGAGTTGTTGAATCTAGTCTTCATAAAGGACCAATTCATTTTGACTGTTTCCTTGACTTCACCTTAAGTTTAAGTGATCCACAGATCTTAAAAGCTTTAACTTTGAACATTAAAACAGCAGGTTACAATATGTTAGAAGGAAGCCAACCTTTAGCATTAATTTACAGATTTTATTATAAGTCAATGAAAACAAATCTTAATGTGCATGCTCTTGTTAAAAGTCCCAAAGATAAAACTTTACTTATACAGACACATTCTTGTGACGCAAATGTTAGGGTACCAAAATTAGTAGTATGGTCTGAAGTAGAACTCCCATCTGAATGGCTATTAGAAAATGAAAACATTCCAACAAAAATAGAAAATACAGCATTTGATCTAAACTGTTTACAACAATACTTAGATGGTATTGTTAGGTTAAGTTTTGATAGACCAAGACTCAACAAACCACCCTTCATGATAAAAGCAACAGCTTTCCAAGATACACCAACAAGTCATAGAAATCCACAAGATACACCAACAAGCCGTAGAAATTCTGCCTCCTCCTCCCTTAATATTGAACCTTTAAGAAGAGATAAAAATTTAAAATTAAAATGTATAAAAGTAGAATCTGTAATAAGTTCCCCATGTTATACATCTAATCAAGAAAATTTTGAAGAAAAAGGACCAAATTCCCCAACACAAACAGATATAGAAAAACCTCCTTTACACCCACAATTAATGACTATAAGTAAACCATTTACTTTAAATCTCCAACCCTGAATAATGAACTACAATTCTACCAAGCATACAGAAAAAAGAGAAAAATATAAGTTAAAGTATACAAAAGAACAAAAAATAAAAATTTTTGCAGAATGGGAAAAATTTATGAATGAACATAAGTTGCATGTAAAATTCTTTGAATTTATAAAAATTTATGAAAATAAAAAATTAAACATGTTAACTCAGTGGGAAAAAGAAGATCAAACAATAACAGAAGCAAGTCACCCTCGAAACGAACCGATCTTTGTAAACTTTCAAGGATCAAAAATTTTAGCCTCACCTTTTAAAACTTCCAAAGATGACGAAGTAAAAAAGATCATGGAACAAAACAGTTATACAAACCAAAGCCTCATAACTATAGGAAAACAATTAGACCGAATAGAAAACAGAATTAAAGTAACTACACCCCCAACTAAAACTCAAACTGAAAAGAAAAAACCCCATTACGAACAACCCCTCTTAAAAATTTCACAACCCAAAATGTTATCCTTAAAATATAAAGACGAAACCTGTCTTGAAAAGGTCAATAATATGCTAAAACAACTTGAAAATGTCAAAAGTGAAGCCTCGCCCTCTAAAACTGTCCAAGTCATTAAAAAAGACAAACAAATAATCACATATGAAACAACAAATGAAACACAAAGTTCAGAATCTGACCAAACTACAGGTCATGAAATACAACAAATTGAACAACAATTCAACGAATTCCAAGTTAATAGAATGATTAGACCAACGCCTAATACCCACAATTGGTACTCTAGACCTACACCACCAGACATTAAATATGAAGAATGAAATGTTTTTAACCAATTCTCAGTCTCTACTGACAAGATTTATGAATGGAATCTTGATGGTTTGTCTGAACAAGAAATTTTAAATAAACTACAGCACATGTCGATGGTTATTAATAATTACCTTACAAATCTAGAAAAAACTAATGCAAAAATTGTAGACATTTTAACATCAGGATTTACGGGAACATTAAAAGCTTGGTGGGAAAAATACTTAACTAAAGCAAATCGTAGTGAAATAAAATATGCAGTTCAGAAAGATGAAGAAGGAATCCCAATTTATGATGAAGCACATAACAGAGGAATCCCTGATGGAATTAATGTTTTAATTTACACCATAATGAAACATTTTATAGGAATCCCTAGTAATGTTACATCCAGAATACATGACCAACTAAGTAACCTTAGGTGTCCAACCTTAAGTGATTTTAGATGGTATAAAGATGTTTTTATGTCAAGAGTAATGTTAAGAGATGATTATAAAAATGCCTTCTGGAAAGAGAAATTTATCAATG
>NC_081546.1:13474625-13474807 GCF_901000735.1 Corylus avellana | reverse complement strand
AATAAAAACAGTAAGAAAATATTACAAAAAACCCAAAACGAAAAATATGACAAAAAGAAAGTAAAATGCTTTAAATGTTGAAAAACAGGTCATTACAAAAATGAGTGCAAAGTAAAAGATAAAATCAGCCAATTAAAAATTTCCAACAAAGAAAAAGAAGATTTGTATAAAATCTTAGAACT
>NC_081546.1:13451750-13474525 GCF_901000735.1 Corylus avellana | reverse complement strand
CTTATGCAAAAGCTCTTTCACTTGCTACTGTTCATGCCTTTGGATGTCATTCTTTTCAAATCTTTGAATGAAGATGAGGATGCTCTCTCGTGAGTTATGATGGATGGAAGAGAGAGGTTTTACGAAGGAGAAAAAGGCATAGATGAAAGAGAGTTTAATGAATTATAACTCTAGAACAGATCTGAGCCGTTCAATTACTAAGTTAAATCTGAGCCTTTCAATATTTTAACAGCATATGTGCTTAGTTAAAACTACAGCACACAAGCTGGATCTTCTTAAGTTCTGTCTATATTGTTAATTTTTTTTTTTTTTTTTTATTATTATTATTTTATTGCGTTTTGAAAATACATGTTTTTTATTACTTTTAAAAATGAAGTTTGTTAAAGTTAATTGAAAAGGAAGAAGATGGGTTGTTTTGAGAAAAATTCGGTTGGATGCATATATTATGGTTTTGTTTTACGCTAAGATTACTTAAAAAAAAAAAAAAAAAAAAAATGAGCTCAACCTGAACTCAAGCTGGTTTCTTCTACAAATTCCTTCCAAGTTTGAATGAATTGAGTTTGAACACGGGATTTCAAGCTCAAGCCCATATAAATTTTCAACGAGTCGAGTTTGAACGGTTCAAGCTCAGTTCGGCTAAATGACAACACTATTGAGATGCATATTATAAAAAAGTAATACTATATATTACATCGTCATCATATATAAATGATGAAGTAGTATCCATTAGCCCTTAGATTTTACTTTTATTTTTTAAACAAGAGTTTGGTTCAGGAACGAATTGACTGCCATATTATAATAATAGAATGTAAGTGTAAGTTTTGGGTTCAGTTTCCAAAAACGATTTGGGAAGTTTTCATAAACAGGAAATCAAGTTCAGCATTAAAAATGGAAATTTCCATGTTGTACCCAACACAGCAACCCAATCATATACTTTGTTGAAAATATAAAAAATAAAAATAAAAGCCCCACTTCATTCTGCCTTGCCCAAAATCCAACAAACCCTAATGAGAACCCAAAGACCAAGCTTTCATTCTTTTAAATATTCCTTCCCTTTTTTTTTTCCTTTTTTTTTTTTTTTTTAAGAAAAAAAGCCACTTCTACAATATTCCTACATACGTGGATAGCACTAGCCATCTAGCCCGCGAGAGGGCATCTGAATACGGAAAGAGTAAAAAAAAAAAAAAAAAGTAGAAAAGATTTCATGACACCCCATAGCCATGTCAATCAATGGGGCGATTAAAGTTTCTGATATGGTATACAAACAGCTCGTTGGAAGCTAAGCCACCATCTCAATTTTGAAAGGATCAGCCCTTTCCTTGTAAGGGATCACTGAAAATCTTCTAAAAAAAAATCTCCCCCTTTTTCTGAGACTCTTATTTCCATTCAGGTGGCATCGATGATCGATATCAGCAGCTATCGGACCCATTTCAACAGCTTCCAAGACACCGCTTTGTTTCTGTTTCTGTTTTTGTTTTTTTCTTGGGCAAGACCATCAGGTCCAAGTTCCCTTCATATCTTCACTTTGTCTCCGACCTCAGGTTGCTCAATGCTCTTCACAGCAGACAGATCTACCGACTTAAAACTGGTGGTTAATTCTTCTATCTTCTGCTGCCAAATAAATAAACAAAGAATTTTTATTTTTATTTTTATAAGTAAACAACAAGGAATTAAATATTAAAAACAAAGATCAATATAGACAGGCATGTGTGGACTCGAGTACAAGTAATATACAGAACCCCCCGCAAAGGCTCCCATTGTATAGAACAGAATAAATTTACTAATCGGCAAAATTTCATTGGCACAACATCCTGCACTATGCCTACTTGTATGAGGAACCCTTCTTTATTCTTTAATCATTTTGTAAACAAAGAGAATCATTTTCAGAATATTAAGATAAATAACAGCACCCATTAGCCATGGTCCTGACAGGACATATGATTCCTAACCCTCCACCTCCAATTAACCCAACATGGCCACCCCACATTACACGCACTCACTGAAAAGCTTGAATAAGATCAGAAAAGTGAGAAACCAGATTACTTGTTAGAAAGAACAAAGCATAAGGTGGGAATTAGGGAAGAAGGCAAAACCTCCAGATTATAATGTGGTGCAAATTGCCTTGTCCTCTTCTCTTGCATCACCTTCTGGCGGCTTTCATAAAAATCGAAATCATCCAATATGGATGTCTTGGACGCATGGTTCTTAAAAATATTCAAAATTTCAATACCCAGAGAAAATCTCACCTGCAAATGAAAGATGGGCAAACATTAAGCATGGCAAGAATGGCACCCAAAAATTCATTGAAAACCTAAATACTAAGCAACTAATTAGTTATGCACACCTCCTGCGTGTCTCGACTATTGGTAACAGGCTTGTTGTCATTATTCTCAAGTATTATATGCCGCAAATGCACGTTTGGAACATCTTTTATAATATGCCACTTGACAGGGAAATAACCATTCCACTTATCTTGCTGCCAGAAATCCATGTTCTTATTAAAATCAACTCGGCCAATCATCTCTGCTACTCCACAAAACTGACCACTTGCATTAACCTGAACAAAAACAAACAAAAAACCGAGACATTAGTTACTATTTTTGGGGGAACAAAAGGCATGCCAAGTGGAAACTTCTGCATTGGAATCATTATTGAACTCTAGAGCATACCGAAAAGAGAAGAAACACAGGACACTTGCTGCCTTTCTCCACCATAGTCTCTTGTGCATCTTGATATGCACTGTCCAACCTCTTATTTCCATTAGGAGTACTGGCCCACACGTTGTACTTGATGCTCTTATGAATATCATCTTCACTGTAAGATTTGATAACAAAGAAAAATGCACGATCGTATTTGGTGGAAAAGTCAGGAAGGTTATATTGATCCATCCTGATTAGAGAGGTTATGCTGTTACCATTTCCATTCCCATCAGTTTCCAGGGATCCAGCCGCATTACCTCCAGACATCAACACACTTTTTGCATTGGCTGTTCTAGGACCCTGGTTCTGCTCATTAAGCAAACTAATATCACTGACACCATTGACCTTGCTTCTGGATTTCAGCTTCTCTGTGCCGCCCCAACCCCTTCCACTTGCTTTTAAATTAACTGGACTGTTTGAATAAAGCAATCCACCCTTCCTTTGGTTGTGCGCTGAGAACTTTGAACTGGGTAAATAACCTTTAGCGAGCATATCTGACTGGAAAGATGAGCCATGAGGAACGGCCTAAAAATCATTTCAAAATTCATTAACATTGCCACAGGAGGAAAGTATATAACACTACAGAGCACAAAGAACCAGAATACCTTGTTCACTAGTTTTAGCGGTTTGTGCATGCCATGACCAGATGCGACATCCAATGGTGACAGGGTGTTACTAATATCCAGTGGATTGCTAAAGCCAGAAAAGGATTTAGAATGAGGAGCATGGCCATGACTTGGAGAAGATAAATTAGGTTTAGGGCCCAGAAATTCTGGAACTCCAGCATAGCTATTTCCAAAAGATCCATCTCCAACAAGGAGGGATGGATCCCATGCGTAGGGTGATGGTGCCAACTCCCCATAAGGAAGAGTAGTGGGATAATATCCAGGGGAAGCCATGGATGGTTGAAAAATGGGGCTTGAAGGATATGCCTGCTGATCAACGTATTGTCCATCAACACCAATTGTAGTTACCGGCAAGTATGGAGAGTAACTGGGCTGAAATCCCGGCATGATGTAGACAAAAGATCCATTATCTGTTTGCATGACCTAAATGAAGCAAAAGCGAATGTAAGTTCAACTTGTCATGAAATGTCAAATCGAATACGCATGATATTAGTAGCAAGCTAAATTCCAGACTTGAGCATTAATTGCCAGAAATCAGGTCACAGATTGAGATACTCACAGGATACTGAAGTTCCGTTCCATCACCGCCAACATAATAGGCTTGGTTGTCCAACTCTCCATAGGAACCTTCATAACCTGTGAACATGCTATTGTAAGACGTGAAAACATAAATACACAATCAATAAAAAGACAATACTAAAATAGTGAAGTTCATATTATCAGCCACAGCTAACCTGGATAGTAGTATCCATAATAGCCGCTTGTCGAATAAGACATGCCTTGATCAGTAGTAAGGGAATCTTGGTCAACTTCGCTCCCTTTGACACTGCCCATGGCATCTCCTGCAGATGATATACATGATGTTGCATCGGATTGCGGGCTCATATCTTTTGAAGGAGCCTGAATTTATGTACCCAAGTTCACAAATCAGTTGTAATGCAAAAGAGAGACACCATTATCGAAAAAATAACATCCATAGGAAAGCAAATCTCAAAGAATTCAATAATATTTAATACAGACATCACCTATGTGATCAAATACCACACCCTGAAACTTGTAAATTAAGCTTATCATGCATCTCCTATTTACTCCAAAAGTTATTTGATCCAGAAAGTGAGCCCGATTTTGGTTCAACCCCAAATACGATTTCCAAAAATACTTGTTTACAGGAAGAAGCACCAAAAAAAAAAAAAAAAGAAAAAGAAAAGCGAAACTTTCGTAACACAAGCTTCTTATATCCTACAAAAACGGGGGTTACCAACACGCCAAAACAAAGTTTACTTTTTCAACGATATATTCCATCAACTATAAAAAGAGGCTCCGAAAATTATATTTAAACATCAAGGTTCAGTGCAGTTTTGAGATTACCAGATTGGAATCAGCGACCTCCGCAACAACTCTTTTCGGATTCCTCACCATTTCTTCTAGTAATTGTAAATCTGAATCCGACAGGGAAAATTAAACAAACAAGCAAAAAAGTAAATAAAAATTAATCATTAAAATCACTAGAATATACATAAAAACGCAGAGCTAAGAAAAAAATTATTCAAAAAGAGATTGAATTGAGCTACCAGAGTTCGTTTTCCAATCTCTTTTCACCGCTTCGGATGAATCAGATCGGTGCAGAGACAAAGAGAGAGAAGCACAAAAGGAGCTCCAGAAGAAACGAAAAAGAGACACAGCAATAGCGGGAAAACCAAAAAGCGGAAGGCTCGGGCGGATTTAGATTATGATTTAGACAATTTCCATTACAAATCCACACAAGAAAACAAAATCCAGTGGTTAGGTTCCGGCGGAATCGGAGTTTCCCTCCTTTTGTCTGAAACACCGAGGAATTCGCTCACTCGCGCTGTGAATTGTGAATTGGAATGAGAAAGAAGTTAGAGGGAAATGGACGATGACAATGATTCCATGATATCAACCAAAAGAAAGCATCGCCAGCAATGTGAACGGTCATTTATTTAATCAATCTGTGGTGCGGTAGGACTAAGCGACGGTGGTGAGGCTCCCACGTCACTCCTCCTTTTCCTTTTCTGTTTTATTCGTTGATTTGCTCAGCCGTCCGATTATCACGAGAACAACCCCTCTCTCTCTGTCTCGTACCCCGAGAAAAACAACTTCTAATAATTGGTTGATTTGTAGAGATTAATTATTCCCAAGAATATTTATTACAATTAATTAAAGAAGGGTACAAAGAATTAAAGTAATGCTGTTGGCTAATTTTTTTTATAAATTTAATCGTAATTTTAAAATATTATATCAATATTGAGAAAATAAAAATAAAAATAAAAGTGATGGGTAAGATTATTGGAAGAATTATAATAATATTATAGGCTCCTTCTGATATTTGAAGTTGAGGCGGTGCCACCTCACCAGTGGTCCTATCACCTACGGACCGACTTCCCGACACTATGATGTACTCAACGATTTACTTTGTGGAAGTTCTTGCATCCACGGCTCATTGTAGTTTGTCTGGAAACCATTTTTTCTTTTTTCTTTTTTCTTTTTCTTTTTTCTTTTTTCTTTTTTAAGTCAACTTTATTTCTTTACATTAAACAACAGTTTTTTTTTTTTTTTTTTTACTTTATATATATATTAATCAATTTTTTCTCACTTTCTCTTCTCAAAATTCGTTGCTAAATGCGGTTTGCAAAATTACTTTATTGGTGAATGGTGAGGGCCGTCGGGTTTCTCTTCCATGTAATATGGGGGACAATAGTAATGGTCTTTAGACTTTTAACATTTAAAGCTTAGTTCTCAAGAATCTAATTTGATATGTTCTTAATCTATTTTCTTTATAATTTTTTTTTTATAAAAGTATATTTATTCTCTTCAAATTACTACTTAATATATAATGTCTTCCTTAGCATTAAAAAGTTGTAATGTCCCACCACAAACTACACTTAACCCTTACTATTAAATTTTCTGTTAATTTGGACCAAAAAAAAAAAAAAAATACCCGGCCATGGAGGTGACCAACTACTAGCCATGGTCTGCTTTTTTTCCGTTTCTTTTTTAATTTTTTATTTGAAGATGTATTATTGTTATTTTGGGTCAAATGCAATATTGCATATAGCCTATCTTTCAGGGTTTAGTGAAAGAAATTGGTAATTTACGAGGCATATTACAACTTTCAAAAGTTTAAAGTGACATTACAAATCGAGCAAGAGCTTGAAAAAAATAAGTATAGTTTTTTCCTATTTTTTTATTTAGAAAATCAAATAAAGGAAACTTCTTGGGAAGACAATAATTGAACTTGTCGCCTACACCCCGTAAAGTTTGGTTAGAATTGTAGTGAGTGATGTAGATGATGAATTTAAAAATGGTATCATCCTTCTTATACTTTAATTCGGAATTTCCTTCAACCTACTCTAATAAGTGACAAGTGTCATTACCATCAAGAGTGGTAGTTCAATGGCCCAAGAAAATTTATAAGTGTTCAGGACGTGGGTTTTAATTTTTGCAATGGAGAATCTAATATCAGTCACATTGGATTCTCATGCCTTGGTAGGATTGAATTTGGCTATAACTCAGTCAAATTTTAGAGAATGCATGCGGTTTTCACCATCTAGGCTTTTTCTGTGCGACTCCTAGCGAGTAAGTACTACTATGGTCACATCGAGGTAGGATAGCCACAATTAATTTTTCCGGCCTATCATTTGAATTAGAAAAAAAAAAAAAAAAAAAAAAAAAAAGTGACAAGTGTCATTCAACATATTTGAATTTCTTAAAATTAATATTTAAGTTTATAAATTCGTAGAATAACAATAAATGACTCTTAAAAAAAAAAAAAACCATGTTAGAGATGACACTTAGCACTTATTAGATTAAGTTAGAGGAAATTTTTTCAAACCAATAAATTTGTATCCCTTTCTTATCCTATAATAATTAATATTAACATGATAAAAAAAATTAAAAAATAAAACTTAATGGGCTAAGAGCCTAAGATTATGTGTTTTCTGTGTGTGAGAGAGAGATGATATGATACGATATGATCCAAAGGTATCAAATCCATACAAAATTGCATCACTATGAAATTGCATGAATTATTTAAAGCGGTGGACCGACAAATTATTGGCAAAGAAGGAACCAAGACTTTAATATGATTAATGTTCCACCATACTTTTGCATTGAATTTTTCAAATATTTGGATTGACAATGAATACCCAAAAGGTTTTTTCTTTTTTCTTTTTGTTGAATCAGCATTAAATTTGGACGTTTCAAAGAAGCCAGATGCGGAGGGAGAAAATCAGAAGAAACGAGAAGCTGAAGCGGCATTATCAAGGTTTGCTTAGAGGCCAAGTATTCACAGCCAACCATTCAAACTACAAGTCATGGCCTAAATAAATGTATTTTTTCCTTTTTTTTTTTTTATTCTTAATGAATTATAAAGAGCCTGAACTGCCACGTTGACCTTTAACATGGCGTGCACGTGTAGTGCTCTATTGACACTGAACTACCCCAAGTTGGATAATACTATTTATCTTTTGCACGAAATTAGAATGCTTGGATCCGAAGCAAAAGTCCTTTTTTATCTTTGAATTATTGAATCAAGTCAAACCACATTGTTGAAGGCTTATGAAACCTAAATGCAACTCAAAAAGTACATCTCGAGTAAATTTGAACAGAGTATTTACATGGGTTTTCGTTTAAGTAGTTCATAATTAGAGAAATAATATTTAATAGACTGTTATACAAATTTATAATAAAAATGATGTAAAGTAAAAATGGGTCATTGACTTTTTATTTTATTTTTAGAATTATGTTTAGTAGGTCTGATTCGCAATTATTATTTAAATTAGGTACCTATTCTTATCATATCACTTTTAAAAGTTAACGAATCACGAAAATGACCAAATTGAGTACAATATGTTTATGGTCTTCTCTTTTTTAGTTATGTTTTTTTGCCACAAAGCAGTTGCACTGGCATTCCTCCTCCTTTCTTGGACCTCTTCGTCCCGCTTACGGTATGTAACGTCTCACATCGCCTGGGTATGGAGATAAGGATGTGCTTCAATGCTTAACTGCGGAGTTCTGATGGGATTATGACCATCACGGCTTTAAAACGCGTTGTTGCCATTAAGGGTGTAGTATACATTTCAGCACATCCTCATCTCCATACCCAGGCGATGTGGGACGTCACAATCACCCCCTCTTAGGACCCAGCGCCCTCGCTGGCGACCCTCATGGGATTAGCCCATTCTTGACGTCCGCCCGAGCGAGCGCCCGCTAGCGACCTTCATGGGCTTGTGCATACTCCCCCCATCTCAGGCTGGACAAAGGCTTTGATACCAATTGTAATGGCCTAGGAAAAAGCGCTAGTCACATCTGAGCTATCATCCCAAAAAGATTAGTCAATTTGGAGTTTTTCCTAGAATTCATTATAAAGCACAGTTTCACCTAGTAACTAGGCAATGTGAGACTTAGCACTCATGTCTATTTTTATAAACCACACACTCTATGTGGGCTTCTTCTCATCTTCCCAATATGGGACCGGGGTATTACAAACTCCCCCTCTTAAATTCCACCTAATAACTAGGCAATGTGGGACTTAGCACTCATGTCTATTTTTATAAACCACACACTCTATGTGGGCTTCTTCTCATCTTCCCAATATGGGACCGGGGTATTACAAACTCCCCCTCTTAAATTCCACCTAATAACTAGGCAATGTGGGACTTAGCACTCATTTCTATTTTTATAAACCACACACTCTATATGGGCTTTTTCTCATCTTCCCAATATGGGACTGGGTATTACAAACTCCCCCTCTTAAATTCCTGACGTCCTCGTCAGGGCCACGTCATGCAGTGCTTTAATACCACATGGCCTGGCGTTACTAGGTTGCTCTGATACCATTTATAATGGCCTAGGAAAAAGCGCTAGCCACATCTGCACTATCACTCCAAAAGGACTAGTCAATTTGGAGTTTTCCCTAGAATTCATTATAAAGCTCAGTTTCACCTAGTAATTAGGCAATGTGGAACTTAGCACCCATGACTATCTTTATAAACTACCCACTCTACGTGGGCTTCTTCTCATCTTCCCAATATGGGACCGGGGTATTACAAACTCCCCCTCTTAAATTCCTGACGTCCTTGTTAGGGTCACGTCATGCAGTGCTCTAATACCACATGACCTGGTGTTACTAGGTGGCTCTGATACCACTTGTAACGACCCAGGAAAAAACGTTAGCCCATTTTCTCTATCACCCCAAAAGGACTAGTCAATTTGGAGTTTTCCCTAGAATTCATTATAAAGTACAGTTTCACCTAGTAACTAGGCAATGGGGGACTTAGCACCCATGACTATTTTTATAAACCACACACTCTATGTGGGCTTCTTCTTATCTTCCCAATATGGGACTGGGGTATTACACTACACGCAATGCGTTGAAACATATTGTACTTTCTTTCTTTTTTTTTTTTTTTTTTTTTTTTTCTAATTGAATATGGAAAATGGGTACAAGGAATGATCATTCCAACTCCTGATTCGAAATGAAGAGAGAGTGGACAATCCTAAAACCGAAAAGGGGGTGAGTTTCCCAACAACAATCCCAAAATGAAATACAACAGTGCATAAATACATACAAAAGGTAAGAAATTTGTCAAACAAGTGACCTAATCCTCTCAAGGAGCCGCTCAAGGTAGTTACAGAAGCAAAATGGTCATAGATTAATGCAAAACTATATGAACCCCAACTTGAAAATAGCAATAACACTGAAAGGAGTTAAAAGCGGAAGATGCACTTTCATATATAGTTTGATGCAAGGACTGAAGAATAGAGACGTATCAACACAAATCCAGTTATAAAAGTCTCAACTGTAAAAATAAAACGCCAATGATCTAAGAGACAATAACCCACAAACAAAAAAGCAGCAAAATAAAGATAAAGCTGCAAAAGACGAGAAAATGAAAAATACTGGGAAAATAAAAATAACAGAAAAAAGCCCATTGAGCAACAACTTCAATAGAGGATGAGGCGGAGGGAGACCAGCGAAAGAGCTTCTATTAGCAACTTGGAGGTCATGCGGTAGTGCATGAGACGCACGTGCAGGCGCATGGGACCACGCATCAATGCGTGGTGATTAGAATGAGAACAAGGCGACATTGGTGGAATGCTAGGAGGCCGGTGATCACAATGGTGTGGCACGTTGGAGTTATGGAGGAATGGAGGGCGATAGATCGAGCTTGAAAAGATCCGGATATGAGAACTACCGTGTAACACCCCACCTCAATGACACACAATATTGTCCGCTTTTGTTTCCCCCAAACCAGACTTCCCAGGAGGTCACCCATCCTGGTACTACTCCAGCAGAAGCACGCTTAACTGCAGAGTTCTGATGGGATCAAGACCATCACGGCTTTAAAACGCGTTGTTGTCATTAAGGATGTAGTATACATTTAAGAATATCCTCATCTCCATACTCAGGCGATGTGATACGTCACAATCACCCCCTCTTAGGACCCAGCGTCCCCGCTGGCGACCCTCATGGGATTAGCTCATTCTTGATGTCCGTCCCAACGAGTGCCCGCTAGCGACCTTCATGGGCTCGTGCACACTCCCCCCATCTCAGGCTTGGCAATGGCTCTGATACCATATGTAATACCCCATCTCAATGACACACAATATTGTCTGCTTTTGATTCCCCCAAACCAGACTTCCCAGGAGGTCACCCATCCTGGTACTACTCTAGCAGAAGGACGCTTAACTGCAGAGTTCTGATGGGATCAAGACCATCACGGCTTTAAAACGCGTTGTTGTCATTAAGGATGTAGTATACATTTAAGCATATCCTCATCTCCATACACAGGCGATGTGAGACGTCACAATTTTTGTAATACCCCGGTCCCATATTGGGAAGATGAAAAGAAACCCACATAGGGTGTGTGGTTTATAAAGATAATCATGGGTGCTAAGTCCCACATTGCCTAATTACTAGGTGAAACTGGGCTTTACAATGAATTCTAGGAAAAACTCCAAATTGACTAGTCCTTTTGGAGTGATAGCGCAGATGTGGCTAGCGCTTTTTCCTGGGCCATTACAAATGGTATCAGAGCCACTTAGTAACGCCAGGCCATGTGGTATTAAAACACTGCATGACGTGGCCCTGACGAGGACGTCAGGAATTTAAGAGGGGGAGTTTGTAATACCCCGGTCCCATATTGGAAAGATGAGAAGATGCCCACATAGAGTGTGTGGTTTATAAAAATAGTCATGGGTGCTAAGTCCCACATTGCCTAGTTACTAGGTGAAACTGTGCTTTATAATGAATTCTAGGGAAAACTCCAAATTGACTAGTCCTTTTGGGGTGATAGCGCAGATGTGGCTAGCGCCTTTCCCTCGGTCGTTAACTCCAAATTGACTAGTCCTTTTGGGGTGATAGCGCAGATGTGGCTAGCGCTTTTCCCTGGGTCGTTACATGTAGAAACTGAAAAGCATGGAGCGCGCAACGGCGTTTGTACTTTTGCTTTTTTTTTTTTCTTTTTTTTTTTTCATTTACAAATACATTAATTATATTTTTGGTGTTGAAAGAAAGAAAAAGGTAAGGCCGAAGAACTACAAAGGATTCGGTTATCAATTACCAAATTATTAGCGATGACGTTTTCAGCTACGACTTATTGTGATCGTCGCTAAAACTATGTGTCGTCTCCAATATTAGCGTGGGATGTCGCATAAAGTTTTTTTTTACTACTTTTTTACTATTTGTGTCACTAACAATAATATATATGCAATAACATTTATGTTGTCATAATAGGGTTTTAAAATTAATATTATATAACACATTAGTACTAGCGACGACATTTTAGTCGTCATTGTGATGTCCCAAAACTTTAAAACCTAAATACAACTATTCGGGAAAACAAACATTTTTATAATACAATCTAAAAGTTTATATGGATCGTGTTCTACCTCTTGCAACCAAGTATTTAATAGAGAATAACTAAGCTATATTATCAACCATATAACATGCACATCGGAAGTATAAAACAAACACAACCACAACACATGGTTTGTTTACGAAGTGGAAAACCCTTGAACATCTCAAGGTAAAAACCACTCCAGGGCAGCCAAACCCAAGAAATCACTAAAAGAAGATTCACAGTTATAGAATAGACGATACCCACACTCTTGAGCACCTTTAAACTTAGTAAGAACGACAAACCTCTCAACTCGTCTCCATCGTGACCATCTTCAATCAGCGCATCTCCTTTACCAACCTTTTGGTAGACTTTCTTCAACAAACCTTCAAAGTAACCATCTTTATCATGAGCAAGTAAACAAGGTAATACGCCAAAGGCTAAGACGCCAAACAAGAGAAGGGGCAACTTCAAGCTATATCACATCCCCTCTTGAATGTCAATACCACCAAGAACCAGTGCTAGTGGAGAAAAGAGACTTTAGTGAAGAGAGAGCTCAACAAAATAAATTTCCAAAGTCTCAAGAATGAACAGTGACTGAGAGACTATTTATAGGAGATCCATTTTCTTCATCATGTCCTAATGGGACACTTTCCCGTTATGACGGAAAGAACAAACTCGTAGATTTAAGAATTCCACGTCTTAACAAGAAAGCATTTCTGTTATGACGGGAACAAAAGTCTCCTCTTCATCACATGTCCTATCTTAACGAATTAGTTGACGGGAAACTAGGGAGTCCAACTTTGGTCCCGTTATATGTCCCATCCTAACGAGGTTTGTTGTGCAAATTTATTTAACTCGCAAGTGCACGAATCAATTGTAGCTAATGGATTGTAAGTGCGAGGTCGAACCCACAGGAAATTGTATTTTTGAAAGAGCAATTTATATTTAAACTAATTAAATTCTAATATAGTTCCAAAAGGGTTTTGAATTTGGTTTTGAAAATTAAAAGACAAACATAAACTAATTAAGATAAACTAAGAGATAAAATACTAAGGTTTGAGAATTCACACTCATCGAATCATAACAACATATTTCCATGTTTATCAATATTAATATGAAGTTCTCACAATTAAAATCTTAGATATGTTTTACTATGCTTCAAACAATTAATCAAAACCATCCCATGTATTCATTCATTGCACAAATCACTAGAGGAATCCAATATCAATTAAATGATCAAATGTACACATAAATAACAAAAGATATCCAATCTTAATTGAAACACCAAATGTATCCGTAGAACAAATCACAAGGGATATCCAATTATTTAGGCAAATAAAATCAAGCAATCGATTATGAGAAATTATCTTAAATCATCAAATGTATCCTTGAATCACAAAAGATATCCAAGAATCACTCCACACATTGAAAAGAAGTAAAACAAATGAAATAGTAAACCCAATAAAATCAGATAAATAAAGACTCACATGAAAGTATTGATGTTCTTTATCGGTGAGGCTTCATCCCCAACCTTAGTTGGGAATTTAGCTCCACATCAAAATAAAACCTAAATCTAAAGAAAACCTAAACTAAAAAGAGAAAAACTGTAGAATTTTGCTCTTTGGAATTCTATATCTTTTCTTGAATGCAAAGAAGTTTATTTTTATAGGCTTAGGAAAGTCCTAAAAGCCCTATTAAACCTAGATAATTCGAAGGTCTGTCTCCCAGTCAAAATAGAAGTATGAAATCGGAATAGGATTCGTCCAGATTTGTGTCCTTTAATTGCGGGGCGATTTTGGCATAGTAACCGTCCGAGTTATGAAAATCCTTTTTCATAATGAATGGTATTATTTTGAGTTAGCTTCCAATGCCATTTGAATCACTTCAATCCGATATCTGAGCATAAAGTTATGGTCAAAATACTGAGACATGTGCAAAATCTGAATTTGAATCAAATCCGAAATTTTATCCAATCTGATCTTTAATCCGATTTAACCTTTTCTTGGATTTGGTTAAACTTAACCACCTCATCTAGGTCTTCTCAAAGTATGCTTTCTTTCAAACTTTACATTTTTCCCTTTAAAGCTGTTGTTTTACTTTAATGACCTGCAAAACACTAAAAACACAAAACTAACACAAAATATTAAATAACGACACAGCTAAAGGATTAACTAATGTAAATAAAGGGGTCCAAATATGCAATATTTGGTACTTGTTAGGGTTCTTGACGACAAAACAGAGTCTTCAATTTTGCTCTCATCACATGTCCCATTCTGATGAGCTTCTTGACTAGAAAACAGGGAGGTCAACTTTTTCTCTTGTCACATCCTCATCTTGACACAGTTCTTGATGAGAAACCAGGGAGTCCAACTTCTGCTCCTGTCAGATCTTTGTCTTGACGCAATTCTTGATGAGAAACCAGGGAGTCCAACTTCTGCTCCCGTCACATCCTCGTCCTGATGCCATTCCTGACTGGAAACCAGGAGACCACTTTTACTCCCGTTACATGTCCCGCTCTGATGGTACTTCTGACGGGAAACCAAGGGGCTCTTTATCCAGACCCGTTACAAGCCTCATTCTGACGGGAAAACAGGGAACACTTCAAGAGGCCAAAAAGCACTTAGACTACCCTTCAAACAACCCCTAAGGTTTTACACACAAACACTCAAAGCTTTAAACACCCAGACATTACAAGAACAGTCATTGAATTAGGCCAATCTAAAACTTAACAATCTCCCCCTGTGGCCATTCAATGACAAAACCCTAAAACAAAGGTTTAAAACTAAGGCACAAAGCCATAAAAACAACAAACCATAAGGACAAGAAAAAGCAGACTCACCAAACAAAATGCTAGGTCATGGAACACTTCACCAATGACCATTATAGCATTATTTAAAACAAGAGCAACCCAACAACTTTCTCTTAAACCAAACTCAAGAACAAAGAAGCAAGAGCATACTCTGAAACATGTTACACAGAAGACATTACTACATCATATTCAAAACAACAAGAAAATAGAGAGGAAGACAAAAACACAACACCATCATGATTAACAAGACAACATTCAACATTTATAACCAAGACAAGAATTTCATGACATTAGAGCATTGAAACCTTCATAACAACTCTCCCCCTTTTTGTCATAATGGTCAAAGGGATAGCTAACAAGGAATATTCAAGAAAATACATATTCTCTTATGAGCACCACAAGACACATTAGTAGAGTATGAGGAGGAAGAGATAACACAACTTTGTTTGAAGAACATAGAGGAAATTCTGACTTGAAACCCACTTGTTTCCGTAGTTAAAGCAAGTTTACCCGAACCACCATATCAAGATAATACATATTCAATGTAACAAAAATCAAGGATCTTAGAATCAAGACAAGGGAAAACATCTCAAGACAAGGACATCTCTTCAAAAGTCAAACCCCTTATTGATTAGTAGAAGGTCACACACCCATTCCTTCTCAATTGTCCAAGAGTTACAATGAAATCACAATCCCTTGAGTGTTTCACCTTTTACCATAATGCATAGACACCAGCTTTTTCTATAATAATGAGAAAGCATGTCATTATTTGGACTCATTAAAAGAGCACTGATCTTTGATCAAAACAAAATCTTGTCATTGAGGGAGGTGATGCCATGACCACTTTTAGAAACAGGTGAAACTTGTGGGGTCAATTTGTCACAAACACAAAAGAATATTTGAGGAATACGCAAAATCCATATTACAAGTTCCACATCCTCATTTTAAGACACAAGAGGTTACACTGAGCAAGCTTTAGAAGGATTCAGTTCAAGACAAACTTGCTCTCACAAATAGATTAGAGCAAAGAAAAACAAGAAACGAGCCACTCTGGATACATCAGACAAGAAGGTAAGACTCTTCTTTCCTCACACTCCAAGAATTCTACCTTGAGAGCATCGAGAATACATTCAACCAAGAATACATCAAGTGTACCATTTCAGATAGAAGCAAGAGCATGGAATCCCAACAAGACAAACAAACGAAAGCAAAGAAACGCAAAAATTATATACATACACCACACACCATTG
Source organism: Corylus avellana (assembly GCF_901000735.1). NCBI lineage: Eukaryota > Viridiplantae > Streptophyta > Magnoliopsida > Fagales > Betulaceae > Corylus > Corylus avellana. Next base: position 13,458,277 of record NC_081546.1, on the reverse strand, counting down.
ATGTTCCTTGGATCCCATTCAAGCCTTTTCAGGCTGTTCACAAACACCAATTGCAGAACGAAGAAATTCAAAACGAGACACATCCAAAGTTTTAGTAAATAGGTCTGCAAGCTGACGTTCCGTAGCCACATGATCAAGAGTAATGACATTAGTTTCAACGAATAAAATGATACTTAATGTCAATGTGTTTCGTACGAGAGTGCTAAACTGGATTCTTTGAAATATTTATACCCCTCTGATTGTCACAAGACACCAACATTTTCTCTTGATCAAGACCATAATTTGTTAGAAGCTTCTTCATCCATTAGAGCTCTATGCAGCAACTTCATATAGCAGTGTATTCAGCTTCTGAAGTGGAGAAAGATATAGAGTTCTGTTTCTTGCTCAACCAAGCCACAAGATTGGTTCTGATAAGCACTGAATATATCATATTCAAGCCCCTTAATTCACATATGTTAATCTCTTAGTTTTGTTACTATTTGATGTTTTGCTTTGTTTTTGTGTTTTCTAGTATTCTTAGGGTTTTTGAAGAAAAGCAAGTGTTTTTGGCAAGTTTCAGACTTAGAAGACAATATTTGGGAAAAAGATGGAAGCCATAGGATCGATCGCAGCACTACTAGGATCGAGCACATCAGCGCTCGATCGCACACACAACAGGATTGAGCACATAAGCGCTCGAACGCCCAAGCCAAGGATCGATCACAGGCATGTGATCGAGCGCACTCGTATGCTGGGAAATAGACCACGCGGTTTCACACAGTTTTGACACAGTTTCAAACTCTAGAATCCTATTCCAACTCGAATTGTGAGTTATTATTTTGCACAAGAACGTCCAGGGTTGTTCCAAACCCTATAAATAGACCCTCTATTCATTCGAATAGGGGGGGAGAAGTAGACACAAGCTTAGGATAAAGAACTGAAGGCTAGATCAAGAAGAGTTTTGGGTTTTTCTTCTCTTCCAATTTATTTTGTTATGTAGTTAGTATTTTAGTTAAGGCTCGATTGAAGCCCTAATCATGGTCTTTTTAGGGTTGCAATATTGGCGCTTTTGCTACAATTATATTTTTGATATTTAACTTGATTATTTCCTATTTAATTGAACTCCTCATATGAATGTGCTTGACAAACATATGCATGTGTTTGGATTTGTTATTTGTTATTTGTGTCAATTTGGATGACCGAGTCATGGGCATAGTATAGTGACCAAAGAATCTCATCATGGGTTCTTGGATTAATCAACATGGGGAACCGAGAGTACATACTATGCCCTAGGATTCATGTGGGTGTCGATTTTCATAGATTTATGCTTTCTTGAAGAACAACTTAGTGTAATGCTAAATCCTTTGAAAGAGAAGAATTAGAGTAGATACCACGCCAAATTATTTGCTTAGGGAAATCAATAGCTTAAGGAATAGATACCATGCCCATAGGTTGGCTAACATTGGGTATCTTGATATAATTGGAATGATTGCATATTGTTTATCTTAATTGAGTCCGATTAGTGGTAAATATTAAAATCCTACCATTTTTAGTCTTAGTATTTTTAGTTAATCTTTTATTTTATTTTTTTAGTTTAATTCAATATGTGACAATTGATTTAATTTTGTTAATTAAATAGGAAAAATAATTCTAAGTATTTGCCTGCTATACTATCGTTTTGATCTTACACACTTGCGAGTAAAATATACCGAATATTCGCCTATTAATTTAGGTGGTATTTGGCAGAAAGAGTTTTTGGCATATATATATATATATATATATGATACCAAGAGGGGACTCGCATATATATATATATATATATATATATATCTAGTTTTCTCAGACTGGCTCCATAACGGCCAGATTTGTTCTTTCAGACAAAGCTAGCTCAGGACGACTAGTTTTTGTGTTGAGGTTCTCCTTGATCTTAGACGGATCACTGTTCATTATTATTTGGAGTTACTGTGCAAAATCACTGTTCACTTTTACTGTTCATGTCCGGACGACACGCGCAGGATTACTGTTCAGATGCACTGTTCACTCACTGTTCAAGATTTGTCTGCCGACACTACAGTGCCGACAGCTACTGTTTCAGATTGATGCTTTCACTGTTCAAACTGGCGCCAGACGTGCCTGTACTATTTACTTTTTACTGTTTTCTTTTGACCGCATGAACGCGGCTCATGATTGTAATTTACTGTTTATGCTTTTGCTCAGCCTATATAACGGGCTCCCCTCCCCCATTGTAAGGTAGAGGTTATTTGAGAGGTTCCTTGAGACACTCTATCCTCCAGCCATTTCCCCTTCAGATTCTTCTTCTTCCCCTTCTTCTCTGTCCCTTACTTCAGTAAGTCTTAACGCTTACTCCTGTAAAGGTTTTTGTCATATAATCTATAACAATTATCTGTTTTCTTTGGTTCTAGTTTATCAACTGCTTTTAATTTCAGTTGTTTATTTTGATTATACAATTGTCATACCGTCATATTGGTCGGTTCTACTGCTTTGATTTACAACTGCTTATTTTCTGCATTCTATTATCACCTCCCCTCCTCCCTGCATCTTTATGCATACTGCGCTTCCACCCTCCCTCCTTGGTGGAAAGAAAAGTTTATTGATGGATTGCCTTCATTATTTGCTCACAAAGTAAAAGATGAATTGATCAGTACTGACACTGGTCTTATTGATTTTGAAAGATTAACCTATGGAGATTTATTCTCCACAGTGAAAAAACTTGGCATTAAGATGTGCATCGATCAAAAAATGATCCGACAGCAGCTTAAGAACGCCAAGAAAGCTAAATATGAAATGGGAAATTTTTGTGAACAATTCGGTTTGCCTCCTATTGCTCCTTCAAAGAAGCATAAGAAGAAAACCAGAAAAGATTTCGTGAAATCTTCCCCTCCATATTACAATAGATCCAAGACAAGAAAATTTAATAAACCTAAATTTTCTAAGCCTCCCAAACGGAGTAAAAGTTCTAAATTTGAAAAATATTTTTCAAAAGATAAGTGTTTCAATTGTGGAGAAACAGGACACTATGCTGACAAGTGCCCTAAACCTCCCAAAAAGATTAAACAAGAGATTAATGCTTTAAACATCAAGAACGATGAAAAGCAAAAAATCTTTCGAATTTTTCAGAATAATGGATTTTCTGATTATTCTTCAAATGATGATCTTCCATCCTCCTCGGATTCTGATTATCATTCTGATTCTTCTGTTTATGAAAATTGTTATAAATTTGAGAACTGTGCCGGTTCTTGCTGCAACACAAAAACTTGTTCAATGATGTCCAAATCAGAAGAACAAGAAGATTTGCTTTTAACTTTGATTTCAAAAATTGATAATCCTGAGTTAAAAGAAGAGTATCTTAAAAAACTTAAGAAACTCATGTTGAAAGATTTTGAAAAACCAGCTACTTCCAAAATCTCTCTTGAAGACACTTTAAAACGTTTTTCAAATCCGAAAAACAAAGTGTTTACTATCTCAGATTTGCAGCATGAGATTAGTAAAATCAAGAAAGATATTGTGAATTTGCAAACTGACTTGCAAACTGTCAAAGCTGAGAACAAAGAGTTACAACAGCAGCTCCTGCTGTTAAATCTTAACAAATGTTTTCCAGAAAGTGCTTCCAGTAACGAAGACACTAAAAAATCTGAGCATGATGATGAGGCTGAATCCTCCCAAATGGTATTCAAAAGTTCATATCTGTATTTCTGATGAATATGCTTTTGATGTCATTGCTTTAATTGATTCAGGATCTGATTTGAATTGCATTCAGGAAGATTTTATTCCTGAAAAGTTTTTTGAAACCTCCACTCAAAGATTGAATTCTGCCAGTGGAAACAAGTTGCATATCAAATATGAGCTCAGTAACGTTCATATTTGTCAAAATGATGTTCATTTTCATACTTCTGCTGTTCTTGTCAAAAACATGAAAGAAAAAGTAATTCTTGGCATGCCTTTTCTTGCTTTACTTTATCCATTTTCTGTTGATGAAATTGGTGTTTCAACTGTTAGGTTTGGTTCTTGTATTCAATTCCAGTTTGATTCTAAATTTGAAATTGATATTAATAGGTTTTCAGGACTAGAGTCTGATGAGTACCCTACTCCCATTAGGACTTTATCTTGTTTAAACACTCCCCCTGACGGTCGTGTTTTGCCTACTGTTCATACCTGCCCCCAGCACATGGCGCATATTATTATCTCTGTTTTACTTTGCATCAAAATAATTTTAAAATAATTTTGTAATATTTTAAAGATTTTCACATCTTTATTTCTGATTTCTTTCCTTTTGAAATTTTGCAGTGCCACCATGGCAGGCAAAAAAGATAAAGAGAAAGTTGTTTCCAAGGCTCTGACCATCAAGTCAGAGTCTTCCATTGCTCCTCCTTTACCATTTTCATCTGTTGCCTTAACCAACAAATTTACTCCTTTCAATCCTGGTTCCCAAGTTTCTTATTCCAGTACCCTTGCTGCTCCCTATGATCCCTTTGCGGATCCTTCCCAGAAACCATCCATTAAGTATGACAAGACGTCGGAATATATGGCCCTCCCCTATTCCCAAAATTTATTTTTTGTTGAGTTGAATCGGGTTTCCTCTTCCCTTTCCCCCGGAGATATTGCCGTCTCCTATTTTCCTCCAAACTTTCATTGGATCCCTGAACATCCTTTGAAAAATTTGGCTTATTATTCTGCTATCCTGAAACAAACAGGTTCTGTTTTCTTCAAGGCTATTCTTGACAAGATTAACCCCTAGAAAACAATTTACCACAGTGTTTATTTCAAGAAAGTTATTTCGGAAAAAGAATGGGGTAATCACCCTTCTGCTTCCAGGTCCCTTAACGGGTTTAACATTCCTTGTAATTATTATGATTACATTGATGCTCATTTTAAATTTCTACTTCATCAAACCTCGAAATTTGAACATTCTTGGTTTGTCAGTTTTGATAAAGACTTCTATGGTATCCTTCCCCTCTGGTTCGCTAGATGGTGGAATCAATTTGGTCTTCTCCCTGATATTCTCCCCCTCCAACTTGTTGATGCTTTTCAGCTGTTTAAAAGCCACTTCAAAGTTGATGCTTATGGAGCTAAGTTTCCAACTATGCTTCATTTTGTTAAAAAATTCAAGATTCCTTGGATTCTGAGATGGCAATACCACCTCTCGGAAGACAAAATTCAAAGACACTGGTATATCAAATGGTGGGATAAATGCTCACTAAATGATTCCATTGTCCTTGCTGTTAAAAACATGGCTCACGCCCCCATGGCCCTTCCTGCCCCAAAGGCGTCTGCTTTGTCCAATTTACTGATTCCCCCCAGTGCTTTCTCCTCTCCAAAACGAGAAAAAGAAAGTTCCCCTGCTTCCTCCCATTCAGCTTCTTCAAGTTCTTCAAAGAAGAATTCTTCCAAGAAGAAAGAAATAGTTGAAGCCCTGCTTGCTGCCCTGGAAAACTTAGACGATGATGAAGAAGAGACGTCTAAACCATCTGCTGAGAAGCCCATCCAGGTTCCACCTTATTTTGAAGACTCACAAGACTACTATCCCTATCCAGGGGTCGAAGACATGTGAACGATTGGGTCCCTAACGGCCCTCAAAATTCAGTTTTATCTAGCCTCTCATAAACGGCTAGTTTTCTCAGACTGGCTCCATAACGGCCAGATTTGTTCTTTCAGACAAAGCTAGCTCAGGACGACTGGTTTTTGTGTTGAGGTTCTCCTTGATCTTAGACGGATCACTGTTCATTATTATTTGGAGTTACTGTGCAAAATCACTGTTCACTTTTACTGTTCATGTCCGGACGACACGTGCAGGATTACTGTTCAGATGCACTGTTCACTCACTGTTCAAGATTTGTCTGCCGACACTACAGTGCCGACAGCTACTGTTTCAGATTGATGCTTTCACTGTTCAGACTGGCGCTAGACGTGCCTGTACTGTTTACTTTTTACTGTTTTCTTTTGACCGCATGAACGCGGCTCATGATTGTAATTTACTGTTTATGCTTTTGCTCAGCCTATATAACGGGCTCCCCTCACCCATTGTAAGGCAGAGGTTATTTGAGAGGTTCCTTGAGACACTCTATCCTCCAGCCATTTCCCTTTCAGATTCTTCTTCTTCTTCTCTGTCCCTTACTTCAGTAAGTCTTAACGCTTACTCCTGTAAAGGTTTTGTCATATAATCTATAACGATTATCTGTTTTCTTTGGTTCTAGTTTATCAACTGCTTTTAATTTCAGTTGTTTATTTTGATTATACAATTGTCATACCGCCATATTGGTCGGTTCTACTGCTTTGATTTACAACTGCTTATTTTCTGCATTCTATTATCACCTCCCCTCCTCCCTGCATCTTTAGTCCCCTCTTGGTATCAGAGCCATTAGTTGATCTGTTCATCTTGATATCAGTTCATATATTTGTTAATTCTAGAAAACAGCATTGTCAAACAAGTATATTTTCAGATGTTATCTTTAGCAAAATCTTTGAGTTCTATGGGATGTATGCTTTGTGCCGTCAATGTGCCGTCATCGGAGTCAAGCCAAGTAGGCTTG
>NC_081546.1:13432847-13451650 GCF_901000735.1 Corylus avellana | reverse complement strand
AAACCAAAGCCTTATAACTATAGGAAAACAACTAGATCGAATAGAAAACAGAATTAAGGTAACTACAACCCCAACTAAAACTCAAACTGAAAAGAAAAAACCCCATTACGAACAACCTCTCTTAAAAATTTTACAACCGAAAACATTAAAATTAAAAGAAAAGGACGAAACCTGTCTTGAAAAGGTCAATAACATGCTAAAACAACTTGAAAATGTCAAAGATGAAGCCTCGCCCTCTAAAACTGTCCAAGTCATTAAGACAAACAAATAATCACATATGAAACAACAAGTGAAACACAAAGTTCAGAATCTGAACAAACTACAGATCAAGAAATACAACAAATTGAACAACAATTCAACGAATTCCAAGTTAATAGAATGATTAGACCAACGCCTAACACCTCCAATTGGTACTCTAGACCTACACCACCAGACATTCAATATGAAGAACGCAATGTTTTTAACCAATTCTCAGTCTCAACTGATAAGATTTATGAATGGAATATTGATGGTTTGTCTGAACAGGAAATTTTAAATAAACTACAACACATGTCAATGGTTACTAATAATTACCTTACAAATTTAGAAAAAACTAATGCAGAAATTGTAGATATTTTAACATCAGGATTTACGGGAACATTAAAAGCTTGGTGGGAAAAATACCTAACTGAAGCAAATCGTAATGAAATAAAATATGCAGTTCAAAAAGATGAAGAAGGAATCCCAATTTATGATGAAGCACATAACAGAGGAATCCCTGATGGAATTAATGTTTTAATTTACACCATAATGAAACATTTTATAGGAATCCCTAGTAATGTTACATCCAGAATACATGACCAACTAAGTAACCTTAGGTGTCCAACGTTAAGTGATTTTAGATGGTATAAAGATGTTTTTATGTCAAGAGTAATGTTAAGAGATGATTATAAAAATGCCTTATGGAAAGAGAAATTTATCAATGGTTTACCCAACCTATTTGCCCATAAAATCCGTGAAGAATTAAGTAATAAAACTGGAATTATAGAATATGATAATCTCACCTACGGAGACATCATAAGTATAATAAGTAAAATAGGATTAAAAATGTGTATAGATATGAAAATAAATAAAAACTTGAACAAAGAAAAAAGAGAAGCAAAATATGAAATGAGAAATTTTTGTAAACAATATGGCTTACCCCCTATAGCACCATTTGGAAGAAAACATAAGGATAAATACGCAAAAACTAGAAAACCCTACAAAAAAGGTTATAGAAAAAACAAAAACTTTGACCCAAATGAATATGACAAGAAAAATAAAAACAGCAAGAAAATATTACAAAAAACCCAAAAACGAAAAATATGACAAAAAGAAAGTAAAATGCTTTAAATGTGGAAAAACAGGTCATTACAAAAATGAGTGCAAAGTAAAAGATAAAATCAGCCAATTAAAAAATTCTAACAAAGAAAAAGAAGATTTGTATAAAATCTTAGAACTCAAGAATTCAGATTCTAGTGAGAATGAATATGAAATTTTTAACACCTCAATAGATTATGAATCAAGTCAAAATTTTAGTAATTCATAAATATAACTAGGTTGCAAAGATTCATGTTGTAAAACAAAACTTAAGATAAATGTATTAACTAAACATGAAGAAATGCTAATCGATTTGATAGAAGGAATAGAAAACCCAAATACTAAAGCCAAATACCTTAAAAAATTCAAGAACAATTTAATAAAAAATGAAACAAAAAATGGACCAACAAAAATTACAGAACCACAAATTAGTATTGATAAAATCCTCAACATATTTAAATCAAACCAAAGGGAAGTAACCATCCAAGACTTACAACATGAAGTAAATCCAATCAAAACAGAAATAAAAGATTTAAAAGCCAAAAACAAAGAGTTAGAACAAGAAGTAATGATTTTAAAGATAGATAACAATTTTCTGAACAAAATCAATCTGAAAATGAACAAGACACAGAAGATGAAAAATCTACAAAATCTTCAACTAACGGTTTAATCTTCAAAGAAACTACAGAAGAAAAATACTTAAACATAATTGATAGGATCCTTTTTCAAAAAATGGAATTCTAGAGTAACAATCATTATTAAAATCGAGTTCGAATTTGAAGTTATAGCTTTGATAGATTTAGGTGTAGATTTAAACTGTATACAAGAAGGAATGATACCTACTAAATATTATTAAAAAACTACAGAACATTTATCATCAGCCAATGGTAGTGAAATGCAGATAGATTACAAATTGCCTAAAGCACATGTCTGTCAAGATAATGTTTGTTTCAAAACTTCATTTGTCTTAATAAAAAATATGTCTGATTCAAAGGTCATACTAGGAAATCCCTTTCTATGTCTTTTGTACCCTTTTACTACAGATCACAAAGTAATTACCACAGAAGTCTTAGGAGAGAAAGTAAAATTTAAATTCTTTAAAAAGCCCCATGCTAAAGACCTCAAAATGCTAAAAGATGTTTCAATTTTTAAAACAATTAACATTTTATAGAATAAGAGCAAGCATTTGAACTCCCTAAAAGAAGAAATTAAAAACAAAAGAATTGAAGAACAACTATCAAGTGGCATCCTTTTACAGAGAATTGAAAGATTCAAAGAAAAAATACAAAATGAAGTTTGTTCTGATCTCCCCAATGCCTTTTGGCATAGGAAAAAGCATATTGTAAAACTCCCTTATGTAAAAGATTTGAGTGAAAGAAATATTCCTACTAAAGCTAGACCCATCCAAATGAATCAAGATTTAAAGGAACTTTGTAAAATTGAGATTAAAGAATTGCTTAACAAGGGAATAATTAGAAAAAGCAAGTCCCCTTGGTCATGTTCAGCTTTTTACGTACAGAAAAATGCAGAATTAGAAAGAGAAGCTCCAAGACTAGTAATAAATTACAAACCTCTTAATAAAGTCTTACAGTGGATAAGATATCCTATTCCAAACAAAAAGGACCTGATAAACAGAATAGGTCAAGCCAATGTTTTTTCAAAATTTGATATGAAGAGTGGATTTTGGTAGATCCAAATCCATGAACAAGATAGATACAAAACAACTTTTATTACACCATTTGGCCATTATGAATGGAATGTCATGCCATTTGGGTTAAAAAATGCCCCAAGTGAATTTCAAAATATCATGAATGAACTCTTTGACCCTATAGCACATTTCTCAATTGTTTATATAGATGATGGTCCTCATATTTTCAAAGTCAATTGATGAACACTGGAAACATCTTCATTCGTTTCTTAGTATCATCAAAGTTAGTGGTTTAGTTGTTTCAGCTACAAAAATCAATTTGTTTCAAACAAAAATCAGATTTCTAGGATTCAACATCAATCAAGGAATGGTTAAACCCATTGACTGGGCCATTCAATTTGCAGACAAATTTCCTGATATCATCCTTGATAAAAATCAACTTCAGAGGTTCCTAGGATCTTTAAATTATGTTGCTGAATTTTATCAAAATCTTAGAAAACATTGTAAACCATTGTATGATCGTCTTAAAAGCAACCCTCCACCTTGAACAGATCTTCATACTTCAATTGTCCGAGAAGTCAAAAAATATGTCAAGACTTTGCCCTGTCTTAGCATTCCTGAAGTAAAAGCTTTCAAAATTGTAGAAACAGATGCCTCCAACATTGGATATGAGGGTATTCTCAAACAGAAACTCTCTCCAGATTCTCCTGAACAAATTGTTTGTTTCCATTTAGGAATTTGGAATTCAGCACAAAGTAATTATAGTACTATTAAAAAAGAGATTTTATCTATAGTATTATGCATCTCAAAGTTTCAAAGTGATTTGTTAAACCAAAAATTTTTAATTCGAGTCGATTGCAAAAGTGCAAAACATGTTTTAGAAAAAGATGTTCAAAATATAGCAAGTAAACAGATTTTTGCGAGATGGCAATCAATTTTAAGCATCTTTGATTATGATATTAAATACATCAAAGGAGATCAAAATTCTATACCTGATTTCCTCACTCGTGAATTTTGGCAGGGAAAAGATAGCTGAAAAGCCACAATCCAGTAAAAACAAAAATAAAACACCTTCCATCAAGTCACAACCAAGTCACCATATAGTCCTAAGCCCAGGAAATGTAAACCCCTATGACACATGTTCACCCATTAACATGTTAAACAAGTTTCAGGTTCTTGGTTCTCCAAGACCTACTTTTTCATCAACTTTAGCATCCCTAAGCCATCCGAACCCTTACCAATGGGTAGAATGTCCTACAGCAACGATTATCCCTACCCAACAGAACTCTTCAAAACTCATACAGCATCAAAAATTCTATACCAACCAGCCAATTACCTATACCAATAGATCTAGGTTTGTCCAAAAAACCTATATAGAAAATTTACTTTTTATAGAACATAACCAGCGTCACCTCAAGAATCCTTTGGATCTTGTAAAGAATTATTTCCCTCCTAAATGAAATTTCACCCATCTAAATTCATCAATTTCTACCGAGACATTTTATTCCAAACAGCATCATTTACCAAAGACTTTGTCCCAGACAAATTTGATCCAGAATAGAAAAGAATAATCTTTGATAAAATGTATATCAAAAAGATCATTTCAGCAAAAGAATGGGGTCACCCATCTAATCTCAAAGTCCTGCAAGGCCACCAAGTTCAATACAGCTACTATGATTACATTGAAGCATGGTCAAAAGTACTTTTTTATGAAAACAATAATAACAGTCATTCTTGGTATCTTTGTTTTGATAACAACTTCAGCAGTCAGCTCCCTATTTGGTTCAACAGATGGTGGCAAAGTCATGGGATTATTCCCGAGATTTTACCTCCAGAGCTTGTAGATGCATTATAGCAGTTCTCTGCAGTCTACAGAATTAATGAAGCAGAAAGTCAATTTCCTTCCTTGCGCCATATGGCAAAGAAATATAAAATTCCACGGCTCTTCAAATGGGATTATGCCATTGATCAAGGAATTTGCAGAAGAAATAGATATGTCCGCTGGTGGGACAAATTCAACATTCAGAAAATACTTTCATCAATACAGAGAGAATTCCCTTCCTTCACCACTCAAAGCCAATTCTTGGCAAGCAAATCACATCTCTAGACAGAAATTGCAGCAGCCATGGCCCAGGTCCAATGTAAAGAAGACCTCAAGGATCTTTGCAGAAGCCTTCTGCTTAAAGCTGAAGGCATTGAGGACCAAGGAGAACAAAGCCCAACTTCGTCCTCCTTTTCAACAAACCAAGTACAACCTCTTTACCAAGAAGCCTAAGACCCCTATGATCTTGGTGAAGATTGAGGCTTTGAGAAGCCCAAATACAGCAATCACTGTTCCAAAATACAGCAAACTCTGTTCCCAAATATAGCACTATTCATGTCACTATTTTGGTGGTCATTACTGTTTATCAGCCATTATTGTTCAACATTGTTCATGTCGGCAGTTACTGTTTACAGCACTAAGCACTTTGTCACGTGTATCTTGAATCAATTCAGGCCCCAACGTTTGCCTCTCACCGACATTATCCCAATACAAGGCGACTGACACATACGTCCATAAAGCGCTTCATAAGGCGGCATTCCAATAGTTGCCTGGTAGATGTTGTTGTAGGCAAACTCGATCAAAGGTAGGTACTGAATCCAACTACCTTTGAAGTCCAATATGCAAGCCTGTAACATGTCCTCTACGATTTTGTTAGTCCACTCCAACTGACCATCTGTCTACAGGTGGAAAGTGGTATTAAACTTCAGCTCCATTCCCATCCCCTTTTGCAAGCTCTGCCAGAACCTTGAAAAGTAAATTGGGACTCTCTGTCTGAAACGATTGCCGATGGTACTCCATTTAGCTTGACTATATTCTGAACATATAGCCTTGCAAACTTGTCCATTGGGTTCTTAACCTTCATATGAATGAAGTGAGCACTCTTCGTGAGATGATTGACTACTACCCAAAATGGAATCCACTCCAGTAGGTGCCTTGGGTAGCCCCAAGATAAAATCCATGGCGACCTCATCCCACTTCCATTTAGGTACTAGCAATGGCTTGAGCGTTCTTGCCTGTCGTTGATGTTCTGCTTTCACTTATTGGCAGCTTGGGCATTACACCACATATTTCGCAATGCCCCGCTTCACATTGTTCCACCAATATGTTCTCTTCATGTCCTTATACATCTTGGTGCTCCCGGGTGTACAGTATACAGAGAATGATGAGCCTCACTCATAATCTCCTTCCTTAGTCCTTCGCCCTCCGGCACACATACTTGTTTAAAATGGGTGAGCAACCCATCGAGCTTAAGGCAAAACTCTTGCGCCTTCCCTTCTCCTAGTAACTGCTTGATCTTGGTGTACATAGGGTCCTCCAGCTGAGCGGCCTTAATACATGCAAGTAGTTCTAACTAAACCACCAGGTTCGATAAGTGTACAGGCGCATCCTCATCTACTACTTCCAATCCCATCCTAGCGAATTTCTTGACCAACTAAGGTTGGGAAATTCCAAGAGTGGCAAGGTCTACCGTTGACTTCCTACTCAACCGTTAGTGACTACGCTAGTCTTGCCAAGATGATAATTGATATCGCAATCATAATCTTTCATCAATTCCTGCCACCTCCTCTGCCTCATGTTGAGCACCTTCTGAGTAAAAAGGTACTTCAAGCTCTTGTGGTCCGTGTAGATCTCGCATCTCTTGCCATACAAGTAACGCCTCCACATCTTCAAGGCGAACACGACCGCTGCCAACTCTAGGTCATGCGTGGGGTAATTATGCTCATAAACCTTTAGTTGGCATGAAGCATAGGTAATAACATTGTTGTTTTGCATGAGTGAACACCCAAATCCCTTCTTAGAGACGTCACTATACACCACAAAAAGTTTTAGATCCTGTAGGTAAAGCCAACATAAGAGCATTTATCAAGCGATTCTTCAGCTCTTGAAAAGTCTTCTCGCACTTATCCGCCCTAACCTAGCAGGTGTTCTTTTTAGTCAGCGCAGTAAGTGGTCTCGACGGCTTTGAGAAACCCTCCATAAAGAGTTGGTAATAACCAGTGAGTCCTAAGAAACTCCTCACTTCAAATACTCTCGCTGGCCTACTCCACTTCATTATCGCCTTAACCTTCTCCATGTCGACCTCTACACCATCACCAAAAATTACGCGTCCTAAGAAAGACACGCTATCCAGCCAAAACACGCATTTCTCAAGTTTAGCATAGAGATGCTGCCTCCGAAGCCTCTCCAATGCCTTACGTAGATGTTCCATGTGCTCCTTCTGCATCTTCGAGTAGATCAAGATGTTGTAGATGAGAACCATCGTGAATTGGTCCACGTAGTCGTGAAAGACTCTGTTCATCGTGTCCATAAAGACAACTGGAAGACATGACTAAGAACTCGTAATTTTTGTAACGAGTCCTAAAGGTTCTCTAAGGAATGTCCTCTTCCTTCACCATAACTTGGTGATAGCCTGAGCACAAGACGATCTTAGAAAATGTTTGCCCCTTCCAGCTGATCCAACAGGTCATCAATCCTTGGCAAAGGATACTTATTCTTAATCATGACCTTGTTCAGCTCGTGATAGTCAATGCACATCCTCATCGATCCATCCTTTTTCTTGACAAACAACACCGGCGCTCCCCACGATGATGAGCTAGAGCGAATAAACCCCTTATCTAGTAGCTATTGTAGCTGTTCCTTCAGCTCTTTCAGATAAGATGGTGCCATCCTATACGGTGCCTTCAATATAGGACTAGTGCCTGGCACACATTCGATTCCAAACTCAAGTTCCCTCTGTGGTGGCAATCTAGCATAGTCAGTTGAGAAGACATCTGAAAAGTTTCACACCATAGTGATATCTTGCAGGTTCTTCTCTTCTTCCTTTGCCGGGGTGATAACAATTGCCAAAAATGCTTGGCGTCCTTCTAGGATAAGCTTCCTGGCCCGAACGGCCAAAATGGTGGGAGGTAGGGTTCTTCATTGTGATCCGACAAACATGACTTCTCCTTCTCCCCACGACTTAAGCATAACTTGCTTCCAAGCGCAGTTGATAACCGCAGAATGCTTCACCTGCCAATCCATCCTGAGAATAACGTCATAAGTATTCATAGGGAGAACAACTAAGTTTGCGGCATAGTACCCTTCCATAGATGCTCATAGGGCATCCACAAACTGTGCGCTTACAAACTACATTTTTACCTACGGGGGCAGCTACAGCAAGACTGGTTTCAAAAGTTTGTACTACAAGTCTAGACAGCCTAACAAACATGATAGATACGAAAGGGTGGGTAACCCCTGAATCAAACAAAACTGAAGTTTCAAATCCAAGCATAGGGACTGTACCTGTCACCACTTCCGATCATGTAACGCCCTGATATTTGAACTAACAAATATTGAAGTCGTGACGCTGCAACTTTAGAAATACAATCTTACAACGAAATATGAATATATATTTTTTTTCTTTTTCTATGACCTAGGAATAACTTACACAACACGATTGAGCTGACTGAAATACCTCGAGGTGATATATTATTTAATAAAATAGAAATATGGTTTTCATTACAACATATATACACACTTGGTGTACCAAATATATGCCACAGAAGGCACCAAATTAATATAGTAATATTTATCAAATTCACAAATATCACAATATGTAATAAAAGCAAGCATCAATCCTGCAGTAGATGGTCTATCAACAATCAAAACCAGTAAAGGGACCATCATTCTCACTCTCTACTCCCGCATCAATGTCGATGTAAAGATGACGTTATCATGTTTACATAGACAAATAAGTGAGTAATTTATTTTACTAAAGATACAAGACTAAAAATATAGGTTTGAAAAAGTAAGATTTAAGACTAAAATATATATAATAATGAATAAGTTGTGAATGCAGTTATTAAGTGCTACAATATTCATATTTTTAGCCCTTAATTTACATGTGTTAATCCTTTAGCTATAGTTAATTTATGTCATTTTAGGTCTTTTACGTGTTTTCCTTGTTTTTATAGGTCATTGGAAGAAAAAGAAGTAATCTCAGAAGTTTCGGACTTAAAAGAGCTATTTTGAGAATATGGAAGGCTCCGGTAGTGCGATCGATCGCAGGGGAGCTGCGATCGAGCGCACTACAGGCGAAGACCACAATGCGCAAGGCACCTATGATCAAGCACCAGCACAAAGAGGATCGATCACAGTCCTGCGATCGAGTGCACCCATGCGTGATGGGCAAGTCAGCCGCCAGCCTTGTTATGGAAAGTGCAAATTCTAGGGTTTTGTAACTTAATGCG
Source organism: Corylus avellana (assembly GCF_901000735.1). Taxonomy (NCBI): domain Eukaryota; kingdom Viridiplantae; phylum Streptophyta; class Magnoliopsida; order Fagales; family Betulaceae; genus Corylus; species Corylus avellana. The sequence continues at coordinate 13,442,391 of NC_081546.1, read as the reverse complement.
AACTAGGGCTCAAACCCGATGATTTTTAGGGTTTCTAGAGTATTCCTATGGCTTATAAATAGACTCATAAACCTCTAGAATAGACACACAATTTCCAAGGAGAAGAATTGGAGCTCTTCAAGTTCAAGTTTCGGGTTTATTCTTTTCCTTTCTTTTATTTTATTTTTATGAAGATGTTTAACATCAAACTTGTGTGTAACTAATTTATTTAGTAGGGCTAGATTGAAACCTTAGTTATGTTTATTTAATATTCAATATTGGCGCCTTTGTGATGATCATGTTGTGGTATCTAACTTGATTAATTTCTGCTTTCATGAATCCCTCATATGTGTGTGCCTGATCAACATATGCATGTGGTATGGACTAGTTAGTTAAATCAATTTGGATGAACGAGTCCTGGGTTTAATAAAAGTAACAAAAGAAATCGACACCGGGTTCTTAGGTTAATCAACATGGGGAATCGAGAGTATACACCCATGCCCTAGGCCTCATGTGTTTGTCAATTTCCACAGAATCATGCTTTCTTAAAGAACAACTTAGTATACACCCATGCCTAACTTGTTGCTTAGGAAAATCTATAGTTTAAGGAGTATACATCCATCTTTATTAGTGGTGGATATCAAAGCCCTACCTTTTTATTATTATCAATTCAACACCAATCTTTATTTTGTTATACTTTTGGAATTTATTTTAGACAAAATTTAGCAATCCTCGTGGGAATGACCTCGTGCACTTACGGGTAAAACATACAATTATTTGCCTATTAATTTAGGTAGATATTTGTAACAACAGCAGCGTAGTGACAAATTAGTTTGTGTTTTATGATAATCTTTCTTCAAACCTCTCGTCATGCGCTCTCAGCCCATTCACGTCTGTTACGTCCCTCATACTTTAGAGGTTTACCTGTTTGGTGCTTGCAACTACACCGCCCCAGCTTAGTTATATATTAGGCATGTTGGACAGTTATATACCCCCATCCACTGAGATACCGATAGTTCCTCACGGCAATCCACCCACCTTATTCTTAAGGTGACTATCCTATCAGCCTATTTTATTAGACACATTATGGAGCAGTTGTATTGCAAAATTACATTAATAAGAAAAAATAAGAATTCCTATCACAATAAAACAAAGCTAATACTCGGTAAGTATATCCATACTTACTTTCCTTAGTGTAGAATTCTGCTCCACTTCTGCACATAAATACATACATACAAACAATATTTACATTTTAGTTCATTCTCAAATAATATCATTATTTAAAGATCCTCATCTTTTTATATTTATCTATTATCTGTCACTTCATCTTTACTTACTCATTTTATTTTATTAATTTGAGATAGTCACTTATAAATAGCTTTATGCCTGAATTCGTCTATGGCGACGAGGCTAATGGCAAGTACCATTAAATACAAACTAAAATTATTATATAAATACTATATATAAAGCATGACTCATATTTCGAAGATGAGACCAATGATCCGTACCTACCAAAGTATGAATCAAAATTTAAATAAAAGAACTGACTGAATGTAGATACTGACTTCATATTTTGGGGATTAGACCAATGGTCCGTACCGTTTTGTGCCAAATCCCCACCTAAATTATTAGGCAAATACTTGGTATGCTTTACTCGCAAGTGCACAAGATCAAATGATAGTATAGCAAGCAACTACGAGATCATTCCCACAAGGATTGGTAAATTATGTTTAGAAGTAATTTCCAATTTAATTAACAGATAAAATTCAATTGTCACGATTGAATTAAAATAAATAAATAAAATAAAAGATAAACTAAAACTAAAAAGGATTAGGTTTTTGATATCCACCACTAATCAGACTAATTAAGATAACAGTATGCCAATGCGCCAATCATACCGGTATATTTAATGTTTGCCAACCTAAGGACATTGATGTATATTCTTTAAGCTATAGATTTTCCTATGCAATGAATTAGGCATGCGTGTATACTCTAATTCTTTTCTTTCTTAAAGAATTTAGCATGGGTGTATACTAAGTTGTTTTTTAAGAAAGCATAAATCTGTGAAAATCGACAAGCACATGAGGCTTAGGGCATGGGTGTATACTCCCGGTTCCCCATGTTGATTAACCCGAGAACCCGATGTGGATTACTTTTGTTACTCTTATTAAACCTAGGACTCGATCATCCAAATTGATTTAATTAACTAATCCATACCACATGCAAATGTTGATCAGGCAAGCACATATGAGGAATTCAACAAAACATGAATTAATCAAGTAAAATAACCAAAATATACTTCTAGCGAGGGCGCAAATATTGAAATCCTAAATAGACATGACTAGGGCTTCAATCTCGCCCCAATTAAAATATAAACTACATAACAAAAATACAAGGTGGAAGAGAAGAAAAACCCAAACTCCTCTTGATCTCGCCTTCAGTTCCTTTCTAGAGGTTGTGCCTCTTTCTCCACACTTTTTCCTAGAAGCTAAGAAGTCTATTTATAGGCCTAAAGAAATCCTAGAACCCCTAGTAAACCTATAAAATTCGTAGGGTTTAGTCCTATTACAAGTGGGACTTGGAATACCCTAATATGGAAGGAAAGGGAATTCTGGCCGCAATTGGCTGTTCTTCAGCGCACGGGTGCAATCGATCGCAGCCCGTGTGCACTCGATTGCACGTCTGTGATCAGGTCTCCTTGTGTGCGCACGAGCTCATGGCTGGACTCGTCTGGTCCTTTTCCTTGTAGTGCGCTTGATGGCAGGTCCCCTACGATCGATCGCACTACCAAAGCCTCCAGCTTTTCCCAAATTTGCTCTTCAAGCCCAATACTTCCATATTTGCTTCCTTTTCTTCCATAAGCCTACTAAAACAAAGGAAACACATAAAAGAACTAAAATAGCAAAAACTAACAAAACTAAGGAATTAACACATATAAGTTAAGGGCTGAAAATATGAATATTTTAGCATTTAACATACCGCAAAAAATATGAACTAAAATTTAAATGACAATAAAAGAAATGACTGAATGTAGATATTGAATTCATATTTCGGGGATGAGACCAATGGTCTGTACCGCCAAAAATTTGAACTATAATTTAAATGACAATAAAAGAAATGGATGAATATACAAGCTTAAAGTAAATACTATATGTAATAAATATAGATAATATCATCAGCCCATAATCGATTTTGTCCACTAACTCATTATTAATTCACTTGTATCCCTTACTCTATTTTACATCATAAGCTGGTGGGTCTTAAACAATTAGATGAGAACAAATGATATAAACAATAAATCATGATATTCATACAAGAAACACTTACCCGATAATCCTTAGAAGTAAAACTCCACCAAATCTTCTCTAGGTAGCTAGTTTAGAAAAATAAGAACACTTGAACACTACAAGTAAGATCTAGGCCATATGGTTTTTGGCTTAGAACTAAGAAATAAAATGAGAGGAGGAGCATGCAATTTTACTTGTTCTAAGATTGTAAACGAAAAGCTCATGTGAAAATGAATTAGCTTAGGCGTCTATTTATAAGAGAATGAATGGTTATGATTCATTTTCACACTTTTGATCTAGGGGTTGAGATGTATTTAACAGAAAGAATGAACCTAGTCCATATTTCATGGTCTATACCAATTAGCATTTTCGTCCAAAAAGGGGGCAGTATATCCCGATTTATTTTCGATGTCCAAACTCACTCCAATTGACATGAAATTTTAAGCATAGGTAGAGGACTCTGAGACAAACATTTTATATTTTTTGGTTCGACTTCATCCAAGTTCGTTTGAGTCTATTTTTTGCCTGTACAAAGTTTCCAATTCAATAACACCCTAACCACATGCATTCCCACTTGCCTTATTAAATGATTATTTTCATAATCATCATACTAGATGACTTTAAGCTTTCAAAAAAGGTGGCTAGCCTTGGTATCATTCTTTAGCAGTTTTAATCTCATCAGACAGTACGAAAATTACGACTGCTTTTTAGGCTAAAAACTGAAAAACTTCAAATTGATTTCTGACCTCACCAAACACTAATATAAGTAATTTATTTACTAAATTGGGTTTAATTATGCCCATGAACATATTTGTGAAACTAAATTTGAGAATTAAAGTGATACACAAAAAGAGGTCAACAATCAATGTAATATACCCTTAACACCAAATAGTTATTTAATATCATTACTCCACATATTATTGTTATAATTTATTTATATTTCTTTTAATCGATTTAATATTATTTAAATAAGAGTTTTAAAATCTAGGTCATTACATTCTACCCACCTTATTGGAATTTCGTCCTTGAAATTAAAGCATTCAAATTATCACATAACCTCAATATAAGCGACTCAGATTTTATTGTAACGTCTAATCCTTAGTCATATCTTACACTTAATCCCTAACCTTTATCGTATAGCAATATTCTAAGAAAAGGGTGTAAGAAAATAATGTTCCTCAATTTTCCATTTATATATTCTATAGCTCTAACGTACTACTTTCTAGGTTTCACTATTTTCACTTAGGTACTACACTTTTATACAGTACCATGATTTATCTATCAACCCAAAACATTGACCGGAGCATTTAATAATATCACTTCTTATCTCCAAGATATTCCTCAACTTTTGTAGTTTTGAACAGTACCCATATAAGCAATCATAAAACACCATTGACAGTGTAATAATATATATATATATATACTTACTAAGTGATATATCCGGTTAAAATAAATGTGGATATTTGTCCTACATTTCTCGTTCTAGTTCCCAAGAAGCTTCTTCTACGTTGTGATTACGCCAGAGGACTTTAACTAGGGCAATGGTTTTCGTTCTGAGTTTATGTTCCTTTCGATCCAGAATTTGTACCGGTAGTTCGTCGTACCTTAAATTTGCTTGAATCTGAAGTGGTTCGAAATCAATAACATGCAGGGGATCATGTACATATCTTCTTAATGTTGATACATGAAACACATCGTGTATCTCTGCTAACTAAGGTGGTAACTCAACTAGCTATGCTAATGAACCTACAATTTTAGTTATCATGAAGGGGCCAACATACCTTGGACTTAACTTTCCCTTTTTACCGAAACGCATCATGCCTTTCATTGGTGATACTTTCAGGAATACTTGGTCTCCAACTCCAAAATTCACTAGGTGACGTCCCTTGTCAGCATAACTCTTTTGACGGCTCTGAGCTGTTAGCATCCTTTTCCGGATTAATATTACCTTGTCTTTGGTGGATGATAAGCCGTACTAAGATTCAACTTTGTCCCCATAGTTTTGTGTAAACATTGTGAGAAACGAGAAGTGAATCGCGCATCCCAATCAGAGACAATAGAAGCAGGTATTCCAAGCAACCTAACTATTTTTCTTATATACAATTTTGCTAGTTTAGAAATAGAATTGGTGATCGTATATGGAATGAAATGGGCACTTTTGGTTAGTCTTTCAATAATAACCCAAATAGAATCATACCCTTTGGATGTCTTTGGTAAACTAACCACAAAGTCCATTGCGATCTGGTCCCACTTCCATTCTGGAATGTCAAGCGGTTGAAGGGGGCCGGCTGGCCTTTCGTGTTCAGCCTGGCAAGTGGCCTTTCGTGTTCAGCTTTTACTTGCTGGCAAGTAGCGCATTATGCAACAAAAATACCAATGTCCTGTTTCATGCCATTCCACCAAAATCTTTCTTTCAGATCTTGGTATGTCTTTGTATTCCCCCGTTGTACTGTGTATCAGGACTTGTGTGCTTCGCTAAGGATATATCTCCTTAGTTTTGCATCGTTAGGTATAACTACCCTGGTACCACCAATTCTTAGTAAGTCATCATTGGTAAAATGAAAACCCGGAGCCTTACCTTGATTCGCTGTCTCCATAAGCTCTTGTAGTTCATGATCGTTCTCTTGAACTAACTTGATTCGGTCTACAATCAATGGTCAGATTATGAGGGCTGCTATTATGGCATCGTCATCATTTGGAGTGACTTAAAGTTGAATCATGCCAAGTTGGTTAGGAGAGGATGGATATTCGGAAATTACACTTTATGACTTTCTGCTTAGAGCGTCAACAACTACGTTCACCTTTCCTCGGTTGTACAGAATAACAGTTGTAGTCTTTTAACAATTCTAACCACCTACGTTGCCTCATATTCAATTCTTTTTTAGAGAAAATGTAATTCAAGCTTTAGTGATCTGTGCATATCTCTACGTTCTCAAGAAAATGATAATGTCTCCAGATTTTTAAGGCAAAAACTATTGCCGCAAGTTCTAAGCCATGAGTAGGATAATTTCTCTCAAGGTCTTTTAATTATCTTGAAGCATAAGCAATTACCTTATCTTCCTACATAAGTACGCATCCTAGTCCTTTGAGTGACGCATCACTATAGACTACAAATTTCTCACCCTCTATTGGAAGAATAAGAACGGGTGCAGATACTAACCTTCGTTTGAGCTCTTGAAAATTCGCATCGCATGTGTCACTCCACACAAAGTGAGCATTCTTCTTTGTCAAAGAGGTTAATGGACCCGAAAGAGTGGAGAAACCTTTGACAAATCTCAGGTAATAACCTTTGACAAACCAAGAAACTACAAATCTCATGGACGTTCGTTGGTAATTCCCAATTGACTACAGCTTCTATTTTGTTAGGATCGACTGCTATGCCATCTTTTGAGATTATGTGTCCTAAAAATGACACTTCCTCTAGCCAAAACTCACATTTCTTGAGTTTGGCAAACAACTGCTTCTCTCTCAGAACTCCTAACACTGTTTTTAAATGTTCACCATGGTCTTGATGATTGGTGGAATACACCAAAATGTCATCAATGAATATTACTACGAACTAATCAAGATACATATGAAACACACGATTCATTAGAACCATAAATACCGACGGAGCATTTGTCACTCTGAACGGCATGACTAGGAATTCGTAGCAGCCATACCTCGTTCGAATTGCCATCTTTTGTATGTCTCCTTCTTTAACATTGAGTTGATGGTATCCTGATCAAAGGTCGATCTTCGAGAACACTTTAGCTCCCTTCAATTGATCACATAGATCGTCGATACGAGGTAAAGGATAATTGTTTTTGATTGTGACACAGTTTAGCTCACGATAGTCTATACACAACCACGTAGACCCATCTTTCTTTTTCACGAATAGAACTGGCGCTCCCCTTGGTGATACACTCGAGCGTATTAGTCCTGTGTTCATCAATTCTTTGAGTTGTTCATTCAGCTCTTTCAGTTCAGCTGGCGCCATCCGGTAAGGTGCGTAGTAGATAGGTTGCATTCCTGGTATTACGTGGATGGAGAACTCGATCTCACGATCAGGTGGCAACCCATGAGATGCTTCGGCAAAGACGTCGGAGTATTCGCACGCCATCGGAATGTCTTCCAGTTTTCGTTCGCCTTCTGGCTTAACTGTTACATAAGCCAAAAATGCCGGCACGCCTTGTCGAATATTTTTCGTTGCTTGAATTCCTGAGAGAAGGGATGGAGTAGCTCGAACTCGAGTACCGTGGAACCTAAATTCTTCAACACCTGGTGGATGAAAAATAACCTCTTTTTCTCTACAATTTATACATGCATAGTATCTTGCCAACTAGTCCATCCCTAAGAATATATCATACCCAAGGGTTTTTAAAACAAGAAGGTTAGCAGGAAGGACTCTACCCTTTATCATTATTGGGTAGTTCATTACTACCCTATTACATGTTATCCTTTCTCCTCCTGGTGTTTGTATTGACAAATCTTGCTCTAATGGTCGTGTACTTATGTGAAAACTTTTAGCGTATAATGCAAAAATGAATGAATGTGTAGCTCCAAAAGCCAAAAGAGTACACGCAAGAGTACCAAATAGAGAAGTGGTACCTGTCACTACATAATTGTTTGCTTTATCACTCTCATCATCATCTTCGAGGGTCAACGTATATACTCTCGCCTGAGCAAGCCTAGAAGTCATTCCCTTTTGCTCCAGCTCCTCCCGTACTATTCATCGAACAATCCTTCTTAAAATAGCCCTTTTGACCACATTGAAAACAGCTGGTACTTTTGCTCCTGCAATCTCCAAAATGTATTCTTCCACATTTGGGACAAGCGGCCTTCTGATTCCCTACCCGAGGAGGAAAACTCTTGTCATCCGCCGGTTTGGAGCTACTCCCTATGACAAATCTTTTCAAGGGGTAGGATGCCTGAGGCATTGATCGTTTCTTATGTCCGTAAGCTCCAGACGTCTCACGAATTGCCCTCTCAGCAAGGGATGCTACGTTCACCAATCTGGCATAGTTTTGATCTCATGGCAGACGACCCTTTCCTTGATTTGGAAGTTAAGGCCATTTTTAAAACGTTCCATCTTTGATACTTTGTCAAGAATAAGATTAATACCAAACCTAGCTAACTCAGTGAATTTAATTGAGTATTGTTCCACTATCATAGTACCCTGCACCAAGTTCTGAAATTCAATAGCTCGTAATTGCTTTTGAGACCTTAGGAAATATTGCCTGTTGAATTCCTCAACAAACCTTTCCCATGTGATAACAACACCAGGTCCTAGCAACTCTACCTGGGACTTCCACCACTTAAGGGCTTCACCAGTTAGCCTTAATACGGTGTATGTCAACCTTTCCTTATTTGTACACTTGAGTGTGTCAAGCAGCAGTTGGATATCTGTAATCGAAGCTTCGTCTACTGTATGTCCTTGAGTCCCATTGAAAGTACAAAACTGCTGGTCAGTAAAGTCACGCATCGAGCAACCGATACGCTCAACTGGTGCAACAGGTTGAGACATCCGTGAAATTGCTTCTGCGAATTGCCTACTAATATCATCCATAAATTGGACTAATGTTGGGTGCACACCATCATGGAATACTAGAGGTGGAGGTGGAGGCAATATTTCATTGTTTTCAATATCGAAGTGAGGTGCTTCGTCTTCCTCGACGGAAGGGAGATCACATCTTCGCACCATAATTTTGTACAAATTGATTAACAACTTATCTTTATCAAAGCAATCAACAAAGTCATTCAATCATGTAAATAACATAGTTTGGCTTCTATCGCTAACAATTTATTCTCAAACAAAAGTTTTTATAAAAAGTTATGAGTCTTTTATTTAGTGAAGCTCTTGTGTTGTATACCCTAGTTCTAGTATGACACTAACTTACCCATTGAGCAAACTGCTCTGATATCATAATGTAACGCCCCGATATTTGAACCAACAAATATCGAAGTCATGATGCTACAACTTTAGAAATACAATCTTACAACGGAATATGTATATATATTTTTTTTCTTTTCCTATGACCTAGGAATAATTTACACAACATGATTGAGTTAACTAAAATGCCTCGAGGTGATATATCATTTAATAAAAATAGAAATATGGTTTTCATTACAACATATGTACACACTTGGTGTACCAAATATATGTCACAGACGGCACCAAATTAATATAGTAATATTTGTCAAGTTCACACATATCACAATATGTAATAAAAGCGGTTAACATAAATGAGACTTGCTCTTTAGAGTAAGCATCAATCTTGCAGCAGATAGTCTATCCA
>NC_081546.1:13386186-13432747 GCF_901000735.1 Corylus avellana | reverse complement strand
CGCCCAGGCCGATTCCCCTATCCAGCCAGCTGCCCACCCACGCTTCCCAGCCCATTGCCAAGCCTAAAATCGCTTGTTTAATCCCCTGTTGGAAGGCTCTTGGAATCTTTGATACCCACCCACGCTGCCCAGCCCTTTGCTCTGGCCAGCCGCTAGCTGTGACTGTTTTTTGAGTTGGGGCTGTAACTGTGTTTTAATGTTAGTGAATGTAGAAATTGTATAGTTGTAGTGGATTGATTTGTACTCTCAGATTTGGCCAATTCTTCTCTTTGGTTTTTGTATTCTCATATATGCCCAATTCTTTTTTTTTTTGGTGTTATTTTTTTGCTTTTACATCAATTTGTGGTGCAAAAATGTGATGTAATTTGAAAGAAATTGTAATTGGCATGATGGGCATCTCAAGTTAACAACGATTAACGCTTTGATTACAATGGTGCAGTGGGTGGTCATTGCTTAACTGGAAGCTGAGGTTGGGGTGTGGGAGAGAGAGAAGTGTGCCGTGGGAGAGGGAGAAGAAGGTGAACGGGATAGGGCAGGTGGTAAGGTGTGGGATTATTTTTTTATTAAAAAAAAAAAAAACTTAACTGCTGCTTACTAAACTGCAACCACAGTCGGGAACCCAAATTCGGGAAAAATGTCAGGCTCTTTAGCACTCCTCATAAAACAAACCTAATACTTAGTAAGTATATCGATACTTACTCTCCTTAGCGTAGAATTGTGCTCCACTTCTGCATATAAATACATACATACAAACAATATTTACATATTAGTTCATTCTCAAATAATATCATTGTTTAAAGACCATCATATTTTTATATTTATCTATTATTTGTCACTTCATCTTTACTTACTCATTTTATTATATTAATCTAAGATAGTCACTTATAAATAGCTTTATGCCTGAATTTGTCTTTGGCGACGAGGCTAATGGGCAGTACCACTAAATACAAACCAATATTATTATATAAATAATATATATAAAGCATGACTCATATTTCAGAGATGAGACCAATGGTCCGTACCACCAAAAATATGAACTAAAATTTAAATGACAATAAAAGAAATGGCTGAATACAAAAGCTGTACAGTAATTACCATATGTAATAAATTTAGATAATATCATATGCCCTTAATTGATTTTGTCCACTAACACATTATTATTAATTCACTTGTATCCATTACTCTATTTTACATCATAAGCTTATTGGGTCTTAAACAATTAGATGAGAACAAATGATACAAACAATAAATCATGATATTTATACAAGAAACACTTACCCGATAATCCTTAGAAGTAAAACTCCACCAAATCTTCTCTAGGTAGCTAGTTTAGAAAAATAAGAACGCTTGAACACTACATGAAAGATCTAGGCCATATGGTTTTTGGCTTAGAACTAAGAAATAAAATGAAAGGAGGAGCAAGCAATTTTACTTGTTCTAAGATTGTAAATGAAAAGCTGAAGTAAAAATGAATTAGCCTAGGCTTCTATTTATAAGATAATGAATGGCTAGGATTCATTTTCACACTTTTGATCCAAGGGTTGAGATGTATTTAACCAAAAGAATGAACCTAGTCCATATTTCATGGTCTATACCAATTAGCACTTTCGTCCAAAATGAGGACAGTATATCCCGATCCATTTTTTGATGTCCAAACTCACTCCGATTGACATGAAATTTTGAGCATAGATAGAGGACTCTGAGATGAATATTTTTTATTTTTTATTTGACTTCATCTGAGTTTGTTTGAGTCTATTTTTGGCCTGTACAAAGTTTTTGATTCAATAACACCCTAACCACATGCATTCCCACTTTCCTTATTAAATGATTATTTTCATACTCATCATACTAGATGACATGAAGCTTTTAACAAAGGTGACTGGCCTTGGTATCTTTCTTTATTAGTTTTAATCTTATCAAACAGTATGAAAATTAAGACACTGCTTTTTAGGCTAAAAACTGAAAAGCTTCAAATCGATTTCTGACTTCACCAAACACTAATATAAGTAATTTATTTACTAAATTGGGTTTAATTATGCCCATAAACATATTTGTGAAGCTAAATTTGAGAATTAAAGTGATACATAAAAAGAGGTCAACAATCAATATAATATACCCTCAACACCAAATAGTTATTTAATATCATTAATCCACATATTATTGTTCTAATTTATTTATATTTTTTAAACTATTTAATATTATTTAAATAACAATTTTAAAATCTAGGTCGTTGTAGATCCCCCTTTCGTCTCTCCCGGAATAAGCGAGTAGACTTGTGCTAGCGCAAAAGGCCTTTGAGTATTCCCCCGCTGAGGAACTGCCTTTCCCATGCAATACTTGCTGAAATGGCCGAACTAGCCACACCGTCCAGCTCAGTGCTGCCATTGCATGTCCCATAGCAGTCTCTCTCTCTTGCATCTTTTGTACAATTTCTCTCTAGCCGATGTTTTATTAAATTAAAATAAGCAACCTAATAAATAAAAAGCCTGACTTGGTTAAATTACATGAGCTTTGTGAGGGACCTAAAGGAAAAATAAAACTAACTCCAAATAGTCCTCACTTTCTCAAGTTACTATTTAATTATAATTGATTCCACTAAACAATTATAATTGCACTCTAGTTTTTATTTTTCACTAAAACAATTAATCCAATAGAGTTACGTAATATTGACTTTTGATTCCTCCATGAAATCTTCCGTAGCATAATTAAGGACAAAGATACTACCACTTGATTCTCTACTTCTTTATCCTTGAGTCACTGATTTTATTATTATTCTCATACTTGTGAAAGCCTTAACACATGTACATTATTTTGGTTTGCCCAGCCAAAATGCTTTGGCGAGAGACTAAGAATAACTCAATCCATAAAATTTATTTCAAGGGAAATATCATAGCATTTGTTTAGAAAATGACTTGGATTCGTTCTTGAGAAGAGCTTTCTCACAAGGCTACATGTAATTACCCAATACACCGAAAATGTTGACCGCAGTAAAGGTCTCATCCCTAGATGTATCGAAGCAACCTCGATTTCACATCTAAGTACACAATCATCTTTACATTTAGAATCAATATCATAAGTAGCCTTCAGAAGTTATTGTCTTTCCTATTGACTGTATTTTGTGGAAAGACAGCTCCTTGGTCCATTCAATGCGTAACATCTACAGATCAATCCAAAGCCTCCAGCTTCGCTTGATCAAAGTAGATCATGAAGGTTTGATGTGTAACTGTCTTTCGTAAATGTAACGCCCAATTTCATTACCGACTGGGAACTATTCAAAGTTAAAGACTACAAGGTTATGGACTAATTATAAGACCTTGTGTGATACACCCATAAACCATATTCAATGTAATCCAAGAAAATTTCCCATGCACAACATATACAACTGTAATAAGCATGTAAAGTTACTATAATATGATGAGTGAATAACAACTTATATTCATTACAAACATTGAATGTCAAACATAAATATATTATCTTTGGGATTTAGGGCATAATCTACAACACAAAATTCGAAAACCTTACTGACATGCATCAAACAATCTAGATGGACTTTACACCATTCATTGAAAATTGTGCGAAGGAAACTTCTAATCTTCATTGAACATCATGCGAAGAAAATTTCAAACGTTCTCTCTTTATCGTTAGAATCCAACTTCGAATGTTCCCCACCAATCATTTGAATCCAACTTTGAACGTTCGACCAGAAAGAAAATTCCAAGATCTCACACGTTACCAATTGAGAACCAATCCTAGCATCCTTAAGTTATAATTAGGGTGAACTTAAGTCTAATCAATGTTTGGGGTTTTACAAAATCTCCCTACTCAAAACAAACGAAGCCCAAACAAAATCTACACAAAATTGTCATTTTGGCAAGTTAGTCTAGTGATAGTTAGTAATGAAAAAACATTTCCAACAAGGGTGCTTGACCCAACGGACCCATGCCATTCAATCGAGTGGCAAGGTGCAAGATTTTGTTCTGATCTAGTGGTGAAGTGTGAGATCTTGCATTCCAACTACCACCCATCACCACCTGTACAACGTGACTGACAACCACTCTTATCAGTGTGTTTGAGGAGCCCCTAATGTGGTTAATCAATTCATATGAATTTTTAGAGCTCACACCCATTGATTCGATTTTCAAATACCACAAACAATTGACCCGAGAGCTTAATTTTCACCTCTAGGAGGAACAAAGAAATAATTTCATTGAGATTGGCTACGTTCTGCATTTTAAATGTTTCAAAGTGTTTTACAATATAGTTCGAGTTCATTAAAATTAGAAATTGATTGCTCCAATTCAAATGAAATTACTCTATTTGGTATTTTACTAACATATTATTTTGCCATTTATTTGGAAATCTATACATTTATATCATATAAAACTAGATCAATACAAATGGTGTATCAATCTATTTGTTAAGTATAAGAGAAATAGTAACAATCATAGGTTATGATCATGGTGAAAATGTATTTAGCATTACTTTAGATATTGCAATTACTAATTAAATATACCACAAATTATCAAAGATGTATGACTATCAGTTTTTCATACATGTTAAGATTCATGTAAAAGAATATATATATATATAATGTTTTCTAGTGAATGAAAATATATTTAATTCGTAATTAATCTTCTATTTATGTTTTGAAGTTCCTAGGGTAATCTATCATGTAACTTTCTTCAAATTTCAACAAATATTTTCAAACTAAATGGTTTGAAACTTATCATATCAGCATTTATCACCTCAACATTTTTTTATCTTAGTATTCATTATATTTTAAAAGAAACAATAACCAATATGCAAAAATATCGACCACTTAATTGGAAATCAATGGTAAAGATTTGTGAAAAATCGCACAGAAAATAACTTAAGAATTCTAGAGGATCTTGATGTGCATTGATTCAATTAGGAGAAAGAGAGTAGTTATGAACTTTTTACCTGATCAAAAGCTAGAACTCAAGGATTCTGCGTATAAATGGCACGTGGGTGGGTCGTGATATGCTCTTCATTTGAGGGGATCTTCATAATCTCTTCATAACATTTCAATAAACAACTCACATAACGAGCACCTCTATGATGATTGACTCTAATTTTGTATATTGGGTGGCAATTGGTTTGGATGCAATTGTTAATGATATGAAACACTTCTATGTCTTGATGAATCCAGGAACTACCTAAGCAGTGTTTAAAAGCAGTATCAATACAAATTTCATATACAAAATCGGGAAATGGCCATGCCTTTAATACTTGAACAATCTTCTTCAATTCCGAATTTAAGGCACGCATAAATTGCTCCATCATCAAGTTCAGAGTAATACGGAGGCAAATAGAAGGTGGAGATGGAAATAATGAGGTAGGGGCACGGTCGTTCGTTTGCACACTAAAGAGAATAAGGATAAGCAATTCCACCATTACCAACAAAAGTTTTCTAAAATATTTCACAACCATCGTTTTTCTAACACTAGAGAAGTTATCTTATTTTGAGTTTAACTCCAAATGATAATTAAGGCTTAAAGAATTACATTTATATGCAAGTGAAGTGACTTTTGGTTAGATAAAAAGTTTTAAAACATCTTAATTGACTTATTGTTAGAGTAATTTTATTCAGGAAAATGACTTTTGGTAGAACAAAAGGTTTAAGACAATATTTATGTCAACTTCTGACTTTTGGCAAAACTAAAGTAGAATTGTAAGAGTTGAATTATTTTCACTAAAATAAAGTATATGATATATTATATTAATTCACACATTCAAAAGGTTTGTAATTTTAGCTTAAAAGCATCATAAACAAGTCATAAAAAAATGATCAAATTTGAATGATTTGGAAATGATCTTTATGCTAAAGACACAACCAAAAAAAATGTTTATAGAAAAAGAAATTTATAGAAGACAATGAATTTTTGCAAACTATGGAGAGACAATTGAAGCAAATAGAATAGATCAACTTGATCGTTGCAAGATACATGACTTACTTTGAATGGAGAAAAATGTGTTGATTCAATTCTTATGCAACACAAAATGCTTTTTTGCATAACATTGCCCTAAAGAGAGTTTTATTTAAATGGAGACTGTTATAAAATAGTAACTTTTCATCGAATAAGATAAATCATAAGTTAAGTGAAATTTTTTTCCTTAATTAGAAAACAGTGTATATATATTTTTTTGGATCGGGCCTTTGACCATCTCATCTAAGAACCAATTGGTGTCCAATGAGGGAAATTAAGTCCTTTTATGGCATTCAAAATCGCACCCCCCAAGGCCTGTTCTAAGAGCGGTCCAAGTGAGCAGAGTGGCACTGTTGCACCTCAAATTTCCCTCCCTCAACATGACACTCTTGCGAGTTGAACCCAGGACCCTGGCTTTGATACCATTTGTTGGACCGAGCCTTTGACCATTTCATCTAAAAACCAATTGGTGTCCAGTTAGGGAAGCCAAATCCTTTTATGGCATAGTAAAACATACATAAGATATTTATAGTGAGAACTTCGGATATATATTGATGAACATGAGACTATGTTGTTAGGATTTGATGGGTGTGGATTCCAAAACCTTAGTGCTTTATCTTTTGATTAATTTTACTTTATTTAGTTTATGTTTTCTTTTTATTCAAAAAAGTCACAAATCTTTCGGAATTATGTTAATATTTAATTGGTTTAGATATAATTGTTCTTCATAAACACAATTCCCTACGGCTCGCACTTGCATCCCTATATTGCAAAATGATTCGTGCACTTACGAGTATATTAAAATTTCACAACACTGTCCCGAGGGACCTATAATACAATGCTGGTGCCCTCGACTATTGTACGCTACTGTCCATAAAACTAGCAGCCCGACCGAGTCCGACCTCGGGTGGTCCACGCTACTAATTATATACATCTTGTAGTGACTGCCAGTTAAGGCTACGCCGGTCATGAAAGAACCATTGGATTCAAGGCACATATATCAACATACACATTTGACCATAAAGTTAACACGCATAGTAAACCTAAGGTTGTTATCCCACACGTACTGGTGTACCATGTCAATAGATGCAATTAATCTTGTTCATATTTTACATGCTTATTTTTACAAGTCTCGATGTCATTATCTTGTGAAGTAGCTCAATTTCACAAATGATAGAGTTCTTGTGCAGCAGTGTATATCGTGAGAGTTGTAAATATGCATGTTTTGGTACACAAAATAGTCGTGCAATGCCGAAAAATATGTGGTGAGCATTATGTGAGTTAAAACTCACCTAGGTTGAACAAAGTCTCTGAGTATTCCTCCAAATGTTCTTGGTCCTCCGAATTTGTTGAAAACCTACTATTAGCCCTAAGTTCATCTAAAACAACCTAAAGCACAAAAACAGGAGCTATCAGATGAGTCGCCAAAGTGGCGTTTCCTAGAGCACCTCTATGCGTATGTCCGGGCTCGAGGTCGTACGTTTGACCAGAAGATTCAATTAAAACCTCATTTGGTCCAAGCGTCCTCCTATCCTCCTAAACTGGTTCTAAAGCTACCCAGAATGATTTCTAGAACCTCCTATCCCAAAACAATGTCTCCATGCATAAGAAAATCTGTTCAACAAAGATGAAATGGTAAACCAATCTAAAGAAAGATTAAAGCATAACTTAGCTAGAAGCTCAAACCAACAACTAAGCTAGTCTAGAAAAGCAACATAACAACTAAAGAGAAAGCTTAAAAGTAAAAGGTTACCTCCTTCTCGTAGGCAATGCCAAATCAAGCGCATCTTCAGTTCTTGAAAACTCTTCTTGCACTCGTCTGTCCAAACATAGTGAGCATTCTTCTTAGTCAACGCAATAAGTGGTCCTGACAGCTTCGAGAAACCCGTAATGAAGCGTCCATAGTAACCAGCGAGTCTTAAGAAACTCTGAATCTTGAATACAGTTGTTAGCCTACTCCACTCCACTACCGCCTTAACCTTCTCCGGGTCAACCACTACACCATCTTCGAAAATCACGTGTGCGAGGAAAGACACGCTATCCAGCCAAAAATTGCACTTCTTGAGTTTAGCATAGAGTTACTCCTTCTGAAGCCTCTCTAATTCCTTTCGTAGATGCTCCTCATGCTCATCCAACTTTTACAAGTAGATCAAGATGTTGTCAATGAAAACCACGGTGAACTGGTCCAAATAGTCATGAAAGACCCTGTTCATTGTGTCGATAAATATAGCTGACACATTAGTCAGTCCAAAAGACATAACTAAAAACTCATAATGTCCATAACGAGTTCTAAAGGTTGTCTTAGGAATGTCCTCTTCCTTCACCCTCACTTGGTGATAGCCTAAGCGCAAGTCAATCTTAGAGAACAGACGTGCTCCCTGCAACTAATCCAACAAGTCGTCAATCCTTGGCAAAGTATACTTGTTCTTAATAGTGACCTTCTTCACCTCATGATAGTCAATGCAATTCTCATCGATCCGTCCTTCTTCTTCACAAGCAACACCGCCCTCCCCACAGTGATGAGTTAGGGCGGATGAACCCCTTATCCAACAGCTCCTAGAGCTATTCCTTTAGTTCCTTCAAATCTGATGGTGTCATCCTATATGATACCTTCGATATAGGATTAGTGCCTGACACACACTCAATTCCAAACTCCACTTCCCACTGGATGGCAATCCAGCATTGTTTGTTGAAAAGACATCTGGAAAGTCTCGCACCACAAAGATGTCTTGCAAGCTCTTCTCTTCCTCCTTTGCTGGGGTGATGACAAATGCCAAAAACGCATGTCCTCCTCCTAGGATAAGCTTCTTGGCCCGAACAGCCAAAATAGTGCGACGTAAAGACCTCACCCGCGATCCAACAAACGCGACTTCTTCTTCACCCCCACGACCTAAGCATAACATGCTTCCGAGCACAGTCGATAACAGCAGAATGCTTCTCCAACCAATCCATCCCAAAAATAACGTAGTAACTATGCACAAGGAGAACAACTAAGTTTGCGGGAAGTATCCTTCCACAGATGCTTATAGAGCTTCCACAAACTGCACGCTTACAGACTACAGTTTTGCCTACGGAGGTAGCTACAACAAGACTGGTTTCCAAAGTTTGTACTACAAGTCTAGACAGTTTTACAAACATGATAGATAAGAAAGAGTGGGTAGCCCCTGAATCAAACAAAACTGCAGCCTTAAATCCAAGTATAGGGACAGTATCGGTCACCCCTTCTGTCTCTCCCGGAATAAATGACTAGACTCATGCTGGCGCCAAGGGCTTCTGAACATTCCCATTATTAACACAATCCTTGCTGAAGTGGCCGAACTGGCCACACTGATAGTACATTCTAGCTCCCATTCTACAAAGTCACCAATGCACCCTGCTACACTTCCGGTATAACTCCGACATCTAAGCCTTCGACTACTTGGTCAGAGAAGTATTCGAGGCACGTCCTTGTGGCCTCTAGGGTGGATAACTTCCCACCGCCATCCTCTTGGCTAGTCCAACTCCTCCAAATGAATTACCAGGTCCTTGGGCCCTCCTCTTCTAAACTGCATACTCCACTGCATTCTCCTTCAAACTTTTCCCGTAGATTGATGCTCGATCCACCAACTGGGAGCAATCATGGTCTGAATACGGGTGTTCAGACCCACTCGAACTTCTATACCTTCTTTTCCTCATTCGGGATGTGGTACAAGCCGAACCGGGACAGCTGAAGAAACTTTTCGGTGTACTTGATTACTAACATCCTTCCCTGAACCGAGTCCAGGAATTCTCGTGCCTTCGCCTCCGACACAACTCTTGGAAAGAAGTGCCGATTAAACTTGTGCTTGATGATGTCCTAAGTAATAGCTATCTTTTAACCCAATTAGCAACAAGCACGACCTTCTCGTCTTGCCACCAACGTTTGGCTTCTATAATTAGGTTATAAGCAGTGTATACCACCTTTTGCTCACTAGTACACCCAGTAGTAGTAAGTATCTCCTCCATATCATTCAGCCAGTGCTCCGCGCTGATATGATCTCCAGTCCCATCAAAACTAACGAGGCTATGACTACAAAAATCCTTCAAAGAACCACCAGATGTCGCCACTAGCTTCCTCGCTGTCCTATCTTGATTCAAGGTTGACACTAGTTGTCTAATCGCGTCCATCATAAGTTCTCTCTTTGGAGGCTCTGCTTTGTAGACTGAAACACTTCTATGTCTTGATGAATCAAGCAACTACCTAAGCAGTGTTTAAAAGCAGCATCAATACAAATCTCATATACAAAGTCAGGAAATGTCCATGAGCCTTTAATACTTGAAAAATCTTCTTCAATTCCAAATTTAAGGCACGCATATATTGCTCCATCATCAAGTTTAGAGTAATACGGAGGCAAAATAGAAGGTGGAAATGGAAATAATGAGGTAGGGGCACAGTCATTGGCTTGCACACTAAAGAGAATAAGGATAAGCTATTCCACCATTACTAACAAAAGTTTTCTAACACATTTCACAACCATCATTTTTCTGACACTGGAGGAGCTATCTTATTTTGAGTTTAACTCCAAATGATAATTAAGGCTTAAAGAATTACATTTATGTGCAAGTGAAGTGACTTTTGGTTGGATAAAAAGTTTTAAAAGATCTTAATTGACTTATTGTTAGAGTAATTTTATTCAGAAAAATGACTTTTGGTTGAACAAACGGTTTAAGACAATATATATATTTTAACTTGTGACTTTTAGCAAAACTAAAGTATAATTGTAAGAGTTGAAATATCTTCACTAAAATAAAGTATATGATATATTATATTAATCCACACATTCAAAACGTTTTGTAATCTTAGCTTAAAAGCATGATAAAAAAAGTCATATAAGAAATGATCAAATTTGAATGATTTGGAAAGGCACTTTATGTTAAAGAAACAACTTAAAAAAAGGTTTATAGAGAAAAGAAATTTACAGAAGATAATGAAGTTTTGCAAACTATGAAGAGACATTGGAAGCAAATAGAATAGATCCACTTGATCGTGGCAAGATACATGACTTACTTTGGATGGAGAAAAATGCATTGATTCAATTCTTGAGCAGCACAAAATGGTTTTTCGCATAAGATTGCCCTAAAGAATGTTTTATTTAAATGGAGACTGTTATAAAATAGTAACATTTCGTCGAATAAGATAAATCACAAGTTAAGTGAAATTTTTTTGCTTAATTAGAAAACATATATATTTATATATGGGTAAATATTTCATATAACATTCAATGAAGTACAAAACACTTTAGCTATTTTGCTAGAAAACTCAACGAAAACAAAAAAAATCCTAAACACCAAAACTAATACTTAGAATTAACTAAACAACATGAAGTAATTTGATTCTTTGACGATGATAAACACATTAGAACGACATGATGTAATTTGTTATCATCTAAACTTCTGAAACAAGCTTGGATTAAAGGTGTAAGGCTAACAATATCCATGGTTCCCATTCTAATAGGAACATTCTCCTTTGTCACGGTAGTCACATTGATTCATCCTATTGTTATGGTCTTCCTCCATCCCTTCTCATTCTCCCCCATCCATTATGTTTTCTCCCGCTTCATGTTCGCAATGGTGCTCTACATGTTGGTCCATGCATGATGATGTTACGTATGGTCTCTTCAATGGGCAGTTGTAACACCCCTAATGGAAATCAATTAACGGGTAATTGACTCCATGGTATGTCTCCCAGCCTTAGCCCTCACGGGACAAGACTCAGGAATCTTAACCTCTCCAAAACGAGAGAATACAGTGGAAGACTTTAACCACAGGAAATAAGAAAGTAATAACTAAATGCCACAATTATAACACCAGGGTAAAGATAAACCTCATAACATAAATAGATCTCCCAAATGTATTGGTCAGCAGACCGATCATCAAAATATAGGGTTACAAAATACAAACGAAAGGATAATTGTCTCAAAATAGACAGTAAAATCAACGCCTAATCTTCAGTAATGCCAATGCGATAACAATCTCTATCGTATTTGCCCGTGTGGTTCCTCTATCATCCCACATGGATTTCAGCCACACTGGATCCATATCTTCAAAAGCGACTCTAATCATGCCCTGAGCAATCACCCAAGTCCAGTTTGTAGGCATCCTCCTCTAGGCTAGCTAAACCGCACAATTATACGTAATGGAGGGGGGAAATAAAAGGAGTAAGTCCAAGGACTTAGGGAGAGATAATGCACACAATACCCATGCCATTTTAGTGATGAACTCTAGTTGATAAAGAATGCAGGAGTTTAGGTGTGACAGTTATCAATGGATGCAATATAGATATAGTATATGCTTATAATCATGAGAATCGGTGATAGTTCAACATTATGGTCTACTCGAGATATTACGCCTTCTTAGTAGAGTTGGCGCTGTTCCGAGGGACTTGTAATACAATACCAGTGCTTCGACCAATGTACAGTACCTTCCATAACACTAGCAGTCCGACCTTGGGTGGCCAACACTACTAATGATGTACGTCCTGTAGTGACCACCTATTAAGATTGGGTCGGTCACGAAACAACCATTGGATCCAAGACCCATATAATAACACACACATTTGACTATAAACTTAACATGCATAGTAAGCCCATGGCCGTTATCCCGCACGTACTGGTGTACCATGTCATATGATGCAATTAATTTTGTTTGTATTTTACATGCATGCTTTTACGAGTCTCAATGTCATTATCTTGTTAAGTAGCACATTTTTACAAATGATAGAGTTCATGCACAACAAAGTGTAGATTGGGAGAGTTGTAAATATGCATGCTTTGGTACACAAAATAGTCGTGCAATGCAGAAAAATAGATGGCGAGCATTATGTGGGTTAAAACTCACCTGGGTCGAACAAAGTCTCTAAGTATTCCTCCAAATGTTCCTGATTCTTCGAATCTATGGAAAACCAATTATTAGCCCTAAGTTCATCTATAACAACCTAAAGCACGAAAATAGGAGCTATTGGACGACTGGCCAAAGTTGCGTTTCCTGGAGCGCTTCTGGGCGTACGTCCGACCAAAAGGTTCAGGTAGAACCTCATTTGGTCCAAGCTTCCTCCTATCCTCCCAAACTGGTTCTAAAGCTACCCAACAGGATTTATAGAACCTCCTATCCCAAAACAACGTTTCCATGCATAAGAAGATCCGTTCAACAAAGATGAAATGCTAAACCAATGTTAAAGAAAGATTAAAGCATAACTTACCTAGAAGCTCAAACCAACAACTAAGCTAGTCTAGAAAAGCAACATAACAACTGAAGAGAAAGCTTAAGCGTAGAAGGTTACCTCCTTGAAGCAAAGCCTTTAAAAAGCCTCTTCTTCTCCTCCAAGAACTCACAAAAACCCACAAACACTCACACAGGGTCTCTAGATGGCACAGGGGGAAAAAATGGGGCATAAGGATGTGAAGAATTAGAATTATTCTAAAGGTGGAAAAAGCTGTGAGCGCGGTAGAGCTATTCTGAAAAGCAGCGTATGTATGGTACCATAGGA
The DNA here is from genome assembly GCF_901000735.1 of Corylus avellana. Lineage (NCBI taxonomy): Eukaryota > Viridiplantae > Streptophyta > Magnoliopsida > Fagales > Betulaceae > Corylus > Corylus avellana. The sequence goes on along the minus strand of NC_081546.1, from coordinate 13,419,295 downwards.
GCTTACGTACAGACTATTAATCTAGTGGTCCCAAGGTTGCATCGTACGTATAGACATTAACCAGTGGTCAACCAAAAAGTCAGCACCCACAGGTATGTACGTGTACTATTTGCAGGCGCACATACGGGGGGTTCCCCAGGTGTACATCCGGTCAAAAAGTCCAAAGTTTCCAAAATGCCCTTCCAGCAGTTCCTAGTGACCCAAAGTCCAAATTAACCCTCTAACTGAGCTACCTAAGCTTAGTTAATTATTTGGGTCACTATAGCAGCGGCGTGCCCCTCTAGTTTGCCAAGGCTTCATTTCGTTGAACAAGTTCTTCTACGCAATCGCGAGTTGCAGCCACCTTAGCCTTTAAATCATGCGTGTTATATGATGTGAGGACTAAGAAGATTCTGGTTCTGTTACATGGACTAAGGGAAATTGCCCCAATAAGGCCCCCTCTGATGTGGTCTTTTTTTGTCAAAAAATAATCAATAATAAAATAAACACTCGCAATAGAATGAATCCTTGAAGGATAGGGCTATATTAAGGGTGTCAAACCTCAACGACTGCGTGGGTGTTGTTATCAAGTTTATCAAGATTAAATATAACTTAATTAAAAGAAGTTGATTTTTTTTTTTATTATAACTAAATACATAAACGCAAAGGCATAAAAGTAAAGATAAAAAGTAACGAGAGATAAAATAGGGGATTGATTTCATCACTAACCGCATATTATAGGGCTCGTCTCACTCGAATAGTCAAGAAATTGCCATCAATAAGGAATAAGTATAATCCATCTTCGGTTGACACAGAACGTCCACCTAACCACTAAGATTTGGCATGATCTGTCTACCCTATGTATAGATTATCTAATTCCTTAATAGGCTACACACAATCAATGAATAAGCATAACTCGTCTTCAGTTGGCACGGACTGTCTACCGAAATTACACTAAACTAGGGTATAGTACAATCCGTCTTCCCTAAGCATGGCCTATCAAATCCTATTGATCATGTGTTAGTTAAAATCAATGTATAACAATCATTCAAACAATCACATAAAGTATAAAGGATTGAGTTCAATCAATATTCACGACTTTCTAAGACAAGAGGAGAATTTCATAATGATTGAAAATAAACATTAAGATCAATTCTCACAGTTATACAACCTTCATGCATATAGAAAAACCCAAATTAAAATACAATTAAACCATTGTTACTTGGAAAAGGCTACATCAACACCCTATTAAAAATTTAGTCGCTCATCCTAGTGCTGGGATTGCCTCTTGTAATGTTCCTCTTCTCTTCAACTCTCCAAGCCTCAAAGAAGATAATTTATGTCTAAAACTAAGCGCACTTTCTCTTGAAGCTTAGAGGTCAATTTATAGGCATGAAACAAGTCCTACAAGCCCTAGGAATCCTAGAAAATCCATACGTCAGTCTCCTCGTTGGACTGGGAGATTCAAAACCTTCTCCAGGGTTGATTTGGAGCTTTTGCGTGTGACAGAAGCCCGAGTGCGCTCGAGCCCATGGAAAGTGCCCATGAGCGCACATCCATCCGGACAGGGACTCCCACCAGTCGGACGGCTTGCGAACGGCCTACGAACGGAGGCTCTTTTGATTTAGTAAACATCGGAATTAGCAAACTCTCATGAAATATGACTTTGTAGATCTTTGCATTAGCTTTCCAATGCTGTACAGTTTGGTCCAATCCAAGTTTTTCAACTCTAGATATGGCCTTTCTAGTCGGATTCATCATGTGGAAATCGTCGCTCAATCCAAATTTGCTGCCAATGCGACCCAAAGTGTCTTAAGCCCCAGAATTAATGGAATTAATTGTATTTTTCCTTTAGAACCTGAAAACAGTAAAACAAAACAAAATTAAACAAATAACAATGCTAAGGAACTAACATATTGGAGTGTGCAACATTCGGTGCTTATCACACCCCCAACTTACATATTGCTAGTCCTTTAGCAATACACAATAGAAAATAAACTGAAAAATAACAAGATAAATCCATCTTTCGTGGGATTCACGATTGCATTTAGCGTATGCAAAAAGCCTTTTAAACCCCTAGGCATCCCTAAAGGACAGGTGAAGTCTCGTGAGGGTTTAACAGGAATGATACCCATAAAATTTGTCAGGATTATGTCATTCAAAAAGATAAAGCATCACAGAAATAATGGTTCTCATTCATTGGCAAACTTAAAAAGATAAACTCCATCTTCAAAATTCCAAGAAATTAAGAATCAAGCATCACATAAATAATAGTTTTCAACTAGTGTAAAGTAAACTTAACACATAATCATAAGGTTTCAAAAACTAATCTCAATCATGCATGGTTCACTGCTCAAAATTTGCTAGGCTCCCCATTGGATAAAACATCCAAGGCATTTTTTTTTTTTTTTTTTTTATGCAAGCCATGCAGTGCTTAGCTCCATAAAGCTTTCTAATTGACCCATGTATCGAGCTTTAAGCCAATGTCTCCCAAACTAGATGGCGTTAGGTTCGTAGGCGTAAACACCCCTAAGAGCTTACTAACTCGAGTCAAAAAAGGCTACGAAGCTAAACTAGCCATGCTATTAATCAAACCAAACTTCCAACCTTATGACGTGAATACTCACTGCTTAATGAGGCAAGAGGTCTGGTTACTCAGTGAAAAGCTCAATGTGATCAATATTATTCTTTTATTATTATTATTATTTGTCATACCAAGGTTATTCCTCCAACAAGTTATCCAACTACATTCAAGACATTGACAACAGACATAACTGATCTCTGATTTCATACCCCACAGACTAAGTGCTAATATGCTTTTAAGAATCAAATTGAAACAAGTAATATCTCATGTCGCCAAAGAAAGTAACAAAACTCTAAATCCCCTAGTCAAGTGATCATGTGTTCACAACTTTAAGCCCACCAATGAAATTCAAATCAAAATCGAAGCTCAACCATATGCTTAAGCATCACATAACAAGATGGACAATGTTTTGTTCTTCCATACCCCTAAACTTGAATCATACATTGTCCCCAATGTATGTACAAAACTAAAAAACAAGATCAAGATGATAGGAATACCTAAACGAGCAGATGTGGGCCATATCGCACCCCAAAACTTGTATGCAAAAACACGTCCTGAAAAAGATAAGTGATACTCCAACCAAATACCAGTCAAGTGCAATGTATTACTGTCAAAATATAATCAAAGAATGAAACAACAATAGGAAAAGATAAAACCTGGAAGGAGATCATGTACCTTGGCCTGATGGAGGACTTGAGTGCATAAGGCTTGGGCTCGAACCTATGAAGCTGATTCATTTAGCCAAAATATATGAGATCCGCCAAGCCAATGGAATCCTCATCCTTGATGCGCATAGTGCTCTCTGACCCTTACGTTTAAATTTGAAGCATCAATCTTTTCTTCTCTTTGACGAAAGAGAATGAATTTTACCTATAAAAAGGTAATTCATAATATCCGCAGATCGAGGTAGATCACTCTCAGTATTCTCAAACAGTTTCTCATCCGGAAGGGAATCACGAACTGGGATAAAATGAGGAGATTACTCAGAGAATTTTTCTACCTTGGTGGTCTATTTTCACTCTTCCAACAGACTACTCTCCTAGCCTTTTGGTAAGTCATAAGTAATAATGGCAAGGAGAGTGTCATTTGTCCCTAAAAATGAAAATTTCATAGTACCTGGAATAAGGACTCAGGGCTCATATGGCGTCTTGAGAATAGGAGTGGATGATGAAGGAGCCTCAGTGCTCACTTCTTCGCCTTCTTCCTGATGAAGATCCTATGTGGCCTCAATTTGTTCCTCCTTCTTCTCTTCCACGTGATTTTTGACCATTTCTCCACCCCTCAGTGTGATGATAGCTTGATCATGATAAGAAGCACTCTCATCCACCATGTAGTGTCCATCAGGATTGGCTATAGGCTAGCTATGAAGCTCTTCTTCTTCTCTATTAAGGATATTGATGATTTGTTCAACATGAGCTTCTATCTTGAGTGTGATAGTGCACCCCCTCCTACTAAGACTTCACAATCTGATTAGTTTCACTGATAAGATTGAACATCTTATATTTAGAGTCAGAATCTGACAGAAGAAATGGCTCCTCTTGGTTTTGTTATTGTGGGGACCAATAGATGGGAGATGACTCCTCTTCGTGAGCTTCTATCTTTGAAAAGAGTGCATCAGTTGATTATTTGCCTCCTATCTGCTGAGAATAGCAAACGCCTTTTTTTCAAAGTCAGAACTCATCGGAGGAACTGGCAATCAATACCACTCGAACCCAATGCTAGTGGAGAAAATGAGACTTTAGAGAAGAGAGAGCTCTCAAAATAAAATTCCAAAGCCTAAAGAGTGAACAATGAAGGAAAATCTTTTATAGAGAAAACATTTCCTTTGTCACGTCATAACGGGACACTTTCTCATTATGACGGGAATAATAGATTTCGTAGATCTGAAATTCCCTTGTCTTAACGAGACAGCAATCCTGTTCTGACGGAAAGGCAAAATGCCTCTACTTCATCACATGTTCCGTCTTGACATCCAGCTGACAAGAAACCATGAATTTCAACCTTGGTCTTGTTACATGTCCCGTCCTAATGGGGTTCCTAACGAGAAACCAGGAGGTCCAATTTTGCTCTCATCACATCAGCGTCCTGAAGTAGTTCCTGACGGGAAACCAGGGAGACAAGTTGCTACTCCCATCACATCCTTATTATGACGCCATTCCTGACAAGAAAACAGGAAGTCAAAAAATGCTCTCATCACATCCTTGTCTTGACGAGCTTCCTGACTAGAAAATAGGGAGACCAAAGTTTGCTCCCGTTAGATTTCCCATTCCGATGTGCTTTTGACGGGAAAACAGAGTGCTCTTTATTCAGTCCCGTAACAAGCCTAGTCTTGACGGCATTTCTAACGGGAAATCAATGAACTTCAAAAAAACCCTAAAAGCACTAGGACACCTCCAACCAAACTTAGGACACCCCCAAAGAAACTCTCAAACTTTTAAACAAACACGATTACATGAACAATCATTGAATTTAGGCCAATCTAAAAACCTAACAAAATAAAACCAAGAAAAAATAATAAAAATGAAAAAGGGAACCAAAAAAAAGAAAAAGGAAACAGAAAATCAAATAAATAAAAACAGAAAAGAATCAAGTTAAATTCAATCTTTAAAACTTAACAATGCAACCCTTAAGCAGTCCCCAGCAATAGCGCCAAAAATTGATGTGGTCTTTTTGTGTACAAAAATAATCAATAATAAAAAGAATCACTCGCAATAGAACGAATCCTTGTAGGATAGGGCTATATTGAGGGTGTCTAACCTCAAGGACTGCGTAGGTATTGTTATCAAGTTTATCAAGATTAAATATAACTTAATTAAAAGAAGTTTATTTGTTTTGATTATAATTAAATACATAAAAGTAAAGACATAAGAGTAAAGATAAAAAGTAATGAGAGATAGAATAGGGGTTGATTTCACCACTAACCGCATAACAATGGTCAATCATAAATTAATAAGGGAAATTCATATTATGCATGATATAGGGCTCATCTCACTTGAGTAGTCAAGAAATTACCATCATTAAGGAATAAGTATAATCCATCTTCGGCTGGCACGAACCGTCCACCCAACTACTAAGATACGGTACGATTCGTCTTCCTTAGGTATGGATTATCTAATTCCTTAATAGGCTACACACAATCAATGAATAAGCATAACCCATCTTCGGTTGGCACAAACTGTCTACCTAAATTACACTAAACTAGGATGTAGTACAATTCGTCTTCCCTAGGCATGGCCTATCATATTCTATTAATCATGTGTCAGTTAAAACCGTTGTATAACAATCATTCATATCATCACAGAAAATATGGAGGATTGAGTTCAATCAATACTAAAGACTTTCTAAGTCAAGAGAAGAATTTCATAATGATTGAATATAAACGTTAAGATCAATTCTCACAGTTATACAACCATCATGCATATAGAAAAACTCAAATTAAAATATAATTAAACCATTGTTACTTGGAAAGGGCTACAGCAATACCCTATTCCAAATTTAGCCGCTCATCCTGGTGTTGAGATGGCCTCCTACTATGTTCCTCTTCTCTTCAACTCTCCAAGCCTCCAAGAAGATAAGTTCTGTCTAAAACTAAGCACACCTTCTCTTGAAGCTTAGAGGTCTATTTATAGGCTTCAAACAAATCCTAGAAGCCCTAGGAATCCTAGAAAATCTATAGGTCAGTCTCCCAGTTGGACTAGGAGACTAAAAACCTTCACCAGGGTGGATTTCGACCTCTTGCGTGTGTTGAAAACCCAAGTGCTCTCGAGCCCATGGGATGGGGACTTCACCATTCAGACGGGGACTCCCACCATTCGGACATCTTAAAATAACCACGTCGTTCCCATAGACTGCACCAAACTGTTGGTACGAGACTATGGTAGCTGCTAGTAGGTGAGAACCTTGAACTGCAAGACAAAGATCAATTAGGCACAAGAGCTTGCTGGAACGTGTCGATGTGGGATAGCTCTAATGCCTAATACATAATCCTTGTTGAAAGGAATGACAAATAACACAGCTTAAATTGTCAAGGTTGGGATCCCTTACTTGTGGCATCAATCATCCTATTTATACCAGTTCATTCAAGTAACGGAGGGACCCACATTTTCTTGATCTACAAGTGGAGACTTGCAATGTGCTTAGGTTGTGGCTACGAGCTATGATGTGTCTCCTGTATAGAGCTTGCCGCCTTGACAAGTGGCGGATCTGGAAGAGGGGTCAAGACAGCTAGCATGCGTTTGTTGGTGGCGTGTCACCCCTATATCTGTAAGGTCTGCTACCTTGCAACTGGGTTGCTTTAGAGGTGGCAAAGAAGGAAGTCTGCTCACTGTTGAATTTATTAGGGATTGTGCCCTAAATCTAATGATTTTATGTTGGGATTGTATGCATAAATTTCAAAAAACCTTCTTTTTACGCAGCCAAATAAAATACAATCCTCAAGACATTTTTCCATCAAGACAAACATGTTTAGATTCAATAAAAAATACATAAGTTAGATTACTTACATGTAGCTTCAACCTCTCCTAGGCATTGGGGCATAGGAGTGTGCATCCGTTCTTCCCATGGAGTGGGACTGAGCAATTGAAGCTTTAGCAAACTTGCAAACTCCAAGTATGAGTCAATACTCATCTCATGTTCATCGTGTTCTTTGTAAACTTAAAGCACATCTTGATGTTCTTCATTATGTTCATAAAAAAACTTCTTGATAACTTGAAAGTTCATCAAGAACTTCTAGATCTTCAAAACTTTGGGGAGAAAATTCTTCCACTAGATATTCTCTTTGATGACTAAATATGATTGTGAGTGTGGGGTCACAAAGTTTTCTCAAGAACTGGGGTAAACTATAAGCAAAACTTAGAGAGAGAATTTCTCCTTAATGGCCATGTATTCACTCAATGGAGAGTGGAATGTGTTTTTGTTTTCATAAAATCACAAGTTGTTGAATTGGTTGTGTGCTTTGCTTCTTAATTGCACTTCTATTTATAATACCAGGATCCCAAGAGAAAACAAATTCCCAAGAGAAAACAAATTACAAACCATGTGGGACTGGGATTAGAAATCCCAGTACTAGGGGAAGCCAGCCATGGGGGAGATTATTCTCTCCCCATGCGCCTAGGGCTAGGGCTAAACTCCCACTTGGTTTAGCACTTGTGCTTGGGTTTTATCCTCATGACCAATGCTCCTTTCACTTATCTTTGGCCCTTGAATTTAATTCCATTTAGCCCAAAGTTTATTTACAAGCCTACAAGAATTAAAACATAATAAGCCCAAGGCTTATTTTAATTCTTTAGCCTATATGAATTAAATTATGAGCTAGTGCTCTATTTGATTCCCTAAATCCAATTTCTCTATATAACCAATAAGATTAATAAATCTTTTGGCCCATGTTTTATTAAAATAAAAAATCTCAATATATAAATATATAACTGAGGAACAATATAAACGTCAGTTAATTTACATCAGCTTAAGGAGGGACTTGATGGAAAAATATCATTAACATTATAAGCCTCTAACCATGTCTTCCTAGACCATGTCACACAACTCTATTTAATCACAATTAATTCCACTAAATAATTGTGACTGGACTCTAATGAGTATTTTTTATTTCATCAATTAATCCTTATGGCGTAGTTATTTATTGCATGTTACTCCTCCAAGGAATCATTCCATAGTTGAACCAAAGTCTATGAACTGTCACTTTGTTCACTACCTCTTTTCCTTGTGCCACTTATTTAAATTCACGATTATCCTTATTTACCTTGTGAGAATACAACTTACTATGTACAAGTTTTCAGTGTACCTACTGAAAACATTCAGCCCTAAGCTTTAGGATAATCTTTCTCATTAAATCTAAAACAATGAGAATATTCCTTATCTCTTTGTTCTCTGGTAAAGGATTTGGATTCCTTCTTAAAGTTGGTGTTCCCACAATTCTGCATGTGATTACCCAATGTATTAAGGTTATTTTGATCGATGATAGATCTCACTCTTTGATACATCTAAGTAACCTACACTTCGCATCTAAGTTCACAAACTCTTCAGGATTCAGAGTAAATGTTATAAGCGGTCATGCACGTACATCATTTGTTATGATAGTATAAACAAATGATGACTCATATGGTCATGCTCGGTGTATGGCATAACCTTGCCAATACACCCAATATATTAACCTGAACCCTCCCTACTTCTCATGACCAATATAAGTCATTTGACATTTAATATGTTATAGTATAGATGGATTCCCGGTTCCATTTAAAACTACGAACAACAGGTTTTATAAGTTGCAAGGACCATTGAGTATGATCTTCTGTGATACCCACACCATCACTCAAATACAATGCACTTAGGAATCTCACATGTATAAAATCAGACAATACACAATCATACATATATACCATGCAAGAATAAGTGTATATGTCAATTGTTCTAATCAAAACATTTTCCATTCAATTGGAGTTTTGGACATCATTAACAAGTCAACATTAAGTAAGTCAAATAGATTAATTGTAGAAAGTTTACTCGGATCAAGTTCTACCTCTAAAAACCAAACAAACAAATCATGGAACTAAGCCAAAAAAACAAGCACATAACATGCACAACGAAAATTAATAACATCAATCAAAGCACAACACAAAGATTGTTTACGAAGTGGAAAACCCTTTGAACACATATAAGGTAAAAAAACACTCCAGGGCAGCCAATCCCGGGAAATCACTATATGAAGATTTAGAGTTACAGACTAGACAATACTCACAACCTTGAGGACACCTAGACTTAGTAAGAACAACAAGCCTCTCATCTTGCCTCCATCTTGACCATCTTCATGTAGTGCATCTCCTTACCAACCCTTCGGTAGACTTCCTTCTTCAAGTAACCAAACCCATAATCTTTGTGTAGTTGAATAACAAAGGCAACATGCCAAAATAACAACCACTCTAGAGTCACAACGCTCGTAGAGAGAATACCTCGGGACTTTAGTGAACAGTGCACAGAGAAAAAATATAATATCCAAAAGTTTGCAACGAACAAAGACATGAAAACTATTTATAGGAGATATATTTTCTTCTTCACGTCCTAGCGGGACACTTTCTCGTTATGACGGGAAGAACAGATTCGTAGATATGAGAATTCCACATCCTAACTAGAAAGTTGTTCCGTTATGACGAGAAGAACAAATGTCTCCTCTTTCTCATATGTCCCGTTTTAATGTACCAGCTGACGGGAAACCAGGGAGTCCAACATTGGTCCCGTTACTTGTCCCGTCCTGTCGAAGTTACTGATGAGAAAATAGAAGCTTCAACTTTGCTCCCGTTCTGACGACGTTCTTGACGAGAAACTAGGGAGTCCTACTTTTCTTTTGTTACATGTCCCAATCTAACGAGGTTCTTGACGAGAAACCAAGGAGGCCAACTTTGCTTTGTTACATCCTTGTCCTGACACAATTCCCAACAAGAAAATAGTAACTCCCTGTTACATGTCTCGTTCTAACGGTACTTCTCACAGGAAAATAGGAAACTCTCCAAATACCTTTAGGAAACTAAGAATAACTCCCCAAAGTTTTAAATAACTCAAACATATAAGAAATATCATTGAATATGGCCAACTTAAAAATAACAATCTCCCCCTTTGGCCATTCAATTACAAAACCCTAACTAGGGTTTAAAACTTTACAAAGCAAAAAAAAAAAAAAAAAAAAAAAAAAAAAAAAAAAAAAAAAAAAAAAAAAAAAAAAAAAAAAAACCTAGATACAAGAACACATAAAAACAAACCATATGTGCAAAATTTCCAAACCAAGGTGCTCGGTCAAGGAACACTACACCAAATGACTACTGTAGCACAATTCCAACAACAAACAAGAACACAATGTCTTGATTCTGAAACATTTCACACAAGAAACATTATTTCACCATATTCAAAATTTGAATAAAGGATAACACAAAAGCTAGACATTCATCATAAACTAAATTAAATCCAAAAACAATTGTCACCAGATAAACTAAAACTTCGAGTGAATAAACAAATAGTGTTTGAAAAGTTGAAACCCATTCTCCCCCTTTTTGTCATAGGTGGACAAAGGGGGAAAAAAAGACTATAAAGGATTACTCAGAATCTTCATAATCTTCATCATGAGACTTCTCTCGAGAACTTAAGAGGGACTGAACATTTGCTTCAACCTTGGCCACTTGATGCTTGTTGTGCCAAATACCACCTAAATTAATGGGCGAATACTCGGTATGTTTTTACTCGCAAGTGCACAAAATCAAAATGTTAGTATAGAAGGCAAATATGAGATCATTCCCACAAGGATTGGTAAATTATGATTAGAATGTAACCTCCTTTTTAATTAACGATTTTAAAACAATTGCCACAAATTGAATTAAACTAATAAAATAAAATAAAAGATTAACTAAAAACACTAAGCCTAAAAAGGGTAGGGTTTTGATATCACATAAAAAGATTAACTAAAAAGATTAACTAAAAACACTAAGACTAATAAAACAAAATAACAGATTCACTATATAAAACGAATTAAGCATATAGCACATAAAATGTCTTTTACATGCTTATTACCATGTATATCATATTTGTTATGCACGTGAAAGGTCCTAGGATTACATTGAATATTTATGCTATTTTAGTTCTTTTATGTGTTTTCCATGCTTTTGTAGGCTTTTGGAAGAGAAGGAAGTAAATCTGGAAGATTTGGGCTCAAAGAGAGAAATTGAAAAAACTTGGAGCTCTTGACAGTGCGATCGAGCGCAGGGAACCTACCATCGAGCGCAGTACCAGAGAGGACAACCAGCAAAGCAACCAGGTGCGATCGTGTGCACACCAAAAGAGTCTCGATCGCAAACATGCAATCAAGCACACACGGGTTGCGATCGATCGCACCCGGGCATAGGTGACACATTAGAGGTTGCCAGACTGTTGTTCTTTCCATGTTAGCGTTTTCCAAGTCCCACTTGTAATAGAACTAAAACCCTACGAATTTTCTAGGTTTACTAGTGTGTCAAGGACTTCTAAAGCCTATAAATAGACCTCTTAGCTTCTAGGAATGGGTGTGGAGAAAAAGGCACAAGCTCTGGAAAGGAACTTAAGTCTAGATCAATAGGAGTTTGGGTTTTTCTTCTCTTCCACCACCTTTTATTTTGGTATGTAGTTTATATTTTAATTAGGGCTAGATTGAAGCCCTAATCATGTCTATTGATAATTTCAATATTGGCGCCTTTGCTACAATTATATTTTGGTGTATTTAACTTGATTAATACCTATTATCTTGAATTCCTCATATGTGTTTGCCTGGCCAATATATGCATGTGGTATTGACTAGTTAATTAAATCAATTTGGATGATCAGTCCTGGGTTTAATAAGAGTAACAAAAGAAATCCACACTGGGTTCTTGGGTTAATCAACATGGGAATCCTGGAGAAGACACCCATACCCTAGGCCTCATGTGTTTGTCGATTTCCACAAATTTATGCTTTCTTAAAGAACAACTTAATAAACATCCATGCTAAATCCTTTAAGAAAGAAAAGAATTAGAGTAGACACCCATGCCTAATTTGTTGCTTGGGGAAATCAATATCTTAAGGAGTAGACACTCATACCCTTAGGTTGGTAAACATTAAATATACCGGTATAATTGGCGCATTGGCATATTGTTATCTTAATTAGTCTGATTAGTGGTGGATATCAAAACCCTAATCTCTTTTAGTTTTAGTTTATCTTTATTTTATTTCTTTATATTAAATCCAATCGTGACAATTGAATTTAATATGTTTAATTAAACAGGAAATTACTTCTAAACATAATTTACCAATCCTCGAGGGAATGATCCCGTATTTGCCTACTATACTATTGTTTGATCTTGTGCACTTGCGAGTAAAACGTACCAAGTATTTACCTATTAATTTAGTTGGGTATTTGGCACAATAAGTTTTTGGCGCCGTTGCCGAGGATTGTGTCAAATTTTGTTTAGAATTATTTTCCTTTATTTGGTTATTTTAATCTTTACCTTTTCTATCTCGATCAAAAGTAAAAAATAAAAAAAATAAATAAATAATAAAAATAAAAAAATTGGTTTTCCAATTACTTCTTTGTTTCTGTTCTGTTTCAGCTTGCAAAACACGGCATTATGTTACTGCGATCGAGCGGAGACCAAGTGTGATCAAGTGCAGTGCGATCGAGCTCACTAACATGCGATCAAGCGCAGTTTTAGAGGACTTCCGCATAGTAGTATTGAAGCTTCTGTGACCACAAGGGAAAATTCTTCATATGCAAGGTCGTCGATCTCAAGCCTCAACCAGCTTTCCACTTGATCCAGAAATCGAGTGGACCATTTGTCAAGGGCATAGAGACAATTCCGACACAGAAGAAGAAGAAGAAGTTGAGGAAACAATGCAAGAGCTACCTGAAAACCCGCCGCTGTGAAGGACCATGAAGCAGTCGTTCATCCCAAAGAACCTCAACCAGCCGTCATGCATAGCCTATCAACCAGCGGTAGAAGGCAATTACTACATATCACCACAGATACTAAATGCCTTCACTCACTTCAGAGGCATAGCTCCGGAGGATCCAAACTTGCACCTCAGGGAGTTCTTTGATCTCTGTAAACTTCAGCACGTTTAAGGCCTAACTCTGAAAATGCCTAGGTTAGTCTTATTCCCGTTCTACTTAAAAGACAGTGCTAAGTTGTGGTATAATTCTTTGCCTACAGAATCTATTCATACTTGGGAAGAGTTGTCCAGCAAGTTCCTAAAGAAGTTCTTCCCCGCCCAAAAGACAAGGCAGCTTAGAAGGGAGATTCAATTGTTCCAACAAAGAGATGGAGATCTGTTCTTTGAAGCATGGGACCACTTCAATACGCTACTTCTTATGTGTCCACATCACAACATGCCTCAAGATGATCAGGTACAAGCTTTTTATGAAGGTTTAAATGATATTAACAAGGGTATTGTTGATTCAGCTTGTGGAGGTGTGCTGATGGAAAAGAGCAGTGAGGAAGCCATAGAGCTCTTTAAGACATTAAGTGAACACTCCCAACAATTCTCATCCAAAGGAAGGCAAGGAGTAAAGAGTAAGGGCATGTATGAAGTGAACCTGAGTGGTGGACCCCCAAATCAGATGGTTGTTGTGGAAAAGAAGCTAGATATGATTGTCAAAGCCATGACTGCTCAGAACGTCTCACCTAGTCCACAAGCCGTTCAACCTCAGGTATGTGCTTTATATTCTCATTTTGATCACACTACTGAGACTTGCCCCTTGTACTCATCTACAGATCAAGAGCAAGTAAATTATGTGGGACAGAACAACTATCCTCCCAAGAATAATCCCTACTCCAACACCTATAATCCAGGGTGGAGAAACCACCCTAATTTCTCATGGAGTAACAATCAGAATACTCTGAACCATCAAGGGCAGCAAAGGAACTACCAACAAGCAAGCCAACCAAGCCAAGAATCAAAACAAAATGACTTGGAGAGTATGGTAAACAACTTGGCAACTACGCAATGGGAATTCATGAATGATCAAAGACAAATCAATGCAAAAACCGATCAAGCAATACAAAGAATCGAGCAAGCTATGCAAAGATTGGAAGTTCAAATGGGGCAAATGGCAAAGGAGCTGAGTGAAAGAAAACAGGGTGGATTCCCATCCCAAACAATACCCAATCCTGAAGCATCTTCCTCAGGACAGAAATAAGAGAATAAGGGGAGAACAACTGTCTAGCTGAAGACGTTAAACTTAGCGCTCATGGGAGGCACCCCATAGTTTATCCTATTATTTTTTTACTTGTTTTTTAATTTATCTTTATGTTTGTTTTTCGTTTTGTTTTTGTTTCCTTTTTATTTGCTTTAGTGTTTATTTTGCAGGGACAAGTGTGTTTAAATTCAAGTTTGGGGGTTTGCTATGAGCCATGCTATTCCAAACAATTTCGTTCATATCCCGAGTAAATTCTTTCCATGTTATAGACACATTGGGGACAATGTGTAATTTAAGTTTTGGGGTATGGGAGACACTTTACACACACTTTGTCCCAGTTTTTTTTTTTTATTCTTGTTGTTCATCGAAAGATAAAAAAAAAAAAAAAACAAAACAAAACAAATTATCCCAGTTTTATTTTATTGTTATTTTGTAGTTTGTGAAAAAAAAAATGCATAATCATGTTTGTCCTAAAATTTTGGTTGATCTTAAAAATTGTATGAGCTTAAAATTTTGAACACATGCTTTGATAATTGAGTTTCTCAGTTTGGTTACTTGCATAGGACAGTTGAGAATTCACATGTTTGATCTGATCGTACATAAGCACATTAGCACATAATTTGTGGGGTATGACAAGAAGTCTGATGTGTGTATTTCTACGTCTTAGGTGAAACTGGATAATTTATTAGATGGATACTTTGGCATATATATATATATATGTGTGTGTGTGTGTGTGTCTGTGTGTGTGTGTGTGAAAGAAAGAGATAAAAAAAATAATAAAAAAAATAAAATTATATGATCATTGATAAGCTTTTCACTAAGTAATTGGACCTCTTGCCTCAAAGCATTGAGTGTTCACGTCAAAAGGTAAAGAATTTTGATATCATTAATGTCATGGTTAGTTTGGTTTCGAAGCCTTTTTCACTCGAGTTAGTAAGTCATAAGGGTGTCTCTACACCTAGTGCCCTGAAACCATCTGGTTTGAAAGTCATTGACTTAACACTCGATACATGGGTAAATTAGAATGTTTAAGGGAACCAAACATTGCACAGCCTGATGAAGAAAAAAAAATATATGTCATTGTTGTTCATTCTAATAAGGATTTCAGTGAACTTTGAGATATTGAGACATTGCACATTAGAAATAATTGGAAGTTTCACATTTGTGTGCTAGTTCACTTTACAAAGTTTTCAAACTTGTGATGCCTTAGCATGTCTTTGTAAGTAATTAAATTGTAAAATTCCAATTCATTGTGAAGATGGAGTTTATCTTTTAAGCTTGCTAATGAATGAAAACCATGGTCTTGAATGATACCTTAATTTTTTGGATAACATAAACTCTTGCATAATGTTTGTGGGTAACATTTCTGGAAAACCCTCACGAGACTTTACTCGTCCTCTAGGGAATTCCTAGGAGTTTAAAAGGCTTGCTGCATATGCCAAATGCAATGGTACATCTCACGAAAGATGGATTTATCTTTTTGTTTTCTACTTTTCGTTTTGTTTTATTTTTTGTATTGCTAAGGGACTAGCAATATGTAAGTTTGGGGGTATGTTAAGTGCCAAAATATTCATATTTTAGCCCTTAAACGTCCATGTGTTAATTCCTTAAGTGTTGTTAAATTATGCTATTTTAGTTCTTTTATGTGTCTTCCATCCTTTCGTAGGCTTTCGGTAGAGAATGAAGTAAATTTGGAAGATTTGGGCTCAAAGAGAGAAATTGGGAAAAGTTGGAGCTCCTGACATTATGATCGAGCGCATGGAACCTGCGATCAAGCGCACTACCAGAGAGGACAAGCAGCGAAGCAGCTAGGTGAGATCATGCGCACACCAAAAGAGTCTCGATCGCAGATGTGAGATCGAGCGCACACGGGTTGCGATCAATCGCACCCGTGAGCAGGTGACACATCAGAGGCGGCCAGACTGCTGTTCTTTCCATATTAGCGTTTTCCAAGTCCCACTTGTAATAGGACTAAAACCCTACGAATTTTTCAAGGTTTACTAGTGTGTCAAGGACTTCTAAAGCCTATAAATAGACCTCTTAGCTTCTAGGAATGGGTGTGGAGAAAGAGGCACAAGCACTGGAAAGGAACTGAAGGCTAGATCAAGAGGAGTTTGGGTTTTTCTTCTCTTCCACCTTTTATTTAGTTATGTAGTTTATATTTTAATTAGGGCTAGATTGAAGCCCTAATCATGTCTATTTATGATTTCAATATTGGCGCCTTTGCTACAATTATATTTTGGTGTATTTAACTTGATTAATACATGTCATCTTGAATTCCTCATATGTGTTTACCTGGCCAACATATGCATGTGGTATGGACTAGTTAATTAAATCAATTTGGATGATCGAGTCCTGAGTTTAATAAGAGTAACAAAAGAAATCCACACCGGGTTCTGGGTTAATCAACGTGAGGAACCGGGAGTAGACACCCATACCCTAGGCCTTATGTGTTTGTGGATTTCCACAGATTTATACTTTCTTAAAGAACAACTTAGTAGACATCCATGCTAAATCCTTTAAGAAAGAAAAGAATTAGAGTACACATCCATGCCTAATTCATTGCTCAGGGAAATCAATAGCTTAAGGAGTCGACACCCATACCCTTTGGTTGGCAAACATTAAATATACCGGTATAATTGGCGCACTGGCATATTATTATCTTAATTAGTTTGATTAATGGTGGATATAAAAACCCTAATCTTTTTTAGTTTTACTTTATCTTTTATTTTATTTCTTTATATTAAATTCAATCGTGACAATTGAATTTTATATGTTTAATTAAATAGGAAATTACTTCTAAACATAATTTACCAATCTTCGTAGGAATGATCTCGTATTTGCCTGCTATACTATCGTTTGATCGTGTGCACTTGCGAGTAAAACGTAACAAGTATTTGCCTATTAATTTAGTTGAGTATTTGGCACAACACTTGTATCCTTAAAGTATAAAGTTCGCAGTTAATAAATGAAACTGGGCATTCCATTTTGAGTAAGACTGTTACACCTCAAATCTTGGTGCTCTTCCTTGATCAAGCGAAGCGTTGTCTTTAGGACTTATGTGTAATGTGCTGAGAACCTAAGGCACTGAACAGACCAAGGAATTGTCTTTTCACAAAGATAATGTATGTTGAGAAAAGACAAAAAAAACTCCTTAAAATCTATTTAGACTTTGATTCTAAATCCTGAGAAGTTTGTGAACTCAGAAGTGAAGTGATGATTACTTTGATGTATCAGAGTGAGACCTATCGTCGGTCAAGAGAAATTCAATACGTTGGGTAATCACATCTAACATTGTGTGAACATCAGCTTCAAGAGGGAATCCATATCCTTTGTTAGTACACAAAGAGATAAAAAATTTCCCCTTGAAATAGATTTTGTGGATATTATTCTCAGAGTCTTCGACCAAAGCATTTTGGTTGGCATACCAAAATATATACATGTGTTTTTCACATGTATGAGAATAACATAAAATCAGTGACTCAAGGATAAAGAGGTATAGAATTAAGTGGCAGTATCCTAAGCCTTAATTCTGCTACGAAATATTTCATGGAGGAATCAAAAGTCAAAGGATTAATTGTTTTAAATCAAAAATGTTTGTTGGAGTTCAATCACATTTATTTAGTGGAATTAATCGTGATTATAATATTGTTGCGTAACAAATGTCGGGGTGACACGATTACGGACATATTGAAGCCAACAATATTTTTCCCTTCAAGTCCCTCACTAAGCTGATATAATTTAATCATAAGGCTTTCTTAATTATTGGGCTAAGTGTTTTATTTAATTAAAACATGGGCTAGAGAGATTAAATGTAATTGGGCTTGGGATAAAACCTAGAGGCCCAATGAGTATAAGTGGAAATACATAAGGCCAGAGTTTATTCACTAGGCCTAAGTATTAGTGACAAGGGAAAACGCTTGGGGTGAAACCCAAGCCCAATCCAAGAGCATGAAACCTTGTTGCCCATGGAGAGTGCTCCATGGACCACACGGCCATATAGCATGGATGCTAGGATTAATCCAAGCCATCCATGCCATCGGATTGATATTACTAAGTTCTAATTGGATTAGAACTGCTCATTTGTCCCACATTGCCTAAATCTGATTCTCTAC
Organism: Corylus avellana; assembly: GCF_901000735.1. Lineage (NCBI taxonomy): Eukaryota > Viridiplantae > Streptophyta > Magnoliopsida > Fagales > Betulaceae > Corylus > Corylus avellana. The sequence continues at coordinate 13,400,916 of NC_081546.1, read as the reverse complement.
CTCCCTACATTGCCTATAAATCGAGAGGAGCCTAGAGCTCTCAAATTCATTGATTCATTCAATAAAGTTATTCTTGATCATAGTTTTCAAAAACTCTCTCAAAACTATATTAGTTCTTTGTGTTAACTCACGAAGAATAAAAGTTAAAGATTTGAGGAGACAATTAAGAACCCACGCTCTCGTGGTTATTTTCAGTCATTGGTCAGAAGATCTAGAGGTCTCTATATCCATAAGTTCTCCGTGTTCTTCAAGAAAGAAGAACTTATTCTTCGTATTCTTGAAGAAAGAAAATCTGTTCTTCGTGTTCTTAAAGAAAGAAGTATTTATTCTTCGTTTGGATAATGACTTGTATTTCACAAGTCATGGTGGACCCCTGATTATTTATCGGTTTTTTTTCCGACAACATTTTGTCTCTTTAGCTTACATAACAAAGAAGCATTTTGTTTGCTTCACCATGAAGCACTTGAACCACCCGGCAACTTTCTTCAAGAGGAAGAATCCTTTTCCTTAACTATGAAGCACCTTGGCCGAATTTCCTCTTCTACAAATAGCCATTCGGCCATTTTGGTAGAGCTGGGTAGTAGCTCAATTTTGAGTGAAAAAAGTGAGTGAGTGTGCTGCAGTTTTGTGTGTGAGAAAACGTGAGAGAGAATGGGCACCAGCTCCGTATGAGAACGAAGAAAAACATAGACACTTCAAAGTGTTCTCATTTTGTATTCTCCCAAGCTTGGTGCATCTTAGGGCAATAAGAGAATTTAGAGAATATTCCTCTTTTGTATTTAATTCTCTTTTGTGTGTTTGTGAGCCTTGGTGTATTAGGGCTTTTGGGTTTGAGTGGTTTTATTTGTACTACTCATTGTACTCCATCCTTTTATTAGTGAATTTTTCATGGATCGTCTCCACCAGTGGATGTAGGCTTGTTAAGCTGAACCACTTAAATCTTTGTGTCTTATGACTGTTTGTTATTTTACTATTCTGCTATTTTTTTTATTTTTTTTTTGCTTCATTGGTGATCCTATAATTATTTTATCTCAACAAACTGGAATCAGAGCTTGGGTATTTATTTTGCAGGATGGTTACTGCAAAATATGAAGTAGAGATATTTAATGGTCAGAATAGTTTCAGTCTTTTGCGTATAAAGATGTGGGCTTTCTTGCAACAACAAGGTTTGGCAAAGATTTTGGATGGCCAGGTGTCATCAACATCATTAATGGAGGTAAGGAAGGAACTTGAAGAAAAAGGCCACAGTGCAATTTTGTTGTCTCTTTTAGAGGGAGTTTTGAGAGAAGTTGCTGCTGAAGAAACTGCTCCTAGACTTTGGAAAAAGTTAGAAAGTTTGTACATGAAGAAGTCTCTAACTAACCGTTTATTTCTGAAGCAACAATTATATACCATCAGAATGTAGGAAGGTATGCCTCTTTGTGATCATCTTGATGACTTTAATAGAATTATTTTTGATTTGAAAAATATTGATATTACAGTAGATGATGAGGATCAAGCCATGATTTTGTTGTGTTCACTACCGGATGTTTTTGATAATTTTGTTTATTCAATGTTGTACGGTACAGATACGATCTCCTTAGCTTATGTTAAATCTACTTTGAATTCTATGGAGTTGAGAACAAGATTAAATGGTAAAGGTAGTGAAAATCAGGCAGAGGGTTTATTCGTTAGGGATCGTTTGGAAAATTCCTCTAATTTTAGAGGTCGATCCAATAAGAGAGACTTAGGTAGAAGAGGCCAATCACAGTTCAATTCGAAGAACAAAGTTAAGTGTTACTATTGCAAAAAAAAAAAAGAGCATTATAAATCTGAGTGTCCGAAGCTGAAGAATAAAGAGGAAGATAATAAGCAAAATTCCTCTTCTGTGGCTGGTGTTGTCGAAGGAAATTTTAAGGATTCAGGATTTGTCCTTGTAGTTACCGATTTAGATAGTCGTCTTAACGACAAGTGGGTCCTTGATACTGCATGTACTTCTCATATGTCCCATAAAAGGGATTGGTTTATTAATTATGAGTCGGTTGATGGGGGTTCACTCTTGATGGGAAATGGCGTTGCCTGCAAGATTGCTGGTATTGGTGCAGTCTGAATAAGGATGCATGACGGGATTGTTAGGAATTTGAAGAATGTTCGACACATACCAAATTTGAAGAAAAATCGTATTTCTTTGGGCATTTGGGACTCCTTTGGATATGAGTATTCTAGTGAAAGTGAAGTCATTCGGGTTAGAAAGGCTCATTGGTTGTGATGGAAGGTAACAAGGTTGATGGCCTCTACTTTCTTCAGGGCAGTATGGCGACAGATTTAGCTAATGTGTCTTTCTCTGATAATTTTAGACTATCGACAGTGTTAGCACAACAGAGTGAGGCGGAAGAGCATTTCATGTCGCATGTACCTTACTCTAGTGCGTTTTGGGGCATCATATGGGTTATGGTGTGCATTCATCTAGATGTTTCACATGCAATTAGTGTTGTTAATCATGGCAAGGTTCATTGGCTGGCTGTGAAATGGATACTGCATTATTTAAGGGGTGCTACAGATGTTGGTTCAGTCTTTGATAGAGACAGTGGTATCGGTTCTTGTAATACCCCGACTTTTTAAATTCCTTACTCAACAAATAGCCTTCTAAATCAGCCCTAAACAAAAAACCCTAAGCCATCTCAGCATAACCCAAAGCCCTCACACTTACCATAAAGCCTTGGAGTAAAACTCAAACCTACCATTTCTGACCGTACGTACGCCTAGGGAACCGGACATACACTCTTGTCTTTAGTAGAGGATGTACTTGTGGGGACCAACGGACGTACGCGTGAGGACCACCAGACGTACGCTCTTGTCTCTAGTACCAGACGTACGCTAGGGGACCACACCGGATGTACGTTGCTTTTTGGAAAACCCCTGGATAATACCCAGAACGTACACTGAACCCTTCTACCCAATGTGTAATAGTACCGGACGTACGCCCCTATAGTACTAGACATCTACTACTTTTCAGAATAGTTGGTGAGCACCTTCAACTTTTCTGGCCTATAAATACCCAACCCTCCATCGTCCTTCAAACATATTTCTCGCCTCCAGGCCCTCTGAAACCCTTGAGTTAATATCTTTGTGAGATTTGTGATTTGAGAAGGAAGGAAGCATTTGTATTATAGGTCCATGCGAGGTCGGACTCGATCATGCCACTAATGGGATGGATGGTAGTGTACAATGGCTGGGGCATCGGCATTGTATTACAGGTCCCTCGAGACTGTGCCAACTCTGCTGAGAAGGGGTAATATGTCGGGTAGACCATACATGAGAGTTATGACCTATAAAAGCATTATTCTATTGGCATTAAAATACTTAGGCGATTTCCGCCGGTAGTACACTACACTTTGAAAACCAAAATACTATTTTATGGTGTATTAACGGAGACAACACTTCCTTTTGAATGTTTACTAAAGCTGCACGTTTATTTATGCTTAACTGGTCTCATATCATGCCTAATTGTGAGGTTTACTTACTAAGTCGTTAGACTTATGCTGTTATGAACCCTTTTTGGAAGTTTGTCACTAAAACCCACGAGTGGCTCGGTTGCCACTACAGACCTTGCTTAGAATCTTCATAATGCTATCAGGTTTGTTTTACATTATTGTTAGTTGCTCCATGCCTTTAAATTTCGAGGAATATACTTGTCCATTTCATGATTTAATAGTTTTCTCAAAGTTATATCACTTTCCTATGCATCAACTCTGATAATGCTTAGAGGGGTGATTCCTCATTTAGCCACAAGTTGGTTTCATTGGGGTAATTGTTAGTAATCATGCCAGGTTAGCCAAGGCTAATTTTGGGGGCATTACAGTTCTAGTGTCATTGGGTATGTCACTTGAGATTATGCTGGTGATCTGGTTGTGACATGAGGAGATATCACATTGGAGGAAATTGTTTCTAAGGAAAATCTTGTGGATATGTTGACTAAGCCAATTTCGGTTTTCAAGTTCAAGAGTTGCTTGGACTTGTTTGTTGTTTGTAGCTTGTGATTGCCCTTAAGGGTGTTGGAGACGTCATGAGGAGATTTATGTTGAGGACTTGATGAAATTCAAGCCAAGGTGGAGATTGTTGGATAATGACTTGTATTTCACAAGTCATGGGGGTTCCCCCCTTTATTTATTGGTTTTTTTCCTACCACGTTTTGTCTCTTTAGCTTACTTAACAGAGAAGCATTTTGTTTGCTTCACCATGAAGCACTTCAACTACCCAACAGCTTTCTTCGAGAGGAAGAATTCTTTACCTTAACTGTGAAGCACCTTGGCCGAATTTCCTCTTCTATATATAGCCATTTGGCCATTTTGGAAGAGCTGGGCAGTAGCACCAATTTGAGTGAAAAAAGTGAGTGCGTGTGCTGCAGTTTTGTGTGTCGGAAAACTTGAGAGAGAATGGGCAACAGTTCCATATAAGAGCAGAGAAAAACCGACAGACTTGAAAGTGTTCTCATTTTGTATTCTCACAAGCTTGGTGGGACTTAGGGCATTAAGAGAATTTGGAGAATATTTCTCTTTTGTATGTAATTCTCTTTTGTGTGTTTATGAGCTTAGGTGTATTGGGGCTTTTGGGTTGGAGTGGTTTTATTTGTACTACTCTTTGTACTCCATCCTTTTGTTTGTGAATTTCTCCTGGATTGTTTCCGCCAATGGATGTAGGCTTGTTAGGCCGAACCACTTAAATCTTTGTGTCTTGTGTGACTGTTTGTTATTTTACTATTCTGCTATTTTTTTCTGCTTCATTGGTGATCTTATAATTATCTTATCTTCGTGTTCTTCAAGAAAGATGTTAAGTACTAAAATATTCATATTTTGAGCCCTTTACTTACATGTGTTAATCCTTTAGTTTTGGTTAATTTATGCCATTTTTGTTCTTTTACGTGTTTTCCTTGCTTTTATAGGTCCTTCGAAGAAAAGGAAGCAATTTCGGAAGTCTTGAGCATAAAATAGCTATTTTGAGAATATTTGAGGCTCTGGTAGTGTGATCTATCGCAGGGGAGCTACGATCGAGGGCACTATAGGCGAAGACCACAAGCGCAAGGCACTTGCAATCGAGCGCCCAGCACAACAGGATCGATCACATTCCTGCGATCGATCGCACACGGGCTGCGATCGAGCGCACCCATGCGTGATGAGCAAGTCAGCCGCTAGCCTTAATATGGAAAGTGCAATTTCTAGGGTTTTGTAACTTAATGCGAACTAGGGCTCAAACCCTACAATTTTTAGGGTTTCTAGAGTGTTCCTAAGGCTTATAAATAGACTCTTAAACCTCTAGAATAGACACACAATTTCGAAGGAGAAGAATTTGAGCTCTTCAAGTTCAAGTTTCATGTTTATTCTTTTCCCTTCTTTTTATTTTATGAAGATGTTTAACATCAAACTCATGTGTAACTAATTTATTTAGTATGACTAGATTGAAGCCCTAGTTATGTTTAGTTAATATTCAATATTGACGCCTTTGTGTTGATCATGTTGTGATATTTAACTTGATTAATTCCTGCTTTCATGAATTCCTCATATGTGTGTGCTTGATCAACATATGCATGTGGTATGGACTAGTTAGTTAAATCAATTTGGATGACCAATTCTTGGGGTTAATAAAAGTAACAAAAGAAATCCACACCAGATTCTTGGATTAATCAACAAGGAAAACCGAGAGTATACACCTATGCCCCAGGTTCCTTGTGTTTGTCGATTTCCATATATTTATGCTTTCTTAAAGAACAACTTAGTATACACCCATGCTAAATCCTTTGAGAAAAAAAAGTGTTAGATTATACATCCATGCCTAATTCGTTGCTTAAGGAAATCAATAGCTTAAGGAGTATACACCCATGCCTTTAGGTTGGCAAACATTAGGTATTCATAATATGATCGGATCATTGACATATTGTTATATTATTTGAGCATAATTAGTGGTGGATATCAAAGCCCTACCTTTACTTTATCTTTATATCTTTTTATTTCTTTTTCATAATATCAATCTAGTGACAAATTGATATTTTTAATTAATTCTAAATAAAATCAACAATCATCGTGGGATCGATCTCGTACTTGCTGCACTATACTATTGTTTGATCTTTGTGTACTTGCGAGTAAAATGTACTAAATATTATCTATTAATTTAGGTAGTATTTGGCACAACAAAAGGAGAGATCATTCTTCGTGTTCTTGAACAATAAAGAATATGTTCTTGAAGAAGCAAAAAGATTTTTGCCCAAAGCCAGGAGTGGCCGTTTATATCCAAGTAAGTGTTCTTCGTTCTTGCAATTTAATTTTAAATAGCAACGATTCTTCACAGGTTCTTCATAAAAGATCTTGGAACGGGAATTTGATTCCTTCCCCTGCGCAAATACTTTGATTTGCAATCCTATTCCCAACAACAACATGTGAAGCAGGTGAGGCAAGAACAAAATTAACTAATTTTTTCGAAGCTACCACATATCTTGAAGTAGAGGCACTTGGATCATATCAAATTCCATGTCTATCACCAAAATACTTTTGCATGATTAGAATGGTGCTCAATTTTGATGAGGGAGATTCATTGGTGGAGTCCTCTTTCAGGGCATCTTCGATTCCTTGATTCCATTCATTTTGTTCATCAAGAACTTATTTTCATCCAGCAAACTTGCACAAGTTTTGTTAGCATCAAACAACTTGGTAGTCAAAGAATTATTTTCTACCTTTAGAGATTTTTCAGTTTTGTAGGCAGAGTTCAGCAGGTTTTGAAGAGCAATGTTTTCTTCTTCAACTGCAGTCAATTGCTTCAGGAGCTCCTAACACTTCTTCCTGGCATTTGCGCAATTTCTGACAAGAGTGTCATGAGACACAAGATGACCGCTGCTCTTCACTGATCTTCCATCGGAGTTCTCTTTATATGACTCACCATCAACACTTGCGGATGCACAATCACTGGAACCTTGAACGGTGGATAGAAATGCCATGTACACAACCTTCTTCCCTTTTTGGTCTTCAGATTCATTAAACGCGAACTCATCACTCAATGATGCATTCATGGCGTTTTCTCGTGCATTCTTCAGGTTTCCACAGTCAGCCCTGTTGTGACCAAATTCCTGACATCCATAGCATTGAGGAAATCGGGTTTTCTTATCTATGTAGGATTTATCTCTTGGATCCTTCTAAGATTCTCCTTTGACTAGCCACCCCAATGAACTTCTTTAGGTTTGTTTAACATTTTTCAAATATTTCTGGAAGTTTCTAGTTAGCATAGCTATTGGTTCAGAATTAGAGGATTCATCATCACTTGTTTCTTCATGAACCACTTCCTTTTCCTTCTTGGTGATTTTCAGTGCTATGCTCTTAACTTTGGGAGAGAATCTCCTACTCCCATAGGTTATGAGAGAACCTACCAATTCATCAACATTCAGCAGTTCCACATCCTTGCTTTCCTCAACAGTTGTTATCTTGGGGTCAAAACGAGGAGGAAGTGACCAAAGATTTTTTTTCAATTACTCTAACTACAGAAATTTTCTCACCAAGCCCTCTCATAGAGTTCACAATCTCACTTAATTTGGTGTAAAATTCACCAAATGTTTCATCTTCCTTCATGTTTACAGTCTCAAAACTAGACATCAACACTTGAAGTTTGGCCTTTCTTACTCCTTCTGACCCTTCATAAGTCTTCTCAAGAATATCCCATGCTTCCTTTGAAGTTTCACATAGAGCAATCCGTCAAAACTCATCCGTTGATAAACAGTTGAAAATGCAACGTAACCCTCGATTATTCCAGTTGCTCTTCACAGTATCTTCTTTACTCCAACTGTCAAAATAACCATCTGGTTTATCAAAACCCTTTTCAATAGTGACCCATATATTGTCATTAAGCCCCTTCAAGTAGGCTTTCATACGAACCTTCCAATGAGCATAAACATTTCCATTGAAAATGGTAGGAGCATTGGAAACTAAGGTATTTGGCTCCATACCAAAGACGTCAATGAACTCGCTCAAGATGTGAGTCAAAAACCGAGCGAACCCGCTCTGATACCAATTGAAAGTTTACTAGGATCGAGTTCTGCCTCTAAAAACCAAACAAACAAACCATGGAACTAAGCCATACAACAAGCACATAACATGCACAGCGAAAATTAAAAACATCAATCACAAGCACAACACAAAGATTGTTTACGAAGTGGGAAACTGATGCAGGAGAAAACTGAGAAAACTGTTATTTTAATTATTCATGTGTGTTCTAGTTTTCCTTCTTCAATAAGGATTGGGTTTTTCCTTTCCAGTTAGGATTTGTTTTCCTTTTCCTATTAGGATTTGTTTTCCTTTTCCTTGTTAATTTAGGAGGTGCCTAGCCTATATAAAGGCATCCAGTCATTGTTATTTTTTGAAGAATTCAGTTTATACTATCAATTAAATTTAAGTCTTTCAGAGTTATTTCTTTATTTGCTTATTTGAGGCACTTAGGGACTTTCTCTTCCCTATTTGTTTTTTTCTCTCTCCCTGAGTTCCCTTTTCTATCTACAATTCTTAGTTTCTGCTGCTATTAAATGTAGTTAGAACAATCCTAGTTCTGCCCGGTGTCAATTGGTATCAGAGCTTAGCGTCTTCTTGGGATGAATTTTTTTCATTAGTTTTTCATGACTAGTGGTTGTGGTCGACGTGGATAGGTTCCGAATGAGGAGGTTCCTCACCACGAGCGCAGTATACAAGACGTGATGATTGAGGATTTGCAGAGGCAGGTTGCGGAGTTAACCCAACGTCTACCGGCACAAAACTTGGAGATGTATTGCGATATTGACGGTCGCAATTCAAACTCCAATGTCGAGAACCCGTATCACAAGCCTGTTCTAGTTCGGGAACAGCGTGTTCAGGATGAATGGCATGAAGTGATGAAGACTTAGGCTTCAGAGTTGAGCTTCCAGAAATTTATGGTACTCTCACATCCTTAACTATTGTTAGCAAGTCTTAAGCCCATTAACCAAATCCATCCCATGTGGAGGAGGAAGATAAATTTATTGAGGAAGATTTTTCTGTAGATTGAGCCTCTCCACGAATCTATGATATTTATCCTAATGAAGAGAATATATTGGAGAAGGTAAATTTATTTCTTGATACCATAAAAATTGTTGAAGAGAATGATGTCCACCGTGTGTTTGACGAAAGTCCAAAGAGTGAAATATCTCGATGGGGTCTTGAATTTCCAACTGCGGCCAGAATTTCCTTTCCTTCCATATTAGGGTATTTTAAGTCTCACTTGTAATAGAACTAAACCCTACGAATTTTCTAGGTTAACTAGTGTTTGGAGGACTTTTAAAGGCATATAAATAGACCTCTTAGGTTCTAGGAAAAGGGTGGAGAAAGAGGCACAAACTCTGGATAGGAACTGAAAGCTAGATAAAGACGAGTTTGGGTTTTTCTTCTCTTCCACCTTTTATTTTGTAATGTAGTTTATATTTTAATTGGGGCTAAATTGAAGCCCTAATCATGTCTTTTTAGGATTATAATATTGGCGTCTTTGCTACAATTATATTTTAGTGTATTTAACTTGATTAATTCATGTTTTATTGAATTTCTCATATGTATTTGCCTGATCAACATATGAATGCAGTATGGATTAGTTAATTAAATCAATTTGGATAATCGAGTCATGGGTTTAATTAGAGTAACAAAAGAAATCTACACCGGGTTCTTGGGTTAATCAACATAGGGAACCAGGAGTAGACACCTATGCCCTAGGCCTCATGTGTTTATCGACTTTCATAGATTTATGCTTTCTTAAAGAACAACTTTGTAGACACCATGCTAAACCTTTAAGAAATAAAAGAATTAGAGTAGACATGCATGTCTAATTCGTTTCTTATGAAGATCAATAGCTTAAGGAGTAGACACCCATACCCTTAGGTTGGCAAACATTAAATATACCGGTATAATTGGCGCATTTGCATATTCTTATCTTAATTAGTCTAATTAGTAGTGGATATCAAAACCCTAATCCTTTTTAGTTTTAGTTTATCTTTTATTTTATTTCTTTCTTTTAATTCAATCGTGGCAATTGAATTTTAATGGTTTAATTAAATAAAAAATTACTTCAAAACATAATTTACCAATCCTCGTAGGAATGATTTCGTATTTGCCTGCTATACTATCGTTTGATTTTATGCACTTGTGAGTAAAACCTACCAAGTATTTACCTATTAATTTAGGTAGGTATTTGGCACAACAATTGGCTAGAATATGGAGAGCAGATTGGCAATTAGGAAAACCGCCTAGGCTATTACGGTTAGCGGTTTTAGGTTTTTTCAAAACCATATATATATGCGGTTATATACACTCACATGAAACGATGTCATTTTTGTGTTTAAAATTTTATAAAAATATATAAAAATCTAGAAATTATGTAATATTATATTATCATATTACCATAGAAACGACATCATTTTGTTTTTTTTAAAAAAAAAAAGCTAGTAACCACTAACGGCCCGTTAACCGCCTAAGCCATTAGTGAATTTTACTAACTGCTTAGGCAGTTACGGTTAGTGGTTTTAGGTAATAACCACTAATTGTAACCATCTTTTCACCCCTAGCCTTCTTTAGCAGGTCGATTACTTGGAAATCGAGGGTTTGGCATCTCGAATATGGGCATTTGGTGGGCTGGCCGTGTCCTAACATATATATATTCTTTGCATCTAATACAGTACCATAGAAAAAAAAAAAAAAAAAAAAGGTACTGTTTCTATATAATTAAAAATCATATTTGAAAAACTCTTTAAAAATTTGAAATTGATATCGAATAAGCATGTGTTTGGATCATTGTTTACTTCATGTTACACATAGTTTTGGAAATATAGGTAATAATTAGTTAAATAAGAAAAGGTGTTAACTAAAAAATATACTACATATTCATCATGGCTCGGAGGTTTCAATTTCTGGCTCTTAGATTTTTCAATAAATAGAAATGTCTAAGTGTAAACCAAACCAAACTTCTGATCCAATCACAAAACCTGCCCGGCCTACTCACCAGGACACTGGGCCTGTCCAGGTTTTCTTAAAATCTAGTCCAATCCGAACTGGAGTTATGACTCAAGTTGTCCACTAACATGATTGGTGGGTGAACTTTGTTAAGACAATTAACCCCAAATTTCAACTTACATGACGACCAATATTTAAGTATGGGAGTAGACCCGGAGGCCGGCCCAGTTGTATTACAAACCTTTGCATTAGCCTTTGTGAACGGGAGATGATCCCATTCCTTAATTTTTAAGGTCAAAATTGACTTTTTATTTTTTTAGACAATTTTACCCTCAAATATTAAGGAACCGGTTCCTGATTTCCAATTCATTTGAACGGGAGAGGATCGGATTTTTAGCCTAAGTTATTTTTGTTTCCCTTCCCACCACCCAAATAGCAAAAAGTTCCCCGCATTTTATTTAGGATAAAAGTTCATTATGAGAGCTAATTGCAAGATAAATTTTAGCTAAAATCTCAGTAAGTTTGAGCTGTCTTAATCCTTCCTTTTTCTTTGTCCTCAGTTGTTGTACTTCTCATTTCATTTCTATTTTGCTGGGCTGATAACGCAATGTCAATTTTTCTTATTATGTCAGCCCTTTGTTTTTAAAAGAAATAAATTATTAAAAAAAGAATGAAAATGAGCACTACTACTACCTCAATCCATTAGGATGAAAGGTGAAATAACAAGAGTGTGACAATTAAGTAGAATTTATGTGGCTAATTTTGATTATGGAGTAGACCATTTGAGCTTCTTCGTAACAGCTTCAAGAAAGAACAAAGATTCCTCCACACTTGATAGGCCATTCTAACTGCCTAAAGAGAGAAAGAAGATCTCGAGGGAGATGGTAGAAGGTCTAAACATGTATATGTATATAAATAAAAGAAAGAGACATGAGTTATGATATTTTATCTTAAACATCATTAGCGAAACGCTCATTTTTCATTCCTTCTTGACTTGAGTGTCAAAGAGGCGAGCACTGGTGAACTCCTCTAACCTCTTTTCTCTCACAGGTTGCTTTTATAGAACAAGACAACGAGATTGAGAGCTCATGTTTGAGTTTTATATAATCCAACAAATAAAAATAAAAGAACACTAATGTTATGCATATGAATAACTTTATTTTTATTTTTTATTTTTGAAGAAAAATAACTTTATTGTTTTGAATGAGATAGGGATAGTATAGGTTATTTTTATTTGATGAAATAGATTGAAAAAGTGGGAGTTGAGAGAGTTGGCAGCGGGAAAAGCGCCATAATTTACGTAAACCACATGAAGGATGATCCTTCCACGGCTCCACCCATGCCTCGTAACTCATACATGATAGTGTGATACATACATATATGATGTCATTCCCTACATGCATGCATGTTTATTGGCTATTGCTATTCTTAATTATTTAATGATGTTCTCAATTGGTGCTCTTTCATCTCATGCTAATGGCTAAATAAACAACACATATGAAAATAGAAAATTACAAAATTCAAAATGTAAAGACAAGTAGGAAAACTCAATCTTAATAGCAATTCCGCCACAGCTTGAGAGGATCTTGGAAGGCCAAGAAGACCATTGAGAAATATTTGGGAGTAATGTCGCTAAAGCTGGTTGTAGAGGTACATGATAAATAATGTGAGTATCAACAAATAAAACTCATTTTAACTTAACTCGAGATACGTGTACAATAGTGGAGGAGACACTATCTATAAGGCCATAAAGCAAAAAATTACTAAAATCGAATATTTTTTAGGCCCAAATCTAGATTTATAATTTCAGCTGGTTAGACCAAAAAAACTCTATAAATGAGAGCTAAAGGTGCTATAACGAAAGAAATTTGTTGTAAAAAATTAGACGGTCATTGATACACGTCCGAGAAAGAGAGCCCATTAGGAAAATTCTAGATGTTCTCTTCGTATTTTTCTAGTGTCTTCTTAGTCCTAAGTGGATATTATTTTCTAAAAAAAATAAATAAATAACACTTATTTCTCTCACTTGTTTTTTAAAAAATAATAGGATAAAAAAAAAAAAAAAAAAAAAAAGAAGGAGATGAGCACCTAATATTTTTCGGCCCAATAAATAATTGAGTGGCAGCCGGCGACGAAAACGAAAGGCCGGCCGGTTCCTAAATCTAAACTAAAGTAAAGATGGGCTTAAAAGATGCGAATCAAATCTGGTAATTATAATATTTTATTTAATGATTGATTTGGTTAGAGATAGAAAGTGAAAGGGTCAAAGACTGTTGTCGATGATGATTGATTGTTAATAGTAAAGCCATTGATAGTTTGTCGTATTAAGGATATTTCTCTAGTAGTGGGTAATAATAATAATAATAATAATAATTATTATTATTATTGAGTGTATTGGATGGAGTGTAATAATTGGATTGAGTTTGCAGGTGGGAAAATGAAGTTTGTTTTGTTTTGTTTTGTTTGAAACAGCACAGCTGATCCAAGCCACCTCTACCTCTATTAGGCGTGCACGTCACTAACTGTACGTGTAGATTGGGGGAAACACATTAATGAATCGTCTAAGTAATGTTCTATGTCATCTTCACTCTTAATTTCCACCTTATATTCAGCAAACAAAAATATGTATTCAATTCAAGCCATGTTATCCTATATATATATATATATATATATATATATGTTATTTATGTTTCTCACATGGAGCTACTTCCACAACTTGATTCTGCCTCTTCCAAGCAGTGGCGGAGCCAGACATTTCAGAATGTAGGGGCCGTAAAAAAAAAAATTTTGCATCCTAAAATTTTTTTTTTATTCTACAATTTTTTTTTTGTCCTAAAATTTTTTTTCACACTGAAAATTTGGTAATTCACACAATATATGCATCACAAAAAATATATATAAAAGTTTATAAATATGTGCTCAAATTGATATATTAGAGGGACTGAGTCACTGAGGGCGGTGAGGGGGAGAGCCAGAGAGAAGGAGAAGAGGAAGATGCGTGAAATTGAGATTTGAGAAAGGAGAAAAACAAAATTTTTTTAATAAATAATATCAGACTATGAAGCCGCCAAAGGCCCAAAAGAAACATAAACTAATTTTTTTTTTTTTTAATATGGAGGGGCCAGCTCCAGTGCGTTGGGCCCTATTTTTTTTAAAAAAAAAAAAAAAATCTCAATAAATTAAGAGAAATGCTAAAGGCCCAACTTCTTTACCCAACAAAAGTCCAACTTTTACCTTCTTTTTTTTTTTCTAAAAAAAACAAAATGGAAAATGGAAAAGCAACCCTATCTATTTTTGACCTTTCTATTATTTAGTATTTTTTTTAAAAAAAATTTTTAAAAATGGTATTTTTCTTCATAATAATAACATTTTATTAAAAAAAAATGACATTATTATGAAAAAAAAATACCATTTTTCATTTTTAAAAAAATACCAAATAAAAGAAAGACAAAAAATAGATAGGGTTGCTTCAAACATTTTTTCTATTTTTTATCTTATTTTATTTTTAAAAAATAAATAAGGTAAAAGTTGGACTTTTGTTGGGCAAAAAAGCTGGGTCCCTATCATTCCTCATAAATTAATGCTGATCCTATTTAATTTTTTTAAAAAAAAAAATTCTTATGGGGGCCACGGCAACCTCTGGCCGACATGTGGCTCCTTGGAAGTTCCAAGGCCATCCACATCAAATGCCCTTGTTGGGAACGCATAACTTCATTAATTTCATGCCTAACAAGATAATCTAGTATTAAAGAATGCTACTGTCCTTTTGGGT
>NC_081546.1:13381903-13386166 GCF_901000735.1 Corylus avellana | reverse complement strand
AAAAAAAAAAAAAAAAAAAAAAAAAAGAAAACCGTAACATTTATCTTTACGATTTCCACACTCTACTGCTTTTTTTTTAGAAAATTAAACAATAGTTTCTAGGCTGCTTTGAGGGGTAGATAATATGCTTTATGTACAGTTACCCAATTAGTGTCGTTAGAATATGTCAATTTTCTTTTTGGGAAAGATATAAAAAAAACCTTCTAAATTATTAGTCGTTTGCAATATAGCATCTTAATGTTTAAAATGCACTAAAATAGCCCCTACAACTACCAAAATGTATCAAAAAAGCCACTTATTTTTTTTATATTCCTATAATACCCCTATTCTTTTAACAATTAAAATAATAAAATAACTGTAAAAAAAAAAACCAAACAAGTTTTTAAAAATACAAAAAAACCAATCGGCAAATAAATACCCAAAAAAAAAAGTGTTTTGGGATAAATAAATAATTTAGGTCAACTACAGTGACTATTCATATCGTATTAAAATAAAATCAAAGGTACGGTTCTTGAGATATTCTAAAAAGACAATTTAGTCCATAGAGTCAAATTTTATTAAAAAATTGTTTTTATTCGCCCATTGATTTTACTTTAATACGACATGAAGCAATTTGTAATTTAGGCCAACTCCAGTGACTAATTATTTATTTATTTCAAAAAACTCTTCTTCTTTTTTGTATTTATTTGCCCATTGTTTTTTTTTTTTTTTGTATTGTTCACTAATTTTTTGGTTTTTTTTTTCAATTATTTTATTATTTTATTTGTTAAAAGAATAGGGGTATTATAGGAATATAAAAAAAATAAGTGACATTTTTTTATACATTTTGGTAGTTTGGGGGACTACTTTGGTACCTTTTGAACATTAAAGGGCTATATTGTAAACAACGGGTAGTTTGGAGGCTTTTTTATATTTTTTTTCCTTTCTTTTTCTTTTTTTTTTCTTCTTTTAGCATTTTGGGTGAATTATTATTAGGGTTAAATACATTATTCCTCTGTGGTTTAACTTTTTTATTTAGGGTGGAGTCAATATGGCACAATAGTGCACGGGTTTGTGGGGAGAATCACCAATATGGCACGACAGTGCACAGGGGTCGTGAGGCTGGCAACACAAGGAGGTTGTGGTGATCTGGGCCAGGGCGGTAGTGCGTGACGGGAGTTAGGTGTGAATTGGACAGAGTGTGGCTATGCCCAACGCCACTGGATTGACAAGGTGCTAGGAGAGGATGGCGGCACTATGGTGGACAACGGCAATGGTGGTTTTGAACGTTTGGATGCCTTTAATTTTTGGGTATTTGTTGGTTGTGATGGTAGTAGACATGGTAATGATACCTTTTGTGGCTCCTTGAGGACTCCATCCAATTTGGCATTAGCTTCTTCCAACTTTGTTATCGCACGTTTAATCATGTTTTCAAGATGATTAATTTGTTGCACCAAACGTTCAATTCTTTGATCCACCATTGAACAACTTGGCTCTGATACCAATGTTACGTGAATGCTTTTGTATACACGTAACGGGATAGATTGTTAGGTTTTGAGGAAACATAAACCCTTTAGATTCGTTGAAGGGAACCTAAAACCTTTTCAAATATAAAGTTTGGATTAATTTTCTGGTTTTTTTATTCATAACACACTACAAAAAACAGAGACTTTATTGACATGGCAAACAGTAACTTGTGTTTGCCACATCAATAATTTTTGACGTGTCTAAATAAACACGTCAATAAAAAATTTATTGACGTGTCTAAATGCCACATCAAAAAGTTTTGACGTGGCATTATAACACATCAAAAAATTTTGACGTGTCATAATGGCACGTCAAAAAGTTTTGACGTGTTCCATTGACACGTCAAAAATTTTTGACGTGCCTTTATTCCACACGTCAATAATTATAATTAGGTAGTAAATTAATTATACAATATGTATTAAAAAAAAATTAGGTAGTAAATTAATTTTAATTGGTATGAAAATTTAATTTTATCATATTAGTGTAAATTAATTGGTATATACGTATTGTATACCAATTAATATTATCATGCATATGAATCAAACATTTCATTAATATTAATTTTAAATGAAATGATAGCCATATTAATATGATATGATATTATCATGCATAAATCATTCTAGTAATATTATCATGCATAAATCATTTTAGTAATATTAATATGATAGCCATATTAATTTTTTAAAAATAGGACGTACATAATACATTTATTTTATAAGACCCGCAAACCCCACATGAACCCGGCCAACACAAAATATGTGTTCGGTGAGTGGATTATTGAGCCCTCACGAAAAAATTGATTTTATTATCTGTACATTTAGAATATTAATTTATCTATTTTCTAATTAGTTTTAAGTATATTGTATGTATAATGTATAATATAAGAGAAAAAAAATGATATAAATTAAAATTTAAAATTTTATCTTGCAATTCTTGACGTATCACATATGACACTAGGGGTGCAAAGGCGGGCGGTTAAAAACCGCCCGCTAACCGCTAACCGCTATAACCGCCAACCGCCTAACCGCCTAACCGTCTAACCGCATTAACCGCTAACCGCCTAACCGCTATAACCGCCTAGCGGTTAGCGGTTAGCGGTTATTGGGTCTACTAACCGTAACCGCTAACCGCTTTTTTATATAATATATTTTTATAATTATAATTATAAAAATATTTATACATATAACATAATCACTTGATAATTAAATCACAATTTTTTTAAAAAATAATTAAATCACAATTTGAGTATTAATATATTATCACTATAATTTATATGATTATATGATATAATCACTTGATCATTAAATCACAATTTTTTTTAAAAAATAATTAAATCACAATTTGAGTATTAATATATTATCACTATAATTTATATGATTATATCACATGAGATTGATCATTAAATCATTTGATTATATAATAACAAATTATACATATATAATATGACATAACTCATAAGTATACCAATTCATACTAATACAACAATTAAATATCTAGAGATTTATTTCCAATGTATGTTATAAACTTATAAGTCTATATATGTTATAAGTCTATATAAGTCTACATATGTATATGAATAATATAAATGTATAATATCAATACTTAATCATATGATTCGATGACAATTCAAATACTTTATTGAAGACTTCAAGTGAATCATATTATTAATGTACAATGATGATGTGATTCGTATACTATCAAATTAAGTAATTGACATTGGATTAAACAATGACCAATGTGTTACTTATAAACACATTTTAAGAATTAATGTATTATCATTATAATTTTAGTAATTTATATATTATCACTATAATTGATATGATTATATCACATGATGACTTGATCATTAAATCATATGATTATATAATAATAAATAATACATATATAATATGACATAACTCATAAGTCATAAGTTTACAAGTTAATCATATGATTCATGTACAATGATAATCACAATTGATTCAATTGAATTAAACAATATATTACTTATAACTACAAGTCTACAATTTAATTAAAGCATTATTAGATACTTTGCGAATTTAGGATTTAGGAGTTTGAACATTACCATTTACCATTAGATATTAAGTTCAATTCAAAAAAAAAAGATTATAAGTAAATATGATAAGAATTTAAATAATTAATCATATGAAACATATGATGTAATTTAATGAGACTATATAATTATACAATATCAAATTAAGTAATTGACATTAGATTCAACAATGTGTTACTTATAATCACAATTGAAGTATTAATGTATTTTTTGAACATTTTTTAGAAAAAGAAATTTAACCATTTTTTGAACTTATTTTATATGCTTTGTGTTGAACTTTTTTTATATTTTTTTTTATATGTTGTGACAGTTGTCTGAAATCTGAACTTTTTTTTGTATCTTGTGTTGATTTTTTTTTTTTTTTTTTTTTTAAAAAAAAGTTAACCGGTTATGATTTAATATTTAAGAAATTTTTTTTAAAGTACAAGTAAATGTAAATTTTGGGTCAAATATTTTTGATTTTTCAATATGGGCTCTTTTTATAGCAATTGGGCCCAAGAAGATATTAAAAATACAAGAAAAAAAAAATGAGGGTAAAAAAAAGCCCAAAAAAATAAGCCCAAAAAGCCCTAAAGAAAGCCCAAAAAGCCCAAAAAAAGCCCAATTTTAAAAAAGCGGTTAGCGGGCGGTTATCTATTTCGCTAACCGCTAACCGGCGGGTAACCGCTAACCGCTAGGCGGTTAGCGGTTGCGGTTAGTGAAAT
>NC_081546.1:13371751-13381801 GCF_901000735.1 Corylus avellana | reverse complement strand
TTTTTTTAATTTAAAAAAAAAAATTAAGTATGTGCCACATGTCAGCATCTGATTGGTCCACGTGTCAGTCCTAATGGTCAACAGATGGACTAACTTGGTCATTTATCAAAACTTCAGGGACCTCTTGTGATAAAAATGAAACCCTAGAGAAAAAAAAATAAAGTTGGGAAACCCTAAGGGGTATTTAACCCTTATAGTTATTATATATTGTTTTCTTTACCTAGCAGGCTAGCATTAATACTCATATACCTGATACCAAGCCTGCTAAGCTTGCCGGCTCAGACAGGCTCGAGACAAACCCCATTGACCCAAATGCCCGACGATCTTAAGAAAGAACACCACAAGGAATCCCCGCTTACCATTGTAACCTCAAGTATTTTCAAGATTATCAGCAGTATGTTAGGGAACAATGCGCGCCACACCCTATGACCCTGCAACAACAGTAGGTGCATTTAATTACTATTTTGCGAAGAATACTAAACTATGCCGAAAGTTAACACCTAGTAGAAGATGTGCCTTTAGTCGGTAACCAAATAACACCCATGAATATGATCATAATACTATACAATCACGAGATCACACCCGAGAGAACTCATGCAAAGAGGAGAAAAACCATGAGCGTAAGAAAATGCAAACCTTCACGATCGAGGTATGGGACACTCACTCACTTCTCACCCTAATTCATCATCTCTAGAAAATTACTGACTTGGGCACTGAAGACCTCCCGTCGGACCACCCGACAAGCCTCTATGCTCACTCAACCCTTTTCTTACAAATGCGTGCTCGTGGATTAGAGCTCGGGACGTGATCATTTGAATTGGTTCATTAGAAGGTAAGAATATTAAAATGGATATTTACGCTCAAAGCTATGCCATTCAAATATTGGAGCATTCTTTAATACAAATTATTTGATGCATCTCATTATTTTTTTATATTTGCATATAAATAATCCTCCTTGCGTTTTATTTACGTCTGCCACACGAACCCGTATAACAAAAAAGACTTAATTAGAAAAATTTGCTAATTGGTGCTACGTTAGATTATTGATCCAATAGTTGTTTGCAAAGACTTGGCTTAGGCGTAGTAAAAAAATTACGACATCAATAGTCCAAATTTAATTTTGCTCTTTCTTTTTTTATAAAAAGTTTGAAATTAAATTTAAACCGTTAAAATATGTTATAATTATTTTACATAAGCTAAAAGCCAATCCAAAAAGAAATATCAACCCTAGTGTAAGGGTGGGGGTTAGTTTATCGGGAATTCAACTTTCTTAATGTCAGACATTGAATATGCACCTTAAAATCCACTGCTTAGCCTAGGAATTTTTACGCTTTATAGCATTCACATCTGATTCAATAAGTATTTAGTTAAAATTTAGCTATATATATATATATATATATATATATATATATTAACTTTATTTATTTAGCTTAAGCGTTGTTGAGCTATAGTGCTAGACAAATTTGATAAATATTGTAGCAGCTAGTTAAACTAATTAACGACAGTCATGGCAAACCAATCAATTAATGTTATTGGCTCTTGTTTAGCATATACTATGTCAACTATATATGCCGCATGGTATAGTTAATTTAAATTACAAATATATATTTTTTAAAAAAGATGTAACCAGCCACTCCTAACTGGAAAGGGGGGTTGCACCTCCCTCTAAGACACTCCAGTGAGGAGAAGTTGCCCCTCATAGGGGAGGAGTCACCACCTCTCATTTGGTGAAGAGCGGCCCCCTCACCAAGGCCGCCTACCTCTATTTTTTTTTAAATATATATATATATAAAATTTAAAATAATTGTGTCATGTGAAACATCTCATTCATACATGACATGTTAAAAGCAAGGGAAAATGATCATCTCAATTTCAAATGAAATGGAGAGTATCCATTTAGTGCATTTAGGAGAACAAATTTGTTCAAAAAATTTACCCCTCTAAAAAAAGACTATTATCTTCCTAAATGTACTAAATGAATACTCTCAATCCGTCTTCAAATGGAAGTGAAGTAACATTAGTGGATTGATTTGACGTAGTGACATAATGCTAATTAATTACTCTATGAATTAATAAAAGAACCTATTTAAAATTAGAAAAACCTAAAAAGCTAATTGTGGAAATTAAAAATCAAGAGCTAAATTAATTGTCCCATTGAAACCTAGCATCTTTTTCTCTTTTAAATGCAAGACCGACAAAAGAGTCCAATTATAGCCGGCTTTGCCCACACCTCAAATACCCAAGCCCAAATTTTTCCCATTCCTGAATCCTCCTGCTGCCCCCCTATCTCGCAGCAACACCTTATCTCCAAAACCCCAATTCTAGGGTTTTGGCCATTCCCCTTCCCTCTCCTCCAAACCCCCAAAAAAACCCACACCAGGATTCGCACCAACCTTTCATTTCTTCATTTTGATCGCAAATGGAACAACCACCAACCCCAAAAAATGCACTTCCAAAAGAGAAAAGCAGCGGCAACAACCAGAGGAAAAAGCTGCCGACCGCAGGAGAGCTGGTATCCCACTATGAATCCCAAGGGCTCGACTCCAATGAAGCCTCCATAAAGGTCATAGAGGACCTCCAGAACGCCCTCTTCAGGGTCATTTCCTCCGGGAGAGGCAGAAAAGACAAGTTCATGGCTGAGACCTCGAGAAAGATCGATGCCACCAACAGCAGGCTCGCAATTCTTGACATGAAAGTGGATTCCAAGCCTGGGTATGGAGAGACTTTTGCCATTGGGGTTGCTTCTGGTGTCGCCTTGAAAGGAATTGGGAGTGTCATGCCTCATATTCTTGGGGCTCTTGGTCAGATTTGGAATTCTGTTAGGAGTGCTACCAAGTCTTCTCCTTGAATGAATCTTTTTTGTTCCTCAGCTTTTGTGTTTTTTTTTTTTCCTGAATATCTTGCTGGGTTTGTTTGAACTCGTATTGAATACTTGAATTTGCAGGGGTAAAGTGAACAGGAAAATTTTTGTTTCACTTCTATGTAGGAATTTCTCTTTGGAACGAGCCTTCTCCTTGATTACATACAAGTTTCTGATTACATCTGTTTTCTATTTTAGCAATGTAAAATATGAATATCTATTTTAGTTGGTGATTTTTTTTTAGGGTTAATAACTTTTTTAGTATTTGGGTTTTTAGGTTTTCTAATTTTCTCTCTAGATTTTAAAACATAACTAAACTAATATCTCAGATTTTCGAATAAACCGAATAGTCACCTCCGTTAGTTTCCGTCAATTCCCCACTAACAGTAGTCTATGTCATCGCCACGTAAGCACTTTATATAGCGACACATGTCTATTTTTATTTTTATTTTTATTTAAAAAAAAAACTAAAACTAAGCTACACGGTAAATCCACGTCGGAATCCCATTAAACGAAAAAATCACCAATTATTTCAACTCCTTTCTCTTCAACCCGAAGCTTCCCTCTTCATTTGCCCCTAAATCGCATGAACCCTAGGCCACGAGCTACAATCAGACTCACGTGTAGGTAGGTACGGGAATGTCGAGCTAGGTTTCCTTCCGATCCTTTCCTTCTTCTTCGTCAACCCACAGCTACACACCCAGTTAAATCGAGCTTAAAACGTTTGTCCCTAAATCGAGTTTCAATTTGGTTAGTAGACGTAGACGCTTGCGTCGCACGCATAAGGGATCTCTGTTGACAGTGAGAACTCGCACTGGAAGGCGCAGAGAAGAAAATATCATCAGGTCGAGAACAGGCATTCAATGGAAAAGAACATTCTCTCGGCTTGGGTAAGGTATGTACTCAAACTTAAGCCAAATTCCAGCTTTGGTTTTTTTGATGATTACAATACCCAAATTAAGCTAGGGTTCACGTTATTTTCATTAGGAGCAGCATATGAAGTCATCATCTGGATCTAGGTGTACTTCGGTGGACTGTTCATTCTACATATCTGGACCATATCTACATCCCAACATCAAACATACAACTATGCCATAAATTCAAACAAAACAAATATGACACAAATGTCCATTAACCCACATTTTCAAAAAAACCATAAGGGGCATATTTGTACTCTCATGTTGGGCATCACATAAGAAGATCACATAACAAGTAAGTTTTGTTAATGTTGGACATCACATAAGAAGATCACAAAAAATTACATAATTTTTGTATTCACAAAAATCCATATTGTGTTGTCCTGAATTGTGTTGGCGGTGGATGAGGTTAGTGTTGCCCCACTAGCTGTGATGGCCTAACCCGCATCAACATAGGCAATACAATTAGTACTATGCACACAATTTATCCTTATGGCAGTCCAGTCTACTACACAACAAACGAAATTGAGGAACTCACCATTGATTGTAGCCTAGCCGACCTTCTACCTTCAATCTTGATGGAACTCCTACTTTGTCCACTCAAGGTGGCAGCTTGTTGGGGTATGTTTGTTGCATGAGTTGTCTGTGAGGTACCTCCTTGTTACACCATATAATAATAAAAACTTTAATTTAATTCAAAAATATTTAAAATGTCAAATGTCAAACTACCGTAGAATATTATGTACGAACTCACCTCAGTGTCGGTGTTCGGCTTTGTCTTCTTAACCTTCTTTGGCCATATCTTCATATTTGGATTCTGTGATTGGGTGCAACTCCTAGCATTGTGGCCCAGCTGATTGCAGTTTCCACACCGTACATCATACCTCTTTTGACTAACCTTAACACTTCATCAGGCTCGTTTTCATCAGCTCCTCTTACTTTCACCTTCTTCGGCCTACCTCATTGTTTTTTGGGTAACGGTGGTAGTGTGGGTTCCTCATCATTGGGAATAGCCCAATCTTTAGGGCCAGGCATTAGCCCAACGCTAAATGCGTATGGCTTCTTATATGTATCCATTGAGTACCACTTACTTACATACTTCTCTGGACTTTCCCTATTTGCATATATTGCACAGCAAGCATGAGGGCATAGAATCCCATTCAACTGCCACCTACCATATCCACAGGTTCCTAAATTCAGATTGACAAGCCTCCTAGCATCATGATGTTGTCAACCTCAAATGTCAAGTCGTTACTCTAGTGGAAGATGTAATTCATAGCCTCTGACTTGTTCCTGTCTAACTTCTTCACAATCTTAGGGCAAATAGTATTGGTTGACGTTGCCGCTCTATTTCTTTTTTGGCTAATCCGGTTCATCAGTTGCCGCCTTATTATCTCCATGCCAGTAAGAATGGACTGATCTCTAGCTTCAAGTACGCATGAATTGAAAGTCTCAACTGTATTATTCAGAAGTATGTCACTGCAGCTGTTCTCCCTGAAAGCATGCCTTAACCACATCTTTGGGTTCACCTTCGTAATATAATCATGGGCTGCAATATCCATTCCTTTTATCGCAGACATGTAATACTTGAATTGATTTGCATTTGATGCTCGAGCTGCACCCCACAATGCATCCTTGTATTCCTTGCATTTGTAACCCTTGTTCTTGAAGTTCGCATGCAAATGTCTAACACATAACTTGTGCTCCACATCAGGCATCAAATACTCTATGGCTTCCATCAGTCTCTGTGTAAGAAGATCACAATTTAATTAACACATGCTAAATATTAATGTTCCCACAAATTAATAATATTCATTCAATTAGGATGTCAGGTTATTACCTTTTGTCTGTCAGATATAAATGACAATGTGTGCTCCCTTGGATTCTCAATATCCTCCAACAAAGTGTTCAAAAACCATGTCCATATGGCTCTACTTTCGGTCTCGCATAGAGCATATGAAATTGGGAAGATGTCATAATTCCCATCTCGTGCAGTGGCTGCATGTAGCTGGCCACTATGCTGGCCTTTCATAAAGCATGCGTCCACACATATCATCGGCCTACATCCAGCCAAGAAACCCCGCTTACAAGTAGCTATGGAAACATACATCCTTTGGAAGAATACACCATCTCTTTGTATATAAGCTGAGCTACCGGGATTCTACTTACGTATTGTACAACAATACGCTCTTGTAAGTTTGTACTGCTCATCATCCGACCCGGTTAACAACTTCAATGCCATTCTTTTGGCACGGTGGCAAGCAAGCAAAGTCATCTCTATATTGTAATCCCTTCGAATCGCCTCTTTCAAATCACTTGCCTTCCAATTAGCTTGATCCCTGAAGCTATTAATGAATCGGCCCATTTGATTGAAGTTCGTTTGTTGTAATAATGACTTCCACTATTATGAACATCAAATAATGTCTTTATTTGGAAGTATTTGGTGTTATTCTTCCATGACGCATATACTCTCCATCCACAATTTTTCTTACAATGGGTTGAAACGCCATTTTTCTCGTTATGCACGTATGTGTAATTGAATGAATTATGTACTAGATACAGCTGTAATACCTCTTTAAACTCCGATGGGTTTGCAAATAACTGTCCCACATATATTTCTACCTTCTCTTTGAGGTTCTTCAACCCACGCCATTCCGGATACTTCATTCTTTTTCTTTTTCTTTTGGTTGTACCTTCATCATCCTCATCTTCACTTTCTAAACTGCACAGTTTAGGACTTTCAACACCCTCTTCATTCGGTTGTTTGAATTTACCATTTCCAGTGTTAACCTCCTTAAAAGCTGACGATGATACACCCCATGGCTGGAACCACTTTGATGCAGCCTTCCTAACCGCCCGTAGAATTTCTTCATTTTTTCTGACATAAATGTCCTCATTTCCATCAGTTTCTTCAAAATCAACTAATGGAAGAGGTTGAATTTCTACTTCATCATGTTCATCTTCTTCATCTCCATGACTTGGAGGCTGCCTAGATTTGGACTGCCTGGCTTTCGATTGCCTTGTTTTAGACTGCCTGGCTGTGGATTGCCTAGCTGTGGACTGCCTGGCCGTGGACTACATCTTCTCCATTTTCTTATCCATGGCAGTTTGCTCAATCTTCTTTTGTTTTCTTATCTGCTTCATAGTTTGATCAACCTTCTCCTTTTTGACCTCGTTCATAACACCTCTTCATACCCATAAGTATCCTCATAATTCACAAATCCGTTTCCATATCCCTCATCTTTCTCACTAATCCTACAACCAGCTGAAACTTCAATAATAGCCCAACTATGTTCATCAGGTCGAACTATACCTTCTTCTACAACTCCGTCAGTTTTTTTATCAACTTCTCCAACTCCATCATTTTTATAGTCTACAACTTCAACAATGGCCAGACTTTGTTCACTATCTATAACTCCATCATCTTCTACCACTCCATTTTTTTTCTTCAACTACAAAAACTACATCCTTCAACAATATATCTCCTTCACTTTCACCAACTTCTACATCTCCATGATCTACAAACACATGAAAGTTTTTGGACTCGCATTCAACCACCCTAAACATCTCTTTGACATGATTTCTCCTCGTAAGTCCACGAAATTCATCATTATCATCAACCTTGTAATAGAGAGGAGGCACCCTTCCATACTGATAACCAAGGTAGGTTTAATGTCTGAGTAGCATAACACATAAAATATCTAAGTCAGGAAAAGTCATCAATTCCCCCCTACACACTCCATACGTGGTCTACTAAATGATCCATGATGGTAAATAACGAGATTAATGGATCTTGTTAGTGGTGATCCTGCATGAACAAAATAATGGCCATGTGAGACACTTACATACCTACGTACCAACTCCATCTATCATGCACATTGGTCCCCACCCAGTGGCGGATCCATGATTTTCACTCATCGGGGCATTTTTTTTATGAATAAAAAAAATAAAATTAATTAAAATATTAAAAATAATAATTAAATATAAAAAATGACAAACTCTTATTTGTAGATATACTCTGGATTTGGTCTCTATCACTAGGATTATAATCGCACTTTTTTTTTTTTTTCTTAAACAAGATTTTCGGGCAGATTTGTTAAATCTACTTCAAAACGAGGTCGTTTAGAATTTGATTGGAGCTCAATAGAATCGTTGTTTTTATCTATAATTTCAGAGAACTACAATTACATATTTATACAATTAAAATATATAAAAAAAAAAACTATATAAATTCATAAATAATTAAATATAAAAACAATTATCAAGAATAAGCTGAATTAATAGCAATATAAAAACTAAAACAATCAATTGAAAAGAATAATTTAAATCTAAAAATTTGATTACATATTTACATGATTACATCTCTCAATTTTTTGTTGGAGTTATTATCAAGAATAAGCTAAATTAATAGCAATATAAAAATTAAAACAATCAATTGAAAAGAACAATTTAAATCTAAATCTAAAAATTTGATTACATATTTACTAAACTTTAGGCTTTTTTTTTTTTTAAAAAAAAAAAATTATTTGATTACATATTTATTTATTTATTTTTTGGAGAAAAGGCTTTTGTTTTTAATCATGTTGTGTTGTGATGTTTGAAGTATGTAGTGGCTTGGATTTTTATAGTCTTTAGAGTTTGGTGTCTCAAGACTCTCAACCAAATCCACTGGCCCATTGATGTTTTTTTTTCTTCTTTCCAAAGCCTACTTTAGTGTTAAAAAGAAAGAAGCTAAAATTTTGTTCTGGTTCACAAAGAGTCCAAATAGCAAGGACATGATTGTCAATTGGCCCATAAACAGTCCAAAGGTAACTTATTTAAACTATGTGTTTGATTAAAGTACATGATTGTCAATTTGCCATCATCTTCTTCCTCCATCTTCTTCCTCATTTCATCTAACATTCTAACCTAAACCTAAAACATCATGTAACTGAAAACTGCAGCAGAAACACTGCATCAATCGTTTGCCCCTGATAACTGGGGCATAATCATGGCCGAATGGGCATGCTTATGGCTGAAAGGGGGCATCAACACGGTTGAGGGGCATAAGAAAATTTTTTACCAAGAGGTAAGGAGAATTTTTATGCCCCCTCTCGACCCCCCTAGATCTGTCCCTGTCCCCACCCACCAAACAACCCCACAACAATAAAAAAAAAAAAAAAGGCTTCGAAAGTAGACAAACTCAAACAATAGCCACCCACCAAACTACCCCACAACAATAAAGAAGTCTTCAAAAGCAAACAAACTCAAACAATATCTCATTGACAACCAGCACAACACAACACAACAGCGAGTTTTCGATGTAAAAAAAGGTGAACTTTATACTGGGCTTCGAAACAGACAAAAACTACTACACTAAGGGACAACTAAAAAAAAGTCAACCATAAAAGTGAATGCAACCTCTCAATTGCATATGCTAAATACTATTAAAAAAACGCCCCACTGGTCGGGAATTTTGTTTGGCAAAGCAAAAGTACATACCTCGAGCTCTATTTTCTCCTAGGTGGTCTCATTTTACTCCTCCCGTACAAGGTCTCTGCCAACGTGCTCAAATCAGGCCGCCCGTTGCAATTCAACAATAGCCCAGACCACTCCACCCACAATAATCCTCAAACTCAAACCCAGACTACTTCAATCGAAAGCCAAACCCAGACTACATCCAATCGAAAGCCAAACCCAGACTACCACCAATCCCAGACTACCGACAGGAATCCAATAACCCTAAGTCGACCCATTCCACCCACGATAATCCTCAAACTCAAACTTAGGCTAATCGAAAACCAAACCCAGCCTATTTCCAATTGAAAGCGAAATTGAAATTTAAATGGAAATCAATCCAATAACCCTAAATCGAAATTGTATAAAATTTAGGGGAAAACCGGTTAGTTTGAACCCTAGGGGGAAAATGTCAAATAATTGGTGATTTTTTCGTTTAATGGGATTCCGATGTGGATTTACCGTGTAGTTTAGTTTTAGTTTTCTAGTTTTTTAGTTTTTTGTTTTTAAAGTGGACATGTGTCGCAATATAAAGTGCTTACATGGCAATTACGTGGAATACCATTAGTGGGGAAATACCATTAGTGGGGAATTGACGGAAACTAACGGAGGTGGCTATTCGGTTTATTCGAAAATCTGAGGTACTAGTTTAGTCATGTTTTAAAACCTAAGGGAGACAATTAAAAAACCTAGTTTAGTCATGTTTTAATACTTTCTAATAAATTCTATATTCTTCTTTTTTTTTACATCCTTTAAAATAAGGAAATGTTGGATTTT
>NC_081546.1:13368850-13371651 GCF_901000735.1 Corylus avellana | reverse complement strand
ATTTCTTAAAGGTTTAGCATGGTGTCTACAAAGTTGTTCTTTAAGAAAGCATAAATCTATGAAAGTCGACAAACACATGAGGCCTAGGGCATAGGTGTCTACTCTTGGTTCCCTATGTTGATTAACCCAAAATCCCGGTGTAGATTTCTTTTGTTACTCTAATTAAACCCAGGACTCGATTATCCAAATTGATTTAATTAACTAATCCATACTGCATTCATATGTTGATCAGACAAATACATATGAGGAATTCAATAAAACAGAAATTAATCAAGTTAAATACACCAAAATATAATTGTAGCAAAGACGCCAATATTATAATCCTAAAAAGACATGATTAGGGCTTCAATTTAGCCCCAATTAAAATATAAACTACATTACAAAATAAAAGGTGGAAGAGAAGAAAAACCCAAACTCGTCTTTATCTAGCTTTCAGTTCCTATCCAGAGTTTGTGCCTCTTTCTCCACCCTTTTCCTAGAACCTAAGAGGTCTATTTATATGCCTTTAGAAGTCCTCCAAACACTAGTTAACCTAGAAAATTCGTAGGGTTTAGTTCTATTACAAGTGAGACTTAAAATACCCTAATATGGAAGGAAAGGAAATTCTGGCCGCAGTTGACTTGCTCTGCACGCAGGGATACGCTCGATCGCAGGACTACGAGAGATGCGTGATCGAGGATGCTGCTTGTGCGCACGAGCCCACGCCTTGCGCTCGTTTGATCCTTTTGCTTGTAGTGCGCTCGATCACAGGCCCCCTACGATTGATTGCACTACCAGAGCCTTCAGCTTTTCCCAAATTTTCTCTTTAAGTCCAATACTTCCAGATTTGCTTCATTTTCTTCCAAAAGCTTACGAAAACAAAGAAAATACATAAAAGAACTAAAATAGCATAAACTAACAAAACTAAGGAATTAACAAATATAAGTTAAGGGCTTAAAATATGAATATTTTGGCATTTAACACACCCCTAAACTTACATATTGCTAGTCCCTTAGCAATACGAAACTAAAAACTAAATGGAAAAACAGAAAACAAAAATATAAATCCATCTTTCGTGGGATGTACGATTGCATTTAGCATATGCAACAAGCCTTTTAAACCCCTAGGAATTTCCTAGAGGACGAGTGAAGTCTCATGAGGGTTTTCCAGGAATGTTACCCACAAACATCATGCATAAGTTCTTGTTATCCAAAACTCAAGTATCACTCAAAACCATAGTTCTCTTTCATTAGCAAGCTTAAAAAGATAAACTCCATATTCACAATGAATTGGCATTTTAACGACCAATCACTTACAAAAGACATGCTAAGGTATCATAAGTTCGAAACAGTGTAAAGTGAACTAGCACATAAATATGAAGCTTCCAATTATTTCTAATGTGCAATGTCTCAATTTCTCAAAGTTCACTAAAATTTCTATTAGAATGAACAAGAATGGCATTTTTTTTTTCACACACACACACACACACACACACACACACACATATATATATATATATATATATATATGCCAAAGTATCCATCTAATAGATCATCCAGTTTCACCCAAGACATAGAAACACACATATCAGATTTCATGTCATACCCCATAAATTATGTGCTAATGTGCTTGTGTAAGATTAGATCCAACATATGAATTCTCAACTGCCTAAAGCAAGTAACCAAACTGAAAATTTTTATCATCAGATCATGTGTTCAAAATTTTAAGCTGACCAATGAAATCAAATCACAATTCTTAAGATCAACCAAAATTTTAAGACAAACATGAACATATATATATATATATATTTTCTTTTCACAAGCAACAAAAAATAAAAATAAAATAAAATTGAGACAAAGTGTGTGTAAAGTGTCTCCCATACCCCCAAACTTAAATTACATTGGGGCTGGCAATTTTGACACGATCTGACAACCCAACACGAACACGACACGAAATTAGCGGGTTTGGGTTTACCTTAAACGGGTTTAGGTGATAAACGGGTCGACCTGTTTATGACCCGTTTATGCGTGCCTGGCGGGTAGTGTCACGGGTCGACCCGCGGGATACCCGCCAGACCTGTTTGTTTGTTTGTTTGTTTGTTTGTTTGTTTGTTTTTTTTTTTTTTTTTTTTTTAAACCTAAAAGAATTAAAGAAAAAGACAAACTCTAAAAGTAAAAAACGCATCCTCCAGCTCCAGGCGCAGCCGCGCAAGCACAAGTTCCTGAAACAGTGAAAGTGTGAAACCCATTCCTCCCTCTCGGCCTCACTGAGCTCACCGGACCTCACGCCACGCCACCGCCCACGCCCACGCCACTGCCGGTCTCTCTCTCTCTCGTCGCTCATCCACTTGTCAGTCATCAAAGTCCTCACGCAGCCACGTCCCAACTCCCACACCACGCCACCGCCACTCCTCCCCTCCTCTACCGCCGCTCTCTCTCTTCCGCCGATGTCGCATCCGGTATGTATCTCTCTCTTAAGTCTCTTGCTCTTTCAAATTTGAATATCTGATGCTCTGATTTTGTGGATTGTTGATGTTCACTTGTTTGGTGTTATTGTTAACGTATGAGTTAAGGTTAACGACATAAGGTTTTTTGTTTTTTGCTTTTGTTTCTGAAAATCAAAGAGGATATTACTAGTTTGAAACAGCCAACACAGTGAACACACCATTCCAATCGGCCGAAACACAAAATCACTTCAAAATTTCCACAACAAACACAAAAGCCTAAAATGAAGCAAAACCCAACCACCCAACCTGTTTGGTGAACAATGAGCTACAACTGAAACAGGGAGGGAGATGGATTTCAATGAAGAAGAGGAAACAG
>NC_081546.1:13363786-13368750 GCF_901000735.1 Corylus avellana | reverse complement strand
GTTTTATGTTTCTGTTTTTAAAGTCTGTTAGTTTTTTTTTTTTTTTTTCTTTTTGTGGTTTTAATTTTTCTCTGTTTTCTGTCCACAACTTTGAGCTACTATGCGGCAGTGCGATTGAGCGCACCTCCATCCAGCAGTACTGAAGCTGTTGTACAGTCTGGCTGAAAACGTTAAACTTAGCGCTCACGGGAAGCACCCCATAGTTTATCCTGTTATTTTTCTATTTGTTTTTCAATTTATTTTTATCTTTAGTTTTGTTTTTGTTTCCTTTTTATTTGTTTTAGTGTTTTATTTTGCAAGGACAAGTGTGCTTCGGATCAAGTTTGGTGATGTGCTATAAGCCATGCTATTTCAGATAATTTCGTCCATATCCCGGGTAAATTCTTTCCATGGTATAGACACGTTGGGGACAATATGTAATTTAGGGTTGTCAAAACGGGTCCGTGGGTCGACCCGTTTACGACCCGCTGGGACCTGCGACCCGTTTAACTAATACCTAGACACGACTCATTTATTAAACGGGTCGGACCCCCCGACACGACACAAACCCGGGTTTTTCACGGGTCACCCAACACGACCCGTGAGACCCGTTTAAAATCACGGGTCGTGGCAGGTCGACACGACCCATTTACCTGTTTAACTTAAAAAATGATTTTTGTTTTTAAATAAAATAATAATATTTTTAGCAATTATCTCTTAAAATTAAACTCCTAGCAGGCTAGCCACACCAAATCACTTAATAGTTATAAGTTAATATGCTTAATTGTCTAATCAAAAAAAAAAAAAAAACTACATCATTACAAATTTACAAATACAAAATGG
The DNA here is from genome assembly GCF_901000735.1 of Corylus avellana. NCBI lineage: Eukaryota > Viridiplantae > Streptophyta > Magnoliopsida > Fagales > Betulaceae > Corylus > Corylus avellana. Next base: position 13,367,928 of record NC_081546.1, on the reverse strand, counting down.
GTTCTCATTTTTGCCACTTGTTGTCCACTCTTGAATAGTTGAATGATCCACAAATATGCTCATTTTAACATGCTCCAAGTCCAGATGAACTTGGAATCTCAGAGGAACTGATACTATCCAATGTCAGAACATCCTCTTCTTCATTATCCACCGTCATTAAAGCTTGTTCTCTATCAAAAGATAAGAGAAATTAATGTCATTAAAGTAAGATAAAAAAAATACAAGTAAATGAAAAAAATTAAATATGCAAATAACTAATATTACCTTGCTCTCCATATAATCAATCTCTAGTACAAATTAATGCCTCAACAATTTCAGGTTTAAGTGAACTCCTATACTGATCAATCACACGTCCACCAACACTAAAAGTGAATTCTGAAACAACAGTCGAAATAGGAATACTCAAAATATCACGAGCCATGGCAGCTACTTCAGGATAACGAAATTCATTTCCTTTCCAAAATGAAAGGATATCAAATGTCGCATTCTTTTCCGCATACTTGGGCTCATCCAAATAAAGTTCTAATTGAGTCTTGTTTGCATCAGAATCGACTCCATCAAATGCTAGAAATTCCTACATGAACAGAGAGAATATAAACATAAAATTAGTAAGTGATTATGAGTATATATATAATATACTAAGTTAATAAGTTACTAACGAGCTAAGAAACTTATGATATTATTCACCTTCTCCCAATCTGGGTCTTCTTGTGGCCGAACGACTGTGGAGCTTGAAGTTGTAGGAGTACTATACTCCATAAAAAGTTTGATTAACTTGTTAAAAACATTATTATACTCTTCAGAATCAGCTCCATAAATCTTCGTATAGTAGTACTTTACAAGGCGAAGCTTGTAAAGAGGATCCAAGACAACTGCAATGGCCAACACTACATTAAATTCTGACCAATATTTCTCAAATTTGGCGAGCATTTGATTTGCCATAATCTCTTATACCCATCTTCGCCCACTTCTTACCTCAAGTTCACATAAATCAATGCAACTACAGGAAAGTATAAATTGGCTATGGGATATTTGGTACCAAAAAAAGCACATGTAGCACGATAAAAGCAGTCCAAAAAAGTATTGATATCAATCACCCTTTCCCACTCAAGTGAACTAGGACAAAATTTATAATTTTTATCAGTCATCTCCAAATAAGCAAAAGCATGCCTATAGTGAATAGCACTCTCAAGCATAAGATATGTCGAATTCCATCTGGTTGGCACATCTTGTCTTAACCCCTTGTTACTGTCCAATGACACTTGATTGACAGCATGAAGAAAACTTTGTTTTCTCACTTGTGATCCTCTAAAATACTTAACACTATCTCGAATATTTTGGATAGCATCAGTGATCTCTTTCAATCCATCTTGCACAATCAAATTAAGAATATGGGTACAACAACGAATATGAAACAACTGACCTTCACAAAGAAGGGCTTTCCTCATGTTTAATTTTTGTTTCAGTTTCTCAACACAACCATCATTTGCAGAAGCATTATCTAATGTTATAGAGAAAACCTTTTTATCAATCCCCCACTCTTGTAGCAAACTATCTATCTTGTCAGCCAAAGAATCACCATTATGTGGTGGGTGCATAAATGAAAAACTTATCACCCTTTTAGATAATAGCCAATTTTTGTCAATAAAATGAGCAGTGAGGCAAATATATCCATTAGTTTTCAAAGAAGTCCACAAATCAGATGTAAAACTAATCCTCCCAGGACAACCAGTTAACAAAGACTTAACCTTTTGTTTCTCCAACATATGCATCTTAACCAATTCTGCCTTAGCAGTATTTCTAGAGCTTAATGCTACATCACTACGCAAGTATCTATGCATCTCTCTTACACCATCATATTCAACATATGAAAATGGCAAGTCATGCTTAATAATCGTAGCAACCAACAATTCTCTATATCGTTTAGGATCAAATTTTGAGGTACTTACTGACAGAGTTCCTTGATCTCTAGATAGGAGCAATTGCTGAATATCATGATCATTTTTCCCCCCACAAGCCTTCATATGCTTCTGCAGATTTCCAGTTCCATGTGAACTGTTAGCTATATATTTATGATCACAAAACTTGCATTTTGCCCATATCCTTGAGTCATTTGGATCTTTAGAACAAACTTCATCAAAATGGGTCCAAACTACTGAGGTCCTCTTACGCTTCTTCTGGACCCTTTTGTTCGTCATCGGATTCGTATGAACAGAAGGATCTTCATCTCCTATTGTATTTATTTCAACCACATCATCATCGAATACAACCGAATCTTCGTTAATCACCTACACACATAATCGTTAGTAAGTTAGTTAAAGATAAGTTCAAAAGTAAAAATCAAACCAAATTTAGTAATGCTATCACAAAACTAGAATTAAGTAGGCATTAATTCTTTGTCATTCATCAAACACATGGTTTGTTGTCAAATTGTGTTTAGCAATTTTATATATATAAAATTAATGAATTTTATATAACCAAACCACTAAATTATACTATGTCGCCTCATTGGAATTTGGCTAGGCCACATAATGCTCTTAATGGAATAAGGCTCCAACCAATGGAAAATCATTTTGAGAACTGCATAATCATTTTGGCAACAATAAAATTTGTAGGTTTGACGAAGGAAATCATTTTTCCGATTCTTTTGAAAATTGCCCCTCCCTAAAATCTTGGATCGATCGGCGAGTAATTGTCTAGTTGTGTCAAATTGTCTAGTGTCAATATTTGAATAAGTGTAGACAGCTTATAGAAACCCACCTACTCGCTTCTATGAAAGTATCTATAAGAGTTATATTCAGAATTAAACTTTTGAGTTGTGAAAACTCTGTTTTTCGTCTGGTGCGACATCAGAATTTCTTACTCTGTTTGTGTAAGGAATATAATAATAATAAGGAATATACTAACCAAACCACTAAATTTAACGGTCATAAATATAAAAACTTAAGAAAGCCCAGGAACCGCAGGGTGAGTAACTCTGCAAGAAAGGGGGTTAGGGCTATGGTCAGGGTTAGGGGCCATCGAGCTGAAGCAGCCAGCTATGCAAAATGTCTGAGAGAGCAAATTTTCACCACTTTCAGTTTAAACAAAGCTAAAAATAGACATGCCGGGAGCAGATATAAGCTGACCCACGTCGCATTATCAACAATAAAGCTAAAAAAAAGAAATCAACGCACAGATAAACAAGATGCCACTATCATTTACATCAACAATCCACAAAATCAGAGCAAATATTCAGATTTGAGAGAGCAAGAGACTGAAAAGAGAGAGATACATACCGGATGTGACATCGGCAAAAGAGAGAGAGCGGCAGTAGAGGAGTCTGATGATTGAAAAGTGGAGGAGCGGCGAGAGAGAGAGACCGGCAGTGGCGTGGGCGTGGCGTGGGCGTGGGCGGTGGCGTGGCGTGAGGTCCGGTGAGCTCAGTGAGGGCCGTGACTCGTGAGGCCGAGAGGGAGGAATGGGTATGGGTTATGGGTTTCTTCGCGCGGCTGTGCCTGGAGCTGGGCAGGGGCTGCTGGAGGAATGACCGAATGAGGGAATCGAGGGATGCGTTTTTACCTTTAATTCTTTTAGGTTAAAAAAAAAAAAAACAACAACAACAACAACAACAAACGGGTCTGGCGGGTCACCCGCGGGTTGACCCGTGACACGACCCGCCAGGCACTCCTAAACGGGTCGACCCGTTTATGACCCAAACTCGTTTAAGGTAAACCCAAACCCGCTAATTTCGTGTCGTGTTCGTGTCGGATGTCGGGTCGTGTCAAAATTGCCAGCCCTATCTAGGACTCTCCTAAGCCCTATAAATAGATCTCTAAGCCTTCAAGAAAAATATACAATCCCAACGAACAAAATTCTACAGTTTTTCTCTTTAGTTTAGGTTTAGATTTTAGTCTTATTTATGTGGAGCTAAATTCCCAACTAAGGTTGGGGAGGAAGCCTCACCGATGAAAAATGACATTTTTTTAATGTAAGTTTTTATTATTCCTATTTTATTGAGTTTGATTTCAATTGTTTTACTTCTTTTCAATGTATGGAATAATTCTTGGATATCTTGTTGTGATTCAATAATACACTTGATGATTTAGGATAACTTCACATAATTGATTGCTTGGTTTTATATGCCTAAAAATTGGATATCC
>NC_081546.1:13331826-13363686 GCF_901000735.1 Corylus avellana | reverse complement strand
ATATAAGAGAAAAAAATAATAATATAAATTAAAATTAAAAAATTAAAAAATTTATCTTGCAATTCTTGACGTATCACATATGACACGTCAAGAATTTCTTGATGTGTCACATGTGGACACGTCAAGAAAATTAATTCTTGACGTACCACATGTGCCACGTCAAGAAGTTCTTGACGTGTCCTATGTTGACATGTCAAGAAGTACACCTTGGGAAGGCGCAAATCCAGCTATCGTTGGGTTCTCCTTCTATTTCTTTTTTTCTTCTTTCTTTTTCCCTCCCTCTCTTTCTTTCTCCCTCGTGCAAGCCACAGCCCTCCCCTCCGCCAGTTTTTTTTCACCGACGGCCATATCTAGCTCTGTCTCCATTAGTCACATGCATTCTCCCACACGCGTTCTCTCTCTCACTAGCTAGCTCGCTATCGGCCGGCCGCTCTCTCTCTCACCCTCTCTCTCTCAGTGGTTCTCTTTCTCACCGGCCGTCACTACTTCTCCTCCCTCTAGCCGTCACCAATACAAAAAAAAAAAAAAAAAAAAACAAGGTTTACTAACGCTTCGAATAGAGGCGATTTAATAAAACATCCCCTTATAGGGACGTTTTATTGTGTAAACGACACAAAATAAAATTAGCAACGCCTGCGCATAAAAACGTCCCCTTAATTCGGGACATTTTAATAGGGCATACCCCAATTTAGTTAATTAAGAGCGCCTCGTTGGCAAGCGCCCTTAATTCGGGACGCCTGCTATCAAGGCACCCTTAGTTAGGGGCGCCTACCAGCCAAGTGCACTTAGTTAGGGGCGCCTGCCAGCTAGGCGCCCTTAATTAAGTGTGCCTGGCTGGCAAGCACCCTTAATTAAGGGCGCATGGCTAGCAAGCGCCCTTAATTCAGGACGCCTGCTATCCAGGCGCTCTTAATTAGAGGTACCTGCCATCGAGGCGCCCTTAATTAAGTGTGTCTGGCTGGCAAGTACCCCTAATTAAGGGTGCCTGCCAGCTAGGCGCCCTTATTTAAGGGCTCTAGATAGCAGGCGGATCGAAATTATTTTTAGCTATATAGGGAACTAGCTGCTCAAACATTAAGTTATATAAAAATAACTTAAACACAATAAAGGATAAAAGATAAAGGAAGAACAACATAAAATTTAAAATTCTAATGTTGGCTTATCTTTTATCCTTTATCTATTATCCTTTAATGTTGGCTTATATAACTTAAACACGATAAAAATTATTTTATGTTGTTCTTCCTTTATCTTTTATCCTTTTATAGGGGAACTAGCTGCTCAAACACAATTCATTACTGTTGACTTAAGAACATATATATGATTGCATAAGATACATTTGCATCTATTTATAAATAGGTGATAATGGATTAACAAATGAAAATGAGCATGCAGCTAATGCAGAAGGCGACCATCGTGGATCATCAAAAAGTATGTGTAGATCTTCATATCTTAGTCACTTGTAATATAATCTAGTTATATATAGGTTTGCACTTTAAAAATAATTAGATATAAGTTTGTAATTTAATATTTTCTTTTGGTTTGATCATTTGCAGGTAATTTTTAAGTGACGTACGTATACTGGACATGTTAGGTTCGGTACGTATTTGACGCCAAATGCTAAGCGAACCCGTTAATTTATTTTATTTCATATGCAATATGCAATTTTTGTAAACTCTTTTAAGAGGTGGTACACTTTGTGTTTATGGTATCGTTTTGGATATTTTATTTCATATGTATGGTACAATTTTTGTTATCTCTTTAAGATTTGGTACACTTTGTGTTTATGATATCATCATTTTGGATTTAGATGTCTTATGAGATATGAGATTGTATATATGGATTAGATATGTATAAGATTGTATGGGATTAATGAATGGAGAAAATATTTATGGATTAATCCAATATTTATGGAGAAAATAAAATATATATATATGGATTGCATGGAGAAAACATTTTCTCCATATATTAATTATTGGAGGCGCTTTGCGGTGTGGAAGCGCTCCCATATAGAAATAGGAGCGCTTTACACACAAGCGCCCCCTTCTATGAAAAGGGGCACTTGCCCACCCGAGCGGCCCCCTTTTAGAATGAGGGTGCTTCCAAGGCAAGCGTTCCCTTTTTAAAAAGGGGATGCTTGCCTAGAAAGTGCCCTCATTCTAAAAAGGGGGTGCTTGCCTAGAAAGTGCCATCATTTTAAAAAGGGGGCGCTTGCCTAAGAAGCGCCTTCATTCTAAAAAGAGGGCGCTTGCCTATGAAGTGGCCCCTTTTTTAAAAGGGGGCGTTTTTCACCACTAAAAAAGGGCATGCTTTGTTTCAAACGTCCCTTTTCGATGCGCTTTTTAGTAAAAAACGTCTCAAACTTAAATTCTAATCCCCATAAAAACCGACGTGTCCCAAGTGCCCCTAATCAAGCGTTGCGAAATCAATAGAGACCATTTTTTGGCCAAAAATGTCCTAAATAACCATGTCACTAAACCTTGTTTTTTTTGTGGTGCACAAGCTCACCCTCTGGCGATTCTCCGTCCTCTCACACATTCTCCGGCCTCTCCAGATCAGGTATATATATATAATTTACAGTGTATATTATTATATATTATTGATGTTGTTATATTAGCAAATTAATTTTACATATTAGCGAATTAATTTATTTGTTTGAGATATATGTTTTGTATGGTGGGAATATTGTTTAATGTATTTGCATACATGCATGTATGCAAAATTAAGTACGTAAATTTTTTGAAAATAGGTTTTTTTGTGCAGGTTTTTGCATTTAGATTTAGACCTAAATTTTGTGAAGGTTTTACAAATGCACGTTATCAAAAAAGAAAAAAACAAAACTTGCTTAAACCAAAAACAAAACAACAAATAACAAATGCATTGGGTATTGTCGTTAATTTTTGTTTAGATGTAAATGTTAAAAAAGAAAAACAAAGGAAAAAACAAAAGAAAACAAATAACATAACTAGCTGGATTTATTTTATCTACGGTCCCCATATATAACAAATGCATAAATGTTATAATAAGCGGAAAAAAAAAAAAAAAAAAAAAAAAAAAAAAAAAAAAAAAAAAAAAAAAAAAAAAAAAAAAAAAAAAAAAAAAAAAAAAAAAAAAAAAAAAAAAAACTTATCTAGCTAGATCTATTTTATCTAGAGTCCCCCACATATAAAAAAAATTATTTAGGCCTTGCAAATTTAGATTATGTAAATGTCATAAAAAATGAAAAAGAAAAAAATTACAACAAATAACCTAGTTAGCTAGCTAGATCTATTATATCTAGGGTCCCTATGTATAACAAATGCATTTAAATTTGGACCTTAATTTTGTTTAGGTTTTGCAAATTTAGATTATGTAGTTGTTATAATTAAAACTAAATGTATGTGTTTATTTGTTAAAAATAAACAAAAAAATTGAAACAATGTAATTAAAGAAATACACTAAAAAAAATAACAACTAACTAATTAACCTAGATTTATTTTATTCAATTAGGGTTCCAGTAACTAAAGTTATGGACAATAGTTGGATGACAAAGTCTAGAGGTACAATGGAAAACAGAGACGGGTGTAGATTATTCATGGACTTTGCAGTTATGAACTGTACAATCTCTGATGAAAAAATTCACTGCCCCTGTAAGGTGTGTCGTAATAAGCAGCGCCATCCGCCGAGTTTCGTATTTGACCACTTAACAGGGGGTAAAGGAATAATGATTGCATACAAAAACTGGTATTATCACGGTGAGAAGCTTGTACGGTCTCCTGTTGCAGTCTCTAATTCAACTACCATGATCACAGATGCGGGTATAAGCACAAAAGAAGGTGAAAACATGCAATTGCGTGATCTATTCGGCATGCACGGTGTCATGGAAGACAATTGTGACCCTGAACTGGTGGTGCAGGGGAATGAAGAAACTGTGAATGAAGAAGCCGCTGAAGGTAACATACTAAACTACCACAACTTGCTTAAGAAGGCGGAGAAGTCACTTCATGATGGGACCAAACATAGCAAGCTTAGTGCTACTGTACATCTGTACAAATTGAAGTGCGTTGGCGGACTTAGTAACGTGATATTCTCATCTTTCCTTGAGTTCATCAATCAGTTGCTGCTTGCGAGTGATGAAGCTTTGCCGATTAATACATATGAGGCGAAAAGGTTTCTAAGGGACATAGGACTCGGGTATGAGAAGATCCCGGCATGTCGAAATGATTATATGTTATTTTAGAATAACAATAAGGATTTAGATTCATGTACCGTTTGTGGAGTATCTAAGTGGAACGATGAAATTCATTTGGATGAGAATGATCAACCCATATCATCGACTAAGAAACTCCCAGTCAAGGTGTTGCGGTGGTTTCCACTCATACCACGACTACAGAGGCTGTTTATGTGAGAGCATACTGCCCTCTATATGAGGTGGCATGCAGAAGGCTGAACTAAGGATGGTGTATTGAGGCATCCGGCCGATGGTGAAGCATGGAGGGCATTAGACAATTTACATCCAGACTTTTCAGTGGGCAGCAGGAACATCAAGCTTGGACTAACCTCGAATGGATTTAATCTATTTGGGAACATGAGCACATCCCATAACACTTGTCCTGTAATGCTTGTACCGCACAACTTGCCTCCATGGACGTGCATGAAACAAACATCATTTATACTATCCCTGATTATCTCGGGCCCAAAATCACCTGAAATGGATATAGATGTCTACCTTCAACCCTTAATTGAAGAGTTACAGGAACTATGGACTGTAGGTGTACAAACATTTGACGTCTCCAAGAAAAAGAATTTTGTGTTGCGAGCGCAGTTGATGTGGACAATTAATGACTTTTCAGTATACGCAGACTTGTCCGGGTGGCCTAACAGGGGTGAGAAGGTATGTCCCTGCTGTATGCATTTGACAAGATCCAAAAGGTTAAAACATGGCAAGAAATCTTGTTATATGGAGCATAGGCGATATTTGCCCATGGATCATCCGTGGAGGAGGAACAAAAGAACATTTGACGACAAGCAAGAACTAGAATATGCCCTCGATGTGACAAGTGGAGATGAAATCCTTAGACAATTAGAGTGGATGGTATTTGGGGATGAGAATGCCGGTAAGGGAGGAAAGACAAGAAACGGAAGAAGAGTGGGCCTACAGAAAGAGGAGGAAAGACTGCTAATGTATTGCGAAAAAAGAAAAGTGTTTTCTTTAGGTTGCCGTATTGGAAAGATAATTTATTGCGGCACAACCGTAATGTCATGGACATTGAGAAAAATGTAATAGAGAACATACTTGGCACAATACTATACATTTCAGGAAAAACGAAGGACAACCTCCAAGCACTCACAAACTTGCAAGAAATGGGTGATGTGGTATTTTTGTGACAAAAAATATCAATTATAGAAATAACCACTCCCAATAGGATGAATCTTTGTAGGATACGGCTATAGAGAGCGTGTCGAACCTCAAGGACTGCAGAGGTTTTGTTATCAAATTCGAAAGATTAAAATTAACTTAATTAAAAAGATATTTGATTTGATTTTATTTAAAACTAAAGTGCATGAAAATAAAAGAGATTTAAAATAAGAGAGAGTGTAGGGTATTGACTTCACCTCTATCCGCACAACAATGGTTAATCATAATTAATCCCAGAAATTCATTCTATGCATGTTATAAATAAACAAGAAACTACCTTATTAAAGAATAAACATAATCTATCTTCGGTTGGCACGGATTGTCCACCTAACCACTAAGATGTGGTATGACCCGTCTTCCCTAGGTATAAATTATCAAATTCTTTAACATGATACATACAATCAATGAATAAGTATAACCCATCTTCGGTGGGCACGAACTGTCTACCTAAATTACACTAAACTAGGGTGTAGTATAATCCGTCTTCCCTAGGCATGGCCTATCAAATCATATTGATCACATGTAAATTAAACCCATTGTATAACCATCATCCTCATAATCACAGAAAACAAGAATGATTTGAGATCAATAAAAGTAAAATACTTTCTAAAACAAGAGAAGAATTTCACAAGTATTGATTTTGGAATTTCAGAACAATTGTATTTAATATGAAGAACAGAAATCAATTGTAGCAATCATCAGGGTTATACAATCAACATGCATAAATTGAAAATCTAGAAATTAAATACAATCAAACCATTGTGCTTGGATAGGGTTACGTCAACACCTCACGACTCATGGAAGCGGTGGTCTTTCTTCTCAATGCTTAGAGGCCTATTTATAGGGATTCGGAGAACCCTAAAAACCCTAGAAATCCCAGAAATTTTGGAGATTTAAGTCCAAGTCCAATTAGGATAAAGAAAACCTAAGTCCAAATCGGAATAGGATTCGCCCAGAATTGCGTTCCTATCTTGCGGGGAGATTTTGGCATTGCGGTGCTCAGAATTAGGAAAATACTATTTCACAATGATTTGTAGGAATTTGAGTTAGCTTTTCAGTGTCACTTGAATCACCTCAATCAAATACCGAGACATATGCAGAATCCAAATTTGAATCCAATCCGATTTTGACTCCAATTTAAGAAATTCCGAATTAATCCATTCCTTTATTTGATTAAAATTAACCATGATTGGTTAAGCTTAATCATATCTTCTAGGTCTTCTCAAAGTGTGCTTTTAAGCCCAAAATCAATAGAATTAATTGCATCTTTATTTATAACCTGAAAATAATAAAAACAAAACAAAATCAAACAAATAACAACGCTAAGGAATTAACATATGCAAATTAGGGGGCTTGAATGTGCAACATTCGGCGCTTATCAATGGGGTTGAGACATACACTTCATCCATACATGAGCGAGGATTGTCAAACATATATGCCCCCAGCTTGCCACACGATGTCTAAAGACAAGAAAACATATTTTTTGAAAGTGCTTCGAAATGTAAGGGTGTCAAACAGATATACCTCAAACATTTCCCGATGTGTACGACTTAATGATCGTACGATATCCGGTTTGAAGAGCCATGACAGTCACGTCGGTATGCAACAGCTTTACCCTATTGCATTGTATAGATCACTGCCAGGTAACGTGGTTAGACCACTTATTGAGATGTTTGCATTCTTCAGGGGTCTATATTCAACGTCATTGACACAAGAGGATATGGACTGACTAGAGGTTGATATTTATATCACTTTGTGCCATATGGAACAGGTCTTCCCCCCAAGTTTTTTTACCATAATGGTTCACTTGGTCGTGCATCTTGTCTGTGAATGCCGACTTAGTAGATCGGTACAGTATAGGTGGATGTATCCGGCTTAGAGGTAAAATAATTTTACGATTATTCATCAATTTATTTTCCCTCCATTACAAAACCATCACTAATTGTAATGAATGAATTATGTTCATATGTAGAAGCCTTGGGGGGTTCAAATCTAATATACGTAATAAAGCGGCTCCTGAGCGTTGCTTTGCGGAGGGATACATAGCAACTGAGTTGGTGGCGTTCCGCTCGAGGTATTTAGACAACGCACCAACGTTTCAAAATTGGGCTCAAAGAAACCCGGATAGTTCAAAGGGGGCGGGAACATGAGTCATCCTCGACCATGTCACATTGACACAGATTCACCGATACATTATGTTTAACTTAAACGAGTTCCTTCAACTACGGACGTAAGTAGTGTTAGTAGTCCATGCAAGTTCAATATCACCTTGCACCCTTAGTTGTGAATTATAATAGAACTAATTTCGTATTGTAGGTGCACATGGATACACTTAAGCGATCATGCGATAAGGGGCGAACGATGGAGGATCAGTTGAAAACCCAACATCATGAGTTGTTCTACGATTGGTACCGTGACTAAGTAAGACGACCGTGATGTTTAACTATTACAGTCCGATTAGATTTACCTATGGTTCATAACAACTAACAAAACTAACTTCTTTATGGTCAATTGTACGTAATATACTCGCAGGTTGATCGATTGGACGATCGACGCAGGAAGGAAATAGATGACAAACTATTAATACATTGTAGATGGCTGAAGGAGACAGCTACCAGATATAACAAATATGTGGTTAACGGAAAGCTGTTTCGCACTCTTGAATTCGATGCCGAAAAGAGGACGCAGAACAGCGGTGTGTGCGTGTAGACTGTTGATAGTGAACAATGCTATGGGAAGTTAACAGAAGTAATTGAGGTGGAGTACTTCGACAGGACCAAGTATGTTCTGTTCAAGTGTGATTGGGCGGACAACACGAAGGATAGGGGGTACAAGGTAGACGAGTATGGCATGATGCTTGTCAGCTTCAAAAATCTTGTCCATCGGGGCCAGCAAATTACTGATGAGTCGTATGTGTTAACGTTATAAGTTGACCAAGTCTTTTATGTCGAAGATGAAAGGGACCCTGATTGGACTTGTGTTATAAGGACTAAACTTACAAACGTATACGACGTTGGTCAGGGTGAAGGTCCTAATGATGAATGTGCCAACTACCATGAGTGTGAGCCGCTCCTATTGACCAGCAATAATGAAGTGGATCCGCAGAAAGACATTGACTACGTCCGACCAGACTTAGATTCAATATAATCATATATGGTTCAAAAAAATAAAATTATATATGTAGTTCACATTAATTGACTTGTTTTCTGTTATTTCTTTCTACATTAATTGGTAATTGCGGTGCATATTTTAGCTATTGTATACATAATTAATTGGGTGTGTGATGTGTTTCACATGTTGATATGAGTACCAAGGGGAAGAGTAGACGTCGGAGGTCCCCACAGGCAGACGACCAGGGGTATAGACTAGTACTTCCAGAGCATGTGGAAGGGTCTCAAATAGGGTATCAGTCTCAGCCGTCTCCATACGACACAGAACGAGAGTTTCATATGCCTAGTCCGCTGCCTACGATGAGCGAGTTAGGAATATGTTCACATGGCCATGTAGAGCGGTTATTCCCCCCCAACAAGAAGACATGTTTGAACTACAGTGAGCCATCGCAACCGGAGGACAGCGAGGCACAGGGACCGGCGGAAGTGGATGATGGTATAGGTGTCACGCATGACTCGTAGCCCGATGACCTGCTCCAGATGTGTTGGGCAATCGTCATTTCCAAACAATAAGTAAGTATATATGCTTCAAATACCAATATTGAATACGTATATAAGTTATGTAGTTACTATTGAATTTCAAATAATTAATATCGGTAATTATTAATGTGTTAAGCATCAGTCAAGACGGGCGCACCCATATTTAAGTGGTGACTATTAAACCATCGAACAAGATGTGAGATGTCTCCACCGGGCAAAAGGTCGTGTACGAGTACAATAGAGTGTGGTAGCCCATAGGATTTAGTAGGATGAAATTTCGGAGGACGACTGGCAACACCATAAGGAGCGAAAATTATGTTAGATTGCCGGACAACTGGACGGAGGTACCGCCCCGTATGAAGGAGGATATATGGAATGCCTTGATGGTATGGTTAAACTATTTGTTATATTTTAGCATGTGTATTTCATTATGTCAAACGCTGTTAATGCGTGAATTATACGCCTTACTTTTTAACTTGTGCAGGTGAACTTTTACATCCCACCTGAGTACAATCTCGATGAGATTAAAAAGGACGCGTTCCGAGATATGAGCGTGAAGCTAAAGAGTTGGAGATACTCAGTGAAAGACACGATAAAAATCAATCGGGCAATACTCCTAACATTGTGAAGGCAAGAATGGGTCAAAATGCCGTTTCGAAATACAACGCCTACGACTTCGATGTGTTGTTGGATAAATGGTGCGACCCAAAGAATTAGGTAGGTCACGAGTGTAGTTTCATTAATTGTAATTGTGTAGTTTCATTAATTGTAATTGTGTTACGGTTGACATATTAAGAATGATATTTGTGCAGGAGTATGTTGCCTACATGAAGGCATTGCGAGCAAAAAGAACAAACATCACTGCATCTGGTCGATGAGCTTTGCTAGAGCGACACATGAAGAGGTATTTGTCTTATTTACCGCATATATATATATAACCGTATGTTTATTTTTTTATGCAGGCCTTATCTTTGTGCACACTACTCCGACTCGAGCGCAAGCTTACATCTCGACGCACACGAAAAATGATGATGACTATCCAAATAAAGTGGTCAGGGAGAGATGTGTAAGTACTCACATATATATATATATATATATAAATTATTTATGATTAACCTTCTTTATATGAGATACTAACTTGTTATTTAACGTACAGGAGAGGATAAACAAATTAATACCCACTGACCCGGCATTGACGTCGAGCGTGACTAAAGGGATGGTACGGTGGACACCAAATGACGCGTATGCTCAAGCGCACAGAAATAAGCCTGAGTACGCTGGCAGGGTCCGACAGGTGGGTCCGAATGTTCTACCGATGTGGGGCAGCATACATTCGTACTATACACCGTCCCAGGCACACTCTCAGAATCCTAGAAACTCCTCGTTCTCACAGATGACAGATAGGATTAGAGAACTTGAAGAGGAGCGGACACAACAAAGATGTGCGATGGATGAGATGGTCAAACAAATTGAAGAACAAAAAGCTCAGATAGCAGAGAAAGATGTCATCTTTAAGGACCGTTTTTGCCAGCTTGAGGTCATGCTCGCGTCGACATCTGGATCCACGCCCGACAGAGGTAATGCTATATTTGTGTTGTTTTTGTTGTTCTTCGGTTAACATGACAATAGCCTGCATCGATCACTTTAACTGTTAGAATTGTGTCTCCACAAAATTCACAGTTAGGAACGCATTGTTCCCGCAGTGAATTTTAGAACTAACGTATATTTGCATCACAATATATCTGTGTTTTGGATTTTTTTTATTGATTATCATTGGTTCACAACTTATTTGCAAGTAATGTTGGCTAGGCGTTAAGGGATGACTATGTTGACTTGGACTGAGCACAAGGTTTCTCGTCGTTGTTTGTATATATATTTTGTTACTATTTGTTGATGTATATAGTTAAATCAAACTATATGTTTGTTGAGACTAGTTGGAACAGAGATAGTTTGATTGTATATTTGTTTTGTATTGTGTTGAAACGTATTCGATGTAGATATTTGTAGTGTTGAAACGTATTTTCGATGTATATATTTGTTTTGTTTTGTGTTGTGTTGGAACGTAGTTTGAAATTTGGGGAAACTTCACTTACCCCCCCTATACTTTCGCGCTTTTTGCAGACACCCCCACATTGTTCAAAACCTCTCACTTTGGTGTATCAAACTTTCGTTTCCTTTCAAATACCCCCTACCATTAGCTTTTGCAGTGTAAAAGACCTTTCTACCCCTAAATTATTTTTAAAAAAAAAATTATTTTTTAATAAAAAATAAGGGCACGATTGTAATTTTCCACCATTTCCGTTAGGATTTAACAGAAAATCCTAACGGAAGGGGCAAAGTGAAAGGAAACGAAAGTTGGATACATCAAAGTGAGAGGTTTTAAATAATGGGGGGGTGTCTGCAAAAAGCGCAAAAGTATAGGGGGGGAAGTGAAGTTCCCCCTTGAAATTTTGTTTAATTAATTTGTGTTGGAATTTCATATGTATAGGGTGTATATGCAAATTGAATTGGAATTTTATGTGTATTGGGTTGGATGTATTTGATATGTTTGATGTATTGGATTAATTGGATGTATTTGATATGTTTGATGTATTGGATATGTTTGAAATTGGGTTAGATATGTTTGATGTATTGGATATGTTTGAAATGGGGCTGTATATGTTTGATGTATTTGATTAATTGGATGTATTAGATATGTTTGATGTATTGGATTAATTAGATGTATTTGATTAATTGGACATGTTTGATGTATTGAATTAATTGGATGTATTTGATTAATTGAATGTATTGGAGATGTTGGATGTATTGGATTAATTGGATACTGGATGTAAATGTAGATATTTGATTGAATTGAATGTATTGGATATTGGATATTGGATATTGAATGTATTTGATTGAATGTATATTGAATATACATTGAATGTATTTGATATATATTTTAGACATATTGGATATATATTGAATGTATTGGATATTAGGTTAATACGTAAATCTGAGTATAAACCCGAATAATTCAGAAAATATATATATAAACAGTGTGACACGTCAAAAAAATTTTGACGTGGTGAGTTGACGGGGTGAAAATGCCACGTCAAAAACTTGGATTTTTTTACACCCGCCTTTTTAACCGTTAAGACACGTCAAAAGAGTTTTCTAATGTATCAGTGCCATTGACACGTCAGAAATGGCTGGTAAAAAAAAATACGATTTTTGTAGTGACATAATGGTATTTAAACAGGCAAACTATTACAATATTTTTTAGGGCTGAGTTAACAGTTCTTATTGGGATATAAACTAGGGTTGAGTCATCTAGACTCTTACATAAAAATAAATAAGGACAATATCAAATAAAAATAAACACAATAAAATATTATATGGTATCATATATTTTAATATATCCTACTATTAATAATTATTCTACATAAAACTCTATTCTCATAACATATGACATATACATAATTAATTTCTTTGCCCAACTACAACTTCAACTCAAACCATCTTCGTTCACAACATAAAATTTTGAAGAATCTTTATAAAGGACCCTTGAATTAATACATGATTTGAAAAGATCTCCCCAAATTTCAAAACATCTTAATTTCAACCCTCTAAACTTTCAATTTGATGCAATCTACCCCCTTCGTCAGTTTTTGGACGTTAAAAGTGATGAAATGACCTTGTATATCTCAGAAACTTTTATAAAATTTCAAATTTACCCTGATTTCAAATTGCAAAATAAAATAAATGAAAATTGAAGGTTAATTTGGTCTTTTTAGTAGTTTCCGTTATGGTTTAAGTTGAACGGCAAAAATTGACAGAGGAGAGTCAATTGCCTCAAATTCAAAGTTCAGGAGGTGAAATTGCTCTAAAACCGTTAGGGGATTAAGATCTACCTTCAATTAATTATTCAAATTATTAACAATTTAGGCAGAGCATGTAAGAAAGTTTATATAGGACTCACTTGCCTGAATAGGCGGCCGATTAACCCATCATTTATTTGGCTATGTGGATCTCATATGCGCTCTCCCACAATGTGCTACCCAAATTACTAGCCGATTATTGAATATCCCAATTTATCACTGGGTGCACTTGTTTACTCACATTCAACCCTGCAATTGGAAATTTTACAAACTAATTGGATTCTTTAATATCGGCCCAAGTAGTTGGGATCATGATTTTTTTGAGCGTCCTTAACCATTCTTAATTATCTTAGTCCTCTAAGCTGCGTGATTTAAGTGTTAAATCAAGTGATCATACACACTTAGAAAAGAAAAAGACAAAACAGAAAATTATGAAGCAATTGAGTTGATGCTTAATTGGTATTGCTATGATTTTAATTGCTAAAGTTCAAGAAATTACATATATAATTGCAATGAATTTGAGATAGAACATCATAGACAAGTATGAAAAAAGAAAAGAAAAATTCAACTCGACGACAACTAGGTGCAGCTAGAGGGAGCAAAACCCACTTTATGACAGCCCAAGTCAAATTCCCACAAATGGTTTTGCTGCATTATATTGCCAATAATGGAGGTACCTGGCCAACTCACTGGCACAAATCCGAGACACTTCTTCTGAGGAGCTACGTCGATAATGTAGCTCTTCACTGGCGGCTCAAACCGAGCTCCATCGGCAAAGTGAATCGCTAATTTCGGCACCAATGACTCGTTAAATTTCGTCGAATCGAAGCAATACTCGAATGGTCCGTCATCGGAGACCAATCTGTCGTAAGGTGACACGGCCAGTTCCAACGCCATCATGACGGGAGCGTAAGCCGGCTCAGCCAGAAGCATTAGGCTTGTGCCTGAATCAATGATGGTTCCACCACCAGCATTTACATCCCACACATCAGATGTTATATTCAACATTTTGCCTCCAATGGAGATGCCCGACACATTCACAACATAGAATGGAGGAATAACACCAAGAAGGAGCTTGGTGTATTGCACATTGCCCACCAACGAATGCTTGTTATGATTTCTCTTGCCACCAAAAACGAGATAATTTGAGATGTTCTTGGGGCTCAGGTGATCAACCAGGCAATATGAAAACTTGCCACCAAACTTTTTGGCCGCTGTGGTTGCAAAGGTGTAATTGGCGTAGCCTAAACCCAACACACCATTGGCTCCCTGGAAGCCCTGGCCCTTTGTAGACTCGGTGCACCCAATGAGCATGTTGTCTAGCATCATCTTTCTTCCACTGGTTAGGTTTACTGTGATGGTGTCATTGGCAAAGAAGCCCAAAGCAACCGACCCGTCAATGTAACTAATCAAGACAAATAAATAAATAAGATGAGTAAAACAAATTATAATTTATATAAAAGGATATATGCAAAAAGAGAGCTATGGCAATGGCATTAATTGCAGCCATGACTGAGATCAGATCCTGAAAAAGGGTGCAAAGATGTGGGTCATGTGAACTTACCTACTAACAATAACTTCAATTTAAATCTTATGTCGGATATGGAGCCAATGGAGGTATAGTACTGTTTGTTTGAGAATTCGACATCAATTTAATGCAAAATTAAGCAATTTAATTAATTTATTTAATTGACCGATAATGACTGATTAATCTTTGGCACAAATTTCTTTCCAATTGGTTTGGAAAAAAAAAATTTATATGACACACAAACTCGACACGAATCTAACACAAAATTAGCAGGTTATGATTGAAAATATCGACTCGTTTGATTAAATAGGCAGATAAAAATTGTTATATATAATATTATGTTCACCACCCGACCCGACTCAAGCTCAATACAAAACATAAGTCTTATATTCATATTCGACATGACACACGATATAAAATTATCAATTCTTTTATTCGACGTGTAAATTTGACATAAATTTAACATAATTAATAAATTATGATTAAAAATTTGATTCGTTTAATTAGATAGGTCGTGTAAAAATTATTATGTATACCCTTATGTTCATCACTAAACACGACTTAAACTCAATAAGCTGACCCGGGCTATGACCCATCTTGACCAACTTTATATGGCTCAAGTGTGTTTAGCCATAAAACAAAAGGGTTCGTGACCACGATGGTGACGGGGAAAGCTTTTTCAGACGACCATGGTCCACGACTCCCAACTTAACCCAACCCCCCATCAATGGCTACTACGTACAGCTGCTACTCTGCATTAAAAAAACACAACCAAAACTCAACACACTCATCACTTCAATAAAGACGCGTTCCAACCAATATTCCCGGCTCGCTTTTAATCTCCAACAACTTTCCTTGGATTTTTCTTCTCCCAACATTTTCTGTCCCCTGCTTTGTCTAATTAATCATCCCACTGCAACTAATCATTAACAATTTTCCGTTTGATTAATTCAAATAATACAGTCCACAGAGGCTATACCAACCTGAATTCGTAGCCGCAGGGGGTTGATGGGAAGGGGCATTTTGGACTGCGGAAGAGATCCGCCAGCCCAACCTTGCACATCTCCGACGAACACGGCACAGGTCGGAAGGACGAAGACCGATCCGCATGAAACACCCTCCGCCGGTCGAGGAGTCTCCCCTTATGGGTGCCGCACTTGTTCCCACATCCGTGCCGGCAATTCATCCACGTCAGCTCGCTGGCGGTGTCGGCGATCAACAGGAACTGCTGCGCCGGCTTCCCAACTTTGACCTCCACGAAGTACTGGCCCGTCCCGAAATCCGCGCCCGAGTGCATTGGCATTTCTATGGACGCCTCCAGCTCCAGGTCATTTCGCCTCGTGCTAGCGCCCCATTGGCCGCGTTTGTAGGAGATGATGCGGTGTCGAATGATGTCGTTTCGGACGAGCTCGTTAAAGCGCTCCAGCTGCGTTTGTTTCGGCCTCCGCACCTGTCCATTGAGCAGAGGATTGTCCCGGTGTATCAGCTCCAGCCTTATCGGATTTGCGTGGGCGAAAAGGAAGCCATGAAAATCAAAACCGACGGAAAGGAAGAAGATGACGAGGAGCGAGATTAGCCTCCACTCCATCATCGTAAAAGCTCTGTGAAGAAGGGAGGGAAAAGGAGAGGTCTGAGGGAAAGGGGAGAGAGAGGGAGAGGGGAAAGGTTCTCCTGCTACGCAAATATCGACAGAGCGAGAAAGGGGGGCGCCTTTAATGAGGATTTGGGGTTATATATATATATATATATATAATATTTGTTGTTGTTATTGTTACTTGTACTTAATTTTTGTACAAAATGTGTTGCCAATGCCAACAAAGAATGAGGATGGTGCGGGAGGAGTAGAGCGGAAGTATACTATAAATAGGTGTCGTAATTAAATTAAATATTGTTGACCAATAATTTGAAGACCTAAAACTAGGGATTACAACTGTTGAATCCATAATTAGACTTAAGGCCTGTTTGAGATTGCGTTTGAGGGGTCTAAAAGTGCTTTTAACACTCAAAAAGCCCGTTTGAAGAAAAAAGTATTCGTTTGGTAAAAAAAATTAAAAGCGCTTTTAAGGGTATAAAAAGCTTAAAAATGGCCAAAAAAACACTTTTGGTAAAAACTTAAAAATAAAGCTTTTGCCCAAAAACTCTTTTTGACTTAAAAACTCTATTTCTCAAACGTAATCCCAAACATACACTTAAGGGTTTGTTTCGCTTTACAATTTCAAAAAGTGTAGCAATGTTAAAATGTGATTTTTAAAAAAGTAATTAAACCTTTAAAATTGTGTGTTTTTAAAAAAGTACCTTCGTATGTCCTAAAGGGTACCTCAATCGATTGGATATTACATCGCACAAAACAAAGGTCACTAGTTTGAATCATTTCTCTCTCCCCTTGTGCAGAAATGTTTAATAAAAAAAAAAAAGTATAAAACAAAGTCTCAATCAACCCCAATTTCTACTATTTCTACGATTTGGTTTAAATTTAAAATTGTATTTTTTGCTATAAAATCACAATAACAAACTACTCTTAAATTTGATGTAATTTGCTCATGAGAGCTGCTTCTATGGGGTTGTGGCACAAACTCACCACTTTGTGCCCTTCAATGAAAGATTGACATCTCAGCTTAGTACAACTTAAGAAATGAAAACAAACACACCAGATTACATCCATATACATGAGGTGAGATTTTTTTAATTTTTAATAGATTTGGATGTGATCTAGTGTATTTGTTTTCTCTTCTTAAGTCATACTAAGCTTAAGTGTCAATCTCTTATTGGAAGGCACAAAATGATAGATTTGTGCCACAAGCACATAGAAGTTATTCTCTTTGCTCATTAGTATATTTTATTTAAAAATAATAATAACAGCTCTCAAAATAAAGGCAACTATTTTTTTTTTTTTTTTTTGGTCGGCCCGGATACTATTTTTTTGGTTGCTTTTAGGAGGAATGTTAGGCTTACAAACTAACTTTACAAAAAAAGTTTTACAAACTAATATGTCACAACATAATTAAATATAAGATAAGTTCAAATTTTAAAAAATTTAATCATATTATATCACATCAATTTATAAAATTTATTTATAAGTGCTTTTAGTGGCTCCTCTTACCTTTAAGCATCGTCCATGATTGTCATCTCTCTCTCGTCCGGACATCCAGGATAATTTAGAGTTTACTTGGCATCTCGGAGCACTCCAGCTTCGACGACTCGGCTTATGAGCCGACTCATGACTCGGTGGGGGCACTAGTTTACCTTTTGGCATAAAACCCTCTCCGATTTGCTTTGATTTTAAAGATTCCTACGGTTTCTGTCTTATTATTATCGGGATTTAAACTTTATCCATATAACTGCATAAATTATTTCGTATTATTTAAATTTAAAAAACAAATGTGTGAATAATAAATTTATATATATTGTTAGATTTATTAACTTTTAAATTTTGATCATAAAATAAATATTACCTATTTTATTTAAAATAAAAAGGATCTATTGGAGCGTCCGACGTCACTTGGGGTACAAGGATTAAGATGTGTTTATACATATACTCACTTTTTTTTTTTTATAACAACGTGTTTTAAAACTGTAATGACCATGAATTTATCAAAATTATTCAATTAAACGTGATTATACAAGTAGTATTAGGATGTGTGACATTTTTAGAACTTTGTATTAGCCTTTCAAATGAGTTAAAAGCGAACAATATCGATGGATGACCTTTTGAAAAATTTGATTCGGGAAAATAAAAAAACCGCCAGTATTGAGTGGGGTGTTACATCGTTACAAAAGACAAAGGCTTTAAATTGGTGCCGTAATCACAAACAAAGAGCTGTCAAACCCTTTTTTAGACTCAATTGTTTTTAATCCCAAATCCTAATGCTTTATCAACGAAGTAGTTTTATAAATTTAAGTACGAACTTTTACAAATTAATATAGTAATCCACGTCATAGTTAGTACATCAATCCCTAAAAAACTAAATTTATAATATATAATTATATTATTTAACTTTTTCACGTATATTTCGTTACATAACATTGATAGTGTCATGTCAAAATCTGCTTGTAGGGGAAATATTTTCCCTAGTGTTTTTCTTTTATTTTTTTTATTTTTTTAATTATTATTTTTATTTTATTTATTTTATTGCCTAGCTAGCTTAG
Organism: Corylus avellana; assembly: GCF_901000735.1. Taxonomy (NCBI): domain Eukaryota; kingdom Viridiplantae; phylum Streptophyta; class Magnoliopsida; order Fagales; family Betulaceae; genus Corylus; species Corylus avellana. The sequence goes on along the minus strand of NC_081546.1, from coordinate 13,345,110 downwards.
CTGTCGTTTTTGTCTTCTTGTGTATATCAAGTCTGTTGATTGTTCCATAAAAGTTACGACCCTTGTTTTTTCCTTGCTGATATCGGGTCAAGTTGCTGAGGCCTTTTTGGCACTACAATAATCTGATGGAACGCCAATTAAAATATTCATATGAGAAAATAAGAAATCTGTATCTTGGGTTTGAGTTATGGGTGTAAAGGAGGGAGTTATTAGACTAAATTGGTGTTGGACTTGTTTATTAAATAAATAGTTCGTGAATATAAAATTATATTTAATTATTAAACGATACATACTCGTATAAACTAGTTTGTGCTCTGTTAATAAATAAGTTGGAGCTCAATCTCGTACAAGGTTTACGGCTTGAGAAGCTAAGTTAGAGCCCAATTTCTCGGCTTGTTACACAAGCTCTAGTTCGAGTGAAAATAGAATGAGCCAAACATCTTTTGGTTTTTTTAAGTTAAGACTAAAAAAAGAAATTTCCCTTAACAAGCTTTTAGTGACGATTTCCCAAGCTTTTGGCAGACGTTGTCTTCAAAAATTATCCCACACCCAAATGGTAGTTTCTAGAAGAACCAATGGATACTCTTTAAGAAATTCAAAGAATTGGTTTTCATTTTCTTCTTCTTCCTTTTTTTTTTTTTTTTTTTTGAATTATTTTTCATTACAAATGAATGCGACCTTGTCTGTTTCAAAATATTACAAGATTTCAAGAGGTTTGGCCTCTTTCTTGGGGACCATGTCAAAGAGACAAGCCTTGTGTCTTTTTGGGATGAATGTTTTGGATATACGTGTCGTGCTCTCTTGCTGTCTTCAGTGTTTTTCTTGTACTTGGATCACATTCTCTTTGCAATATTTAGGGTAGTAGTTGGGCGTCTTTAACTTAGGTTTCATTTGTTTCGATGTAATATGTTTTTCGAAAATGTTTGTTTTTTCTTTATATTTTCTAATTTTTGGGTTTTGGAATGTCAAAAATTGCACTTAAATCAAAAGCATTTTTGGTTGATTAGTAAAACATTATTTTAATTTCTGTAAAATTATTTCTTTTTTTAAAACCATAAACCATTTTCCAAATATGAACTTCTCCTTCTTGCTCTCTCTCTCTCTCACACTCAGTTTATTCTCCGTTGCAGCATGAATCCACCATCAACCGCCACCAAAGTCTACCAAAATTCGTCGGCCACCACCGAGGTCATTGGAATCTGTCACTGTATCCAAATAATTAACTAAGTTTAAGTAACTTGGTTATAGGGTTAATTTAGGTTTTGGGTCACTAGGAACAGCTAAAAAGGCATTTTGGAGATTTGAACTTTTAGGCCGGACGTACGCTAGGGTCACTAAACGTACGCTCTTGTCTGTAGTAGAGGACGTACGCTAGGGTTGCCGAACGTATGCTCTTGTCTGTAGTAGAGAGGACGTACGTGGTGGGACCACCGTACATACGCTGACAATAGTACGCCATACTCTGCCAATAGTACACGAACGTATTCTACTTTTGGAATACTCATTGGTTAATACCTGGACGTACGATACAACCTTTGGACCGCTGTGTAAATAGTACCGGACGTACGCCCCAATAGTATCGGACGTCCGCTACTTTTCAGAGAAGTTGGTAGCGCCCTCTGCTATAAATACCCCTTACCCCCCTTATTGTCATACGCCCATTCTCGCCCTCAGGCTCACAGAACTTTGTGAGAGTGTGTTTTGTGAGATTTTGTGTGTTTTGTGGAGAAGAGAGGAGGTTCTTGAAGTTTCACTTCAAAGAGGTAATATCCTTAAGCCTAGCTAGTTTCTTAGCTGTTATGCTATTTAGTTGTTAGCTTAGTTGTTGGTTTTAAGTTTCTAGCTAGGTTAAGCTTTAATCTTGGCGGTTTAGTAGTTTATCTTGATTTAGCGTATTTTGTGTTACATTGAGACATTATTTTGAGATAGGTAGTCTTAGATATCCTTTTAGTAGCTTTAGAACCAGTTTGGGAGGATAGGAGACAGTTGAACCAAATGAGGTTCTACCTGAAACTCTTTGAGCAGACGTACTGCCACGAGACCGAACATACGAGCCTTCTGGGCGGACGTAAGGCTACGGACCCGGATGTTTGGTCAGAAGTGTTCCAAGAAACACCATTTTGGCCAGTTGTCCGATAGCCTCTATTTTCATGTTTTAAGTTCATTTTAGTTGGATTTATAACTAATGATAAGCTTTTTCTCAGTATCCGAAGTTATGGAGCCTTAAGAAAATTTTATGGAGGAGCCTTACGACCCAAGTGAGTACAAACAAACTCACATAGATGCTTGTTGTTATTTTTCCCACATTGCACATCTATTTTATATATATAAAACATGCATATTTTACAACTCTCATGAAATACATTTTAGAACTACTGTGAACTCTCTTTTGTGAAAACGTGTGTTGATTAATATAATAACAATTAGGCTTGTAAAACTATATATGTAAAAGACTGATAAGATTAATTGTATTGTATGACATGGTACACCGGTACGTGCAAGATAACAGTTATGGGCTTACTATATAAGTTAACTTTATGGTCAAATGTGTGTATGTTGACTTTGGATCCAATGGTTTCATGACCAAGGCCCAGCGATTCCCCATGGATGGTCACTATAGGATGAACATCATTAGTGGTGTGGGCTACCCGAGGTTGGACTCGGTCGTGCCGTTAATTTTACGTACCGTAACGTACAATATCCGGGGCATCGGTGTTGTATTACAAGTCCATCAGGACAGCGCCAACCCTATTGAGAATGGGTAATATTTCGAGTAGACCATACAGTTGAACTATTATTGTTACTCATTATTATATGCATATATTATATCTATATCACATTCATGATAAACTGTCATAATGCTGCATTTGTTTTATAAATAACTAAGTTCACCATTTAATGACGGGTACGTCATGTGCATTTATACTCAGTAAATTGTCAGACTTACATTTGTATTATTTCCCTTTTTTTTTTTTTTTTTTTTTTTTTTCATATGTACAACTGTGCGGTTATAGATAGTTAGCATAGGAAGATACCGCGAAGCATCCGGTTACTTTGGAGGATTCAACATGGGATATGCTTAAGGACTTATTGCAAGCTTAGGCAGATACTCATGGTAACTAATACTTTTGAGTTATGTTGTAGACTTAAAACTTTTATGCATGTTTGCATATTAAAGTATAGCATGAATCCCTTGTAAAGATGATGACTTGTACAGTGTGATTTTAACTCCTTGATGATCTTTGGTAAATGCTCTAGTTGTAATGATTATGTTTTGTTGTTTAGTATCCTCTTTTTTTGAGGAGTAGAGGTCTCTGAGTCTTGTTCGTAGTGGAATAAGGCTAGAAGACGAACCGTGAAGTTAATTACTAGTTAATTGGTTTTCAGGGCGTTACAGTCACCAGCGATTTTAGGTCGGCCCCGACTACTACCACCAAAGATCGCTCATCGTCGCTGATTTTCCATACGAACTAAACATTGAAAACATTTTACGTCAAAACCTTAGTTTAGTTAATTAGTTGTATGTATATGCATTTTAAAAATTTTGGGGGTCTAGTGCCCTCAAAGCTAGGGGTAGTTAGGCACTTGGTTGTGTGATAATTGTTATTTAATGATGTTTCTTAATTTAGAATGTCATTTTCTATAAATTACTGTTTTGTTTTGTTTTTTGTTTTTTGTTTTGTTTTTTGTTTTGTTTTTTTTTTTATTTTTATATGTCCACACAAGAGAGAGGTGGAAAGATTCAAATTAGTGACATGCACTTTATGAAACGTGGTACACAGCTGATTGAGTTACACCTGAATAAATGGGTTCTGATCCTTTATTGCAACAGAGAGTAGAAGTTTGGTGTTGAAGCCTTTTTTTTTTTTTTTTCACATACAATATGTTGAAGCTAATGTGTTTCTTTTAATGTTTTTGTTTTTCTTAAAGCATAACGTATAGATAAATACATACATTTCTCTTTAAGAAAAATACACTTCAACCCCCTAAATTATCACGAATTTTGCACTTATACCTCCAAACTTTTAAAAGTGATATTCGAGCCTCTCATACTACCACCAGATGTCAAATTAGGCACTTTTGCATTTTTTATCCCCATAATACCCTTAGAGTTATTAAAAACTCATTTTAAAAGAATAAAATTATTTAAAAATTAAGCCAAAAAAAAAGAAAGAAGTCAAACACACAATAAAAGAGTGGCCCTTTTCATATTAATTAGCCCTTACTTTTTTCTTTTTCTGTTTTTTTTTTTTTTTCAAATAGTTATTTTCATATATTTTTTAATTTATTTTTTAATAATTTTAAGGGTATTTTGGAGATAAAAAATGCAAAAATGTCTAATTTAACGAGAATAACTTCTATAGGGTCTTAGCAAAAACTAAGGCTTTTGTGCCCTCTAATAAGAAGTTGACACATCAGCATGGAACATTATAACAAAAATATGGTATTCTACCTAATCTTTTTTCTAGAATACCTAAAACAAAACACCTTCTAGAATAACCTTTTCATATTTTTCTCCAAAAGCTGCCAGAGAAAACACCCGAGATGTTTTTTTTTTTTAAAAGGTTGTAAAGGCACTAGTTTTGGTTGAAGAATTAGTTTTGGTTTTGGTTTTATTCTCTACCAACGAATAGGATATATATATATATATATATATATATATATATCAACTGTCAGATTTATCACCTAATAACTCATCAGTATAAATGAATAACATGCACACATCAAGAAACCCAAGATTATAGAAACAACCAAATTAATCACACGCCTCCTTCTGCTGTTTTTCACAAAATTAAATTTTATTTCATTGATTCAAATTCCTAGCATTTACTCCTAAAATTGAAAAAGAATCCAGAGAGACAAAAAGCCCTAGCCCATTTGTAGCCAGCCTCCCCCACTCTCTTTTCCCTTCATTTCTTTCAACTCTCATATTTTCTCTGTTGCCGCCGGTGAGAGAAAGGGGCATTAGAGGAAAGGAGGAGGAACACCGTTCTTACCTGATGTTTTTTGTACCGGACGGCGTCATTTTCGGCTTTCTCTGTACCAGCCGACGTCGTCTCCGGCGACAGCTTGGTGGCTGGAGTGGTTTTGGAGAAAAATATGAAAAGGTTATTCTAGAAGGTGTTTTGTTCTAGGTATTTTTTTTAAAAAAGATTAAGTGGAATACCATATTTTTGTTATAGTGTTCCACGCTGATGTGTCACCTTCTTATTGAAAGGCACAAAGGCCTTGGTTTGTGCCAAAACCCTATAGAAGTTATTCTCTCTAATTTGACACGTAATGATAATATGTAGGGCCTTAATATTACTTTTCAAAATTTAAAAACATAATACAAAATAAGTGATATTTTAGTGAATTAAATTATATTTTTTTCCCTTTTTCTTTTCTTAAGAGGTGATTCGGCAACATTTATCCCCATCGTATGTGGCAATGAAGTACTGTATGAGGAGTCCTCTAAAGACATATTGAAAAAATAAATTGCCGGTGTTGAATAGGCAGATTATGAATTAAAATCGTTATGGATTAAATACAAATTTAAATGTCAAACAGTATAAAAAATCTGGATTTAGCAATGAAAGTGGAGTAGCTTTCATATAACAGGCTGTCCACGTTTCGGAGTGGAACCATGACTCGTCTCCTCCGGATTCAACAAATTAATTGGTATTATCCTTAGGATCCCACTCCAAATCTAGTCATGTTATGCTTAGAATAATTTCAACAATTCTAAACCATAAATATTCACACACACACACACACACACACACATATATATATATATATATATATATGAAAAAATTACAGTTTACCTCTCAAAGTTGACAGCGTTTTTCAATTCGAATACAAAAGTTTCAATTTTTGCAATTCACCCCTACAATGTTCCAATTTTTTTCAATTCGACTAATATTATCCCAAAATTCCCATATTGCCCCTACTTTTTATTTTTATGAAGAAAAAAAATAAATTTGGGAGTACAAAAATGACCAGATGGCCAAAGGGATGGCTACGACCACCTCGAATTTTTTTTTAAATTTTTTATAAAAAATAAAAAAATAAAAAATAGGGGCAATATGGGAAGCTTTGGATACAATTGGTTAAATTGCAAAAATTTGGAACTTTAGGGGGATGGATTGTAAAAATTAAAACTTTAGTGTTCGAATTGAAAAACGCTGTCAACGTTATGGTGGTAAACTGTAATTTTTCATATATATATATATATATATGAAGTAACAAAAAGTTTTCCGCGTAGGATAATCTGGTTTTTTCTTGGAAACAAAGGGCGATTGACTTAATTAGTCATTGAATTAGTCTAGACAGTGGTTTAGCATATATAGAAAAGTGATGAAGATCCTTGGGTTTTCTTTCTTGGAAAGTAATTTATGGGCTATTGACTTCAGCAGAATGAGACAGGTTTTATTTCACATCACACAAAACTGACAATCATGGTGTTTCGTTCTCGGAAACTAATGGTAAAATTTCTTTTTCTATTAAAAATCAAATCTTAATCTTAAACGCATTATTAGATGTTATCTGAATAACATTGAGTAATGTTAGGAGTAGGACTTTTTGTTTCATTATCCTTTTAAAGTTATGTGACTTTTAAAATTATCATTGAATTCGGAATGAATCACTATCGGATTTTGATCTCACGATTATGTGACTCCAATTATTACGTGCACATTAAGTATAAGATAAATTTAATCATTTAATAATTACTTGAACATAACAAAAATGTGACAAAAGTGTTAGTATTAGCATTACTCTGGTAGCACTTGTCTACTAAAACTGAAAACTCTTCCTCATGCCCAATTCATTCATAGCTTGATCTAACTCCATTAGAACATCAGTAAGATTCATAGTAGTTTATTCTAATTAGGTATATAAATTCTTATTTTGAAATTCAAACTCATACCTTAATGTGCACGTAACCACTTTTAATTTTTTTTTCTTAAGATTACTAAACCACCACCACCACTGATGATAAAACCGACAGTAAATTGACTCTTAGAGAATGCTTGTGCTTGTGTTTGAGAAATAAAGTTTTAAAGTCAAAAAACGCTTTCTGACAAAAGTTTTATTTTTAAATTTTTACCAAAAGTGTGTTTTGGCTATTTTTAGAATAAAAAGGTCAAAGAAGTACTTTTGAAATTTTTTACAAAATATGTCCGCTTTTGTTTGGAACAACTTTTTAAATACTAAAAATACCTTTTAAGCTTTCTAACGCAATCTCAAATATGCTCTTAGGGAATTAGGTGATCTCACTTTGTCGGCAAACTCACAACCTTCAGATGCTTTTAACTATGTAGAAAATGAATTTGGGTAATAGATTAATGGTCAACTGGATGAGACATCCAAGCACTTAATCATAGTTTATGATTTAATACAAAATTAATCCATGTGAAAGAAAAGATCTAGTCCATCCTTCTTAAACAATATGAGAAATTATTAGCATTTAGTTATCCCATGCATATCCACCAAAACCATAAAATTAAGCTCAATTATTAAATGAACTATACTCATTTAAGCTAATATAAACTCATATAACTTTATTTTTATTATTTGTTATAGTATTATTTTAATTTCGTATTAGAACGTCTTAAGTAAAGAAGTTCCTAATATAATATGGACCATGATACAGTGCACGCTGGCGTGCTGATTAGCTTCACCCATATAATACATATCTTGAATTGTTGTTAGTGTGAGTCTTGATATATATATACACAAAACTCTCATAAATTTTCTCTCGTTTTGACACTACCTGCAAAATTTAAAAAAACTCTCAATTAAGGGTATCAAATTTTCAATATCTTTCAATTACCTTATCCTGTTAGAATTTTTCTTTAAATATTGTTAAAATTCTCAAAATACTCATTTTATAGGGAAAAATACATTTTACTCCCCCTGAATTATTCATACATTTGCACTTTGACCTCCAATATTTAAAAAGTGGCACTTGAACCCCCTAAACTTCCAAATTGTTGCAATTCGACCATTCTGAACTCTTTTTTTTTTTTTTTTTTTTCAAAATGCCCCCATCCAGTTAATTTTTTTTTTAAAAAAAAAAATAATGCAATTTACAGATTTAGGTGGCTTCGACCACCACCTGACACATTAATTTAATTTTTTTTTTTTTTTTTAAAAAAAAAGCTTGGGATGGGGGCATTTTGGAAAAAAAAAAAAGTTAGAATGGTCGAATTGCAACAATTTAGAAGTTTTGAGGGGTCAAGTGTCACTTTTTAAACATTAAAAATTAAAGTGTGAATGAGTTGATAGTTCAAGGGGTAAAATGTATTTTTTCCCATTATATATATATAGACACACACGAGTGTGTATGTATTATGTATAAATATATGCCCGTGCACTAGACATTCAAAAGAGTCTATAATCTATTATTTGACTTTAAGAGATTGTGTTATCCGCGTTATAATGGAAAAGAGAGAAAATGGAATAAGAATGAAGATGTGAAGAAGCTATATGAATGCCACCGGTGTAGCACAACGAGGGGTTCTTGCTTTTTGCCGACTTTTCTGAGGCAATCCATGTTTTTTTCCTGGAAAAAAAGATAGACATGAATCTTTTTCTTCTGAATCTGAAATAAAATATGAATTTTTGGCCATGAAGCAATGATTAAGAGAAAGTCAATGCAATTAAAAAAAAAAAAAAAAGAAAAAAGAAAAAATAAGGTAATATTTGAATAATCACCGCTCATGCATTCAACTTTAAAGACTGAAAGAATAGAGTTTTAATTAACAATGATTTTCAATGCTAGGAGGAATTAATTGGAAACAGCTAAGGTGATGGTGGTGGGTTAAATCATACAAGTTATCGCGTGGATTATCACATGGATAATTGACCTCTTCCATCCCCACTGCTTCGCCTCACAAGAGATAACCTTTTTTTGGTTGCTGTCCACCTTTATCATTACTGTCTTCCGGTTTATTTGGTGTAACAAAGAAAAGTAACAGGATTTTTTTTTTTTTTTTTTTTTTTGGTCACTTAAAAATAGAAAGTGAGGGATGGGTGTGGGGACAGAAACACCTCCATGACGGGTGGTGGTGGAGTTATCCGAGACCTAACATTTCTTTCAGGAAGGTCGTTCGTGAAGTGTGAGGTCCAAAGTGAACATGTGGACCTAACTTTAATCCACATGTTCACTTTGTGCATGGAGGTGTGACAATCTCCCTCAACCCATCAAAGAAGGTGGCGTAGTTGCAAGGGCCCTTGTAATATCCCGCTTTAAAATATAAATTAATTAAGAACATGTGGATTAAAGTATTAATGGAAGCATTCTCTCAAAGGTCAAGAATATACTAGAAATATTGATTTCGAGCTCGAAATTGACACTCACTGAGTTTCTCTGGGTGGCCATGACGTGCGCATAGTCCCATCCTTAGGATCCATCGGTCACAATGGGACCACCCCACCTCTATGAGACGGATAGAGGTGGTAGTGAGGGTTGGGAAGTCCTACATGACTCACCCCAAATGTGTTTTTTCTTAGGGTTTTCTCCTTATAGTCTTGTTTTTCCTCAGAGTTTTCTTCCTGGTTTTTCCATAGGGTTTTCTCTCTATACTCTTGTTTTTCCTCAGAATTTTCTCCCTGCCTTCGAGGGTGGTCTCTGCAACCAACTTATTTTACCTTCAAGGGTGGGTTGTGGGGGGGGGGGGACTTCACCACCCCCACGTAGACCTCCGTTGGGTGGGATTCCCACCTAAAGCACCTTCCTGAGAGTGGGCTAGGTCCCAGAATCCCGCTACCTTCTATGGAGATATTTCTGCACCTAAACTAACCCTTTTTTCTTTTCTTTTATTCTTTTTTTTTTAATAAAAATAAAAATAAAAATTTAATTTTCAAGCAATATGCTAATGTGGCAAGAATTGACATATGTTGTGTTTTATAGGTCTTATGTGGCTTTTTGTACATGTGACAAAAATCCCATTGATTTTTTTTTTTAAAAAAAAAAAAAAAAAACGGCAAATAGGTAGAACGACCATTTTGATAAAAGTGAAACGTAGGATAGTTAATTTTCCCACTTTTGAAAACTCAAGAAACTTTTTGGTTGATAACCTAGAGGGATCAAGACGTATTTTTTATATCATATAAGTTAAGAGTATACAAACTTAAGTTTGAGTAGTTAATATAATTATGTTCAGTCAAACTAAAAATTTTAAGTATTTGAATTAAATAATGTTTTAACATATTATATTAAAGTCTCACCCGCGATTGTGGTATGCAACAAGTTGTAATTGGAGAAGAGAGAGCACATTGCACAAATAAACACGGAAAAAAGCTTGATAAAGTGAATGGTAAGCAAACTTTGTTTGACGGTATCAAAATGAATTCAGAGGTAATTGAAATATATATACCGAAAAACTAATTTACTTTCTACAAATAAATTTTGTTCACTAACTTGACAGATTTTGTTAGTGTGACACTGACTTAAATATGACACATGTCACAATTTTATTGGCTCTTACTTGTCATACTCTTAGAATATGTTAAGTTAGTGGAATGATTAACTAATTTTACATTATTTGTTTTTTTTAAAAAAATAAAAAAAATTAATGACAACATTTCTTTGAAAAATGTGTTGGTGTGGAGTAAGAGACACTCGAGAAGAAACGAGAATCGGAGTATATATAATATAATATATAGATATTCTTCATTTTCAACGGGCAGCATGTTATATTTCCCAGCCGAAAGCCTATGTATATGCATCCAAAACTTACGGCCAATGAGCTGTACGTCAATAATAATAATAATAAAATATACAGAAGATGAACATTTTCTGATGAAGTAATATTTGTAGTCCACATCTCTGCACTGCAGAGAATAATTTCTATTTAGTAAGTTGCAGTCGGCCAATAGTTGTTGGCACATGCATGTAATCTAATTTGCTCTATATTCAATGTGAAATGTGATTCAGTATCCAAACATATATTATAAAAACTGTTTAACCATTTTGCCAGCCTTTTCAAAATCAAGCCAGCAACTGTGGTTATTTTTTTCTAATTATATTATATAATATGTAAATAGAAATTTGGGAAAAATATGAGTGGTATAAAGGCTGGGCCTGGTGGCCGCAGGCCGCCAGTCAGGAGAGTAGTTGTAAGAAAGAAAGAGAGAGAGGTTAGAGGGTGAACTCGGCGGAACCCCTCCGACGCTCAAGTCAATGTCTAGAACTAGAAGGCATGAGACTGGGAGGTGGCAAGGGGAGGGAGTATGGCGTGAGCAGGCCATTAGCTGAGCTAACGAAGCTCCTGATTGGCTGCTGGGACTGGGAGCTGCATTTAGGAAGTAGTGTGTTAGATTTTGCTAATAGGCCGTCGGCCTAATAGGCCTTGCGCTCGTGGGCCACCGGTCTTCCTAGTGATTTCTAGTGGGTGGCCTTTCTTGAAGGGGTTGTCAATAGTTTGGCCATCCAATAGTCTCATGATTCCTTTGATTGATTGGTATGCTAGTCAAACCATGGGAATATGAATTTCTCTTGTGGGCCCTTTAAATTCTAGTCAAAGGTCGCTAGTTTATTAGGCCTTGGGCTCATGGGCTGCCACTCTTCCTAGTGATTTCCAGTGAGTGGCCTTTCTTGAAAGGGATATCGATAGTAGAGCGCTCCAGTAGTCCTTGGATTTCCTTGATCGAGTATCTAATGATTAAGTTCAAACTATCATTTTAAACCCAATGAACTTGATCAAACCATAGAATCCCCAAACACCTTGAAAATCTTTAGGAAAAACCTTAATCTTTTTGTTCTAACTGAGCTCGATCGACCAAGGATAGATCGAGTGTCACTGGAAGCCTACTGGACTTACTACCTTGGGCTCATTCAACCCGAGCTACTACAATGCTCAATCTATATATATATATATATATATATATATAAAATAATAATAACAATAAAAAATAAAAAATAAAAAAACCCAAGCTAGTACTTTTATGTGAAGGTGTGGCTTTTTGGTGGATTTATCCCCCATTGTAGCCCTAAGCAAAGGAGGTTGGCATTTAGGGCGACTGTCGAGAGGAGTTGAACACAAGAAATACAACCTCGACACGGGGGAAGCGATAATATGATGAAAGTAAAGGAAAAATAAAAATAAAAATAAAAATAAAAAAGGAAAGGTAATAAGGAAAAGAAAGTAAAGCAAAGTCTAGTTTTTATGTTTATAATAAAGTGTAATGCTTTAAAAAAAATGTTTATTAATTGACGATATGAGTTTATGGATTAATTTGATAGAATAGTTTTATAATAAGAAATATGCGTTTAAAGAGGTTTATAGAAGTTGTTTTCAAAGAAACTTTTGATGTTTAGCAAAGTAACTTTTATAACAAAGTGATTTCTATAAAGTAATTTTATGTTATGAATAAGATATGAAATGTTTACGCTATCACACACTAACATTGGTTTGCTTACTTGCTGAGGTGTGGACCCATCATTTCACTTGTAAACGTTGTTTTTTTTTTTTTAATATATTTTTTATTTATTTATTTATTTTTAGATAAAACAAGAGATTATAACAAACAACAACAAAGAGCTAGGCAACCCAACAATAAGCCCCAAAACGACCCCATCAGTATGAGTAAACAAAAAAAAAAAAAAAAGGCAATGCATCAAGTGAATGACGCGGGCCTATGTTTTCTTGGTATGAAGACCAAGAAAATTGGCCACCAATTAAGGTGGTTTGTAAAGGTGCACCATAAGAGAACCGTTGCAGCACACCCGAAGGATAGCCACAACAACAACCAAAAACACACTAATGAGGAACGATTCAAAGCCAACGGAAGGAAATTCCAGTACAGAAACACAACAAAAAACAAAACCCATAACAAACTAGACACAAATTGCATCGAACGATGGAGGTGCACCAGAGGCGAAGGACGATGAGGCGGAGCACTGGAGGTGCAACACCTGAGAGGGCGGTGCGTGGGCTGCACGCGCCTGCGAGTGAGATCTATTCGCAGGCACATGTTAGTCACGCTCCGGCGCGTGGACGTCGTATGGGGGCGATTTTGGTGGCAGACGGAAGTGGTGACACCCAGGAACAAGGTGGAGGGGCGCGTGTATGGCAGTGACTTCCTGAAATGCATAGATCTGATTTTGAAAAAATCAAACCCAAAATTTCCAAGAAGGGAGCCGATTCGATGTTGGGAGCCACCGATGACGCCGGTGAACGGTGGATTTACAGTGGGGGATTGGGCGATGCAGTTATTGGAAAAAGAAAAATAAAAAAATAATAAAGATGTAAGATAAGGCCTCCGAAGAGGCAGATAGGGCCTCCGAAGAGATGG
>NC_081546.1:13272415-13331726 GCF_901000735.1 Corylus avellana | reverse complement strand
TTTTACTTTGGTTTAATTTTTACCTTGATGGATTTTACAACAATTAATGATTACTTTAAAAAATTCCTGTTTAGTTTATTTCAAATGTCTAACCTTGTGTGCATTCATAAACCCTAAATATATGCTGAGTACTTTGAGTTAGGGTTGGATCATTTGTGTGCTGTTTTGGGTTTTTACTTTGGTTTAATATTTACCTTGATGGATTTTACAACAATTATTGATTACTTTAAAAAATTCCTGTTTAGTTTATTTCAAATGTCTAACTTTGTGTGCATTCATAAACCCTAAATATGAGTACTATGGCTATAATATTAAACTACCTTTGAATGTAATGAATGTTGCAGGATACGAGATGGGTACACGTTATATCATGTTTGAGGTGCACTATGGGGGTGTTTTTAACAGGCAATGTAGGATTCATTATGTTGGGGGTAATGTTAGTCATGACCCAAACCCGTATGATGTGCACAAGATGAAATTTTCTGACATAGAGGATGTGTGTAGTAGATATGGTTATAGGTCTGGGGACCTTGTATATTATAGTTTACCAGGATTGCCTTTAGACCAAGGCTTAAGACTTATGTCATCTAACTACAATGTGAATGAAATGGTTTCCAAACATTTAGATCATGATCTGGTAGTGTTGTATATAGTAAGTTATGGTGTAGTGGATGATGTAGTTGATGAAGAGGAAGAGGAGGATTCAGAGAATGAGAGGGCAGCTGTGTTTAGGAAGGATGCCTTCTGGGATTCAGTGCTTAGTGATGATACAGATTGTGTTGATTCTGAGGATGATGTTACTGTTCCTAGTGGGGACATCCATGAGGGGGTTGGAAATTCTGAAGGGGTTGTTGAAGATGCATATGTGGATGGGGATGTTGGGGATGTTGGGGATTCTGGTGAGGGTGATGCTGGTGAGGATGCTGGTGAGGGTGGGGCTGTGGAGGGTGGGGAAGAAAGTGATGATAGTGTAGAGAAGTATGATAGTGATCATATAGAATCACCCCCTTCTAGTGATGATGATAGTACAGTTCACAGAATCCGTAGGGATGTAACCACTAGAGTTCCTTTTGATCCCACTGATATGGATAATCCGACATTGGTTGTAGGGACTAAATTTCATGATGCAGCTGAATTTAGAAAAGCCGTGAGATAGTACAATATTATCAGAGGGAAGGATCTGAAATTCAAGAAAAATGAAAAGAAGAGGATTGTGATTGTTTGCAAAGATACAAATTGTAGGTATAGGGTATATGGGAGGCAGTTGGAGAATGAGATGGCATTCCTTTTAGTATCCCTTAGGCCCAAACACAGCTGTTCCAGGAAGTACCACAATCATATGGTCACTTCAAGTTGGATTGCTGAATGTTGCATGGATTCTTTTAGGGAGCAGCCAAACATGCCTATAGATGTGTTGCAAAAAAAAGTGAAATCCAAATATAATGTGGATGTCCATGTCAGTTCTCTGTATAGGGCTAGGAAAAAAGCAAGAGAATCAATCTATGAAAAATTTGATGAGCAGTACCATCGGTTGTGGGATTATTGCTCCATGGTGAGGAGCACTAATGTAGGTAATTGTTTGCTATTGATGGTTGAGAGACCAATGCCTCAGGTGCCATGCAGATTTCAGAGGATTTATATTTCATTGGCAGCCATGAAGAATGGTTTTCTTGAAGGGTGTAGGCCTGTTGTGGGTCTTGATGCATGTTTTTTGAAGGGAACGTATAAGGGGCAGTTGATGTCTGCTGTGGGCAGGGATGCCAACAACAACATGTACCCTATTGCAATGGCTGTCGTGGAGGCTGAGACGAAGGATAGCTGGACATGGTTTCTTGAGGCACTTGTTGCAGATCTTGGCCCTACTCCACATGGGTTGACTTTCATTTCGGATCGACAAAAGGTAAAATACTTGTATTCATTTATTATTCATATCAATTTAGTATTTATTGTAATGCAACTAATTATTTTTTTCAACTATTGTGCAGGGCCTGATTCCAAGCCTAGAACAAGTATGTCCGCAGTCTGAGCATCGTACATGTGTTAGGCACTTGTACGCGAATTTCAGAAGCGCTGGTCATCGGGGGGTGCTATTGAAGGACCTTCTTTGGCGAGCTGCCGCATCATACACAAAGAATGAGTTCTATGGAGTAATGGATGAGCTGAAGATGGTTAGCAAGGATGCGCATGCTTACTTAGAGAAGATAGATCCTAACACTTGGTGTAGGGGATGGTTCAATACACATTGTAAGTCCAGCCTCTTACACAATAATACTTGTGAGAGTTTCAATTCATGGATCAAAAAATTCCGTGACCAGACAATCTTGAGCATGTTGGAAGGAATTAGATGTAAGTTGATGAGAAGGTATGTGAGGAAGAAAGAGTTGATAAGTTCAATGGAGGAGGCCTTAAGGCCAAAGATTAGGAAGAGGCTAGAAAAAGAAGAGGATGCAGGCAGTAATTGTTGGTGTACATATGCCGGTCAGGATATGTTTGAGGTGGAGTGCCTTGGGAGAAAATTTTTTGTAGATATGGAAGCTGGCACTTGTGGCTGCAGGAAATGGGATGTGACTGGTATTCCCTGTGCGCATGCAATTTCTGCCATTTTACACCAAGGTGGGGAACCAACTGAGTATGTAAGTGAGTACTATGGCAAGGAAAAGTACCTCAAGGCTTATGACCACGTTGTCTATCCTGTGCCAAGTGAAGAGCAATGGCCTAGAAGCAGCCAACCAAAGATTGAGCCACCCAAGGCTAGGGCACCTCCTGGTAGACCTAAGAAAGTAAGAGATAGGTTTGTTGATGAACCAAGAAATCCTAATACAATTAGAAAGGGGGGGCAGAAAAATAAATGTGGGTACTGCATGAAATTTGGCCACAACAAGAGGTCATGTGTTGCTAGGCAGAGACAAGATGAAAGAAGGGCACGTGTCAAAAAGTACTACAGGGATAATGCATCAACTGACTGGAATTTGGACATGGTATCTACTCAATTGCTGATTATTGTTTAATTCACTAAATTTATTTACATATTTAATTACTTATTTATTTCTTCATTTTTCCTGTCAGTTGATGCAGGATGGATCTTTACCTGCCACTACAACTACCAGCAGGAAAAGGGGAAGAGTGAACACACCATCAGGTTCACAAAGGGCAGGAGGATCAGCAACTGGTGGTTGTTCAACAACCACAACTCAAAGACCTTCACAACCGGCATCAGATCATGTCTCACAGCCTGCATTGAGGCCAGCATCAGATATTGCATCTCCTCACAGCTCCTGGCAGCCTGTATTTAGGCCAGCATCCCCCTCTGCATCACTTCACAGCTCATGCCAGCCTGCATTTAGGGCAGCATCAGATATTGCATCCCATCCTGCAACACAGGCTGCATTAAGGCCATGTTTAGATATTGCATCACAGCTTGTGGGAGTAGCAACCTCTGCCACCCAACCAGGAAATGCACCTGCTGCCACCCAACCAGCCAAAACAGCAACACCTTATGCCTACAAACAAAATGTGAGTCATTCTTCATATCCATGTAATTAAGAGTCACAAAAAATATAGGGGCCTAATTGTATACTTTGCTGAAATGCAGGCATCTACCATTTTTGGGAACAAGGATAAAAGAACCCTAGGGTTGGCAACAAGGACGAGAGCAAGTGGTAGGCTGAGGGAACATGTTAGAAGTGGAAGAGAACCTGGCAATAGGCAAAAGCTTGTTGTTGATCTGACTGGCAGTCCTACTGGGCCACCACCAATTCCAGGGGATGGACCATTATGCTCTTGGGGTCCTCCCAAAGTTGGCGGTATGACATTTAGAACAGCCTCGCATGATTTCGACATACAAAAGGGCCAAGGGACAGCTGATAACCATCCACCAGGTTTTGATGAACATGTTCGAAGAATGGACAAAGGGAAGAAGAAAATGCATTGACCATGACAAGATGAAAGAATGTGTGAACTAACCTTTTTTTTTTTTTTTTTTTGGGGTGGTATGTAAGCATTGTAAACCCTAAACTTTATTATACGTTGTAGCTGTTTGATGTATTTTGTAAACACTGTAATCATTGACCTCTTTGGGCATGTGCCGGTTTGGTGTCAACTTTATTTTGTGTTTGACCACTCACGGTTTGTAACTCTTTGGGCTATTTTTGTAGACAATGTAATGGATGAATTCTAGATGGTTGTCATGTACTTGTTTGGTGTAAAATTTATTGTGTTTTGTGTTTGACCACTTACAGCTTGTAAGTATTTGGGGTATTGTGTATACATTGTAATGGACACATTGTAGATGATGGTCATGTATTTTATGGATGTGGATGATGTAACTTTTAGTACTTTTGGATTTAGATTGAGGTATAATTTCTTAAGTACTAAACACTATCTACATATAGTTTTTGCTATAAATTCTTTACTACTTGTTATTTTGGAATTGAGTTGAGGTATAATTTCTTAAGTACTAAACACTATCTATACATAGTGTTTGCTATGATTTTGATAGTTGGATTAATTTACAAATGTTTATACATTTAGTGTTCTTGTGGTATTAATTAGGTTAAATTAAGTACATGTGGATGATGTAACTTTTAATACTTTTGGAATTGAGTTAAGGTATAATTTCTTAAGTACTAAACACTATCTATACATAGTGTTTGCTATGATTTTGATAGTTGGATTAATTTACAAGTGCTTATACATTTAGTGTTCTTGTGGTATTAATTAGGTTAAATTAAGTACATGTGGATGATGTAACTTTTAATACTTTTGGAATTGAGTTAAGGTTTGATTTCTTAAGTACTAAACACTATCTATACATAGTGTTTGCTATGATTTTGATAGTTGGATTAATTTACAAGTGCTTATACATTTAGTGTTCTTGTGGTATTAATTACGTTAAATTGAGTACATGTGGATGATGTAACTTTTAATACTTTTGGATTTAAATTGAGTTCAATTGACAACATTTTGCCAATATTTTATTTCCCAAGTGAAGGTAACACAGCATCAAGCAATAAGAGAAATTGCGGTCACAAGTGGGTTGGAAAGTTTAGTGAACCAATCAATTTGGATGCTTCTAAATTTGTACCAAGAAAATTCATACAAACCACCAAGAAAATTCATACAAACCATGCCAAATATTACACAAAAGTTGGGTACAAAAAACATAACCATATGGTCAATTGATACAAGTCTGATACAAATAAAGACAACAAACTGTCTTTTTCAGCTACTTAACATCAGATTTGATGCAAGTCCAATAGAAAAAGGGAAACACAACAATACAGCAACAAGACACCAACAACATCCAAGTGCAACCCGAAACTTCAGCTGCATCGAACGATACTTATTCTCAATCCTTTCAAGTTTAAGTGCAAAATTAGCAGCATCAACTTCAATTTTTGACTTGTACTCAGCAAGTTCAATCTTGCATTTCAACACTTCCATTGCGCTTTCGGACTTCAAATCGTGCTGCCACGCCAACAACATTGACATCAGTCGATCACCGCACACACAAAAATCTGGTTCAACCCATTTAAAAAAATTGCAACCACGATTTGTTTCATTCTGCATAATCACACAAATTAGGGTCATACAAATTAGAGTTTAATCCATCATTAAATGATTTAGGCATAACGGGAAGAGCAGCAAATTTATGTGAAAATAAATAAATAAATTCTCAAACACATCTTACCACATAATTTACACAGGCATAAAACCTTTTTCCATGATTTTTAGTTGTTGATGTTGTTTTGACAACAGTTTTGCTCCCACATTTGCAAATTGGATAGCTCGATCCTGAATCGTTTAGCTCACCCTCGGAGTGCTCCATCTTTAACCGTCGTCACCTCGCCGGTACTGGACAGTGAGTAAGTTTGCCGGTGGATGATTTTCGCCGGTTTGGGTCTCGCCGTCGTGGGGGATTCTTCGCCGCCAGATGTACTTATATTCAGCTTTCTTTCTTCGACTCTCTTTCTAAGCCTTCGAATCGATGGCTGGAACCCAATCAACCCATCAGCTTCCACATTTTCTCCGCAAGCTTCGGCCGTGGGTCTTCGTCTTCCAGTTTGGTGTGCTTGGACGAGTGAGCGTGTCTAAGGGTGAGAGTGAAGGGTTAGTAAGACACTAATGAGGGCAAAATGGGTAAGCAAGCCAAAAATTATCACGTGAAAATCACGTGAGTGGGCGTCCGTTAGGCTTTAACGATTCATATGGACGGAAGGGTGTTATGTGAGAGAAAACCAAAGTTCAGGGGGGCTAATTGAGAGATTTGGAAATTCAAGGGGGGGTTTCAAATTGGCTGGAACTTCAGGGTGTTTTCTGAAGTTTCCCCAAACTTTAAAAAGAAAAAAAAAAATTACAACAAATAACCTAGTTAGCTAGCTAGATCTATTTTATCTAAGGTCCCCATGTATAACAAATGCATGTAAATTTGGACCTTAATTTTGTTTAGGTTTTGCAAATTTAGATTATGTAGATGTTATAATTAAAACTAAATGTATGTGTTTATTTGTTAAAAATAAACAAAAAATTGAAACAATGTAATTAAAGAAATACACTAAAAAAAATAACAACTAACTAACTAACCTAGATTTATTTTATTCAATTAGGGTTCTAGTAACTAAAGCTATGGACAAGAGTTGGATGACAAAGTCTAGAGATATGAGGGAATATAGAGACGGGTGTAGATTATTCATGGATTTCGGAGTTATGAACTGTACAATCTCGGATGGAAAAATTCATTGCCCCTGTAAGGCGTGTCATAATAAGCAATGCCACCCGCCGAGTTTCGTATTTGACCACTTGACAGGGGGTAAAGGAATAATGACTGCATACAAAAACTGGCATTATCACAGTGAGAAGCATGTACGGTCTCCTGTTGCACTCTCTAATTCGACTACCACGATCACAGATGTGGGTATAAGCACAAAACAAGGTGAAAACAGGCAATTGCGTGATCTATTCGGCATGCACGGTGTCATGGAAGACAATTGTGACCCTGAACTGGTGGTACAGAGGAATGAAGAAACTGTGAATGAAGAAGCCGCTGAAGGTCATGTACTAAAGTACTACAACTTTCTTAAGAAGGCAGAGAAGTCACTTCATGATGGGACCAAACATAGCATGTTTAGTGCTACTGTACATCTGTACAAATTGAAGTGCGTTGGCGGACTAAGTAACGGGATATTCTCATCTTTCCTTGAGTTCATCAATCAGTTGCTACTTACGAGTGATGAAGCTTTGCCGATTAATACATATGACGCGAAAAAGTTTTAAGGGACATGGGACTCGGATATGAGAAGATCCCGGCATGTCGAAATGATTGTATGTTATTTTAGAATAACAATAAGGATTTAGATTCATGTACCGTTTGTGGAGTATCTAAGTGGAACGATGAAATTCATTTGGATGAGGATGATCAACCCATATCATCGACTAAGAAACTCCCGGTCAAGGTGTTGCGGTGGTTTCCACTCATACCACGACTACAAAGGCTGTTTATGTCAAAGCATACTGCCCTCTATATGAGGTGGCATGCAGAAAGCCGAACTAAGGATGGTGTATTGAGGCATCCGGCCGATGGTGAAGCATGGAGGGCATTCGACAATTTACATCCAGACTTCTCAGTGGACAGAAGGAACGTCAGGCTTGGACTAACCTCGGATGGATTTAATCTATTTGGGAACATGAGCACATCCCACAACACTTGGCCTATAATACTGGAACCGCACAACTTTCCTCCATGGACGTGCATGAAACAAACATCATTTATACTATCCCTGATTATCTCGAGAACAAAATCACCTGAAATGGATATAAATGTCTACC
Source organism: Corylus avellana (assembly GCF_901000735.1). Lineage (NCBI taxonomy): Eukaryota > Viridiplantae > Streptophyta > Magnoliopsida > Fagales > Betulaceae > Corylus > Corylus avellana. The sequence goes on along the minus strand of NC_081546.1, from coordinate 13,323,902 downwards.
TTCAATACTTAATTGAAGAGTTACTGGAACTATGGACTGTAGGTGTACAAACATTTGACGTCTCCAAGAAAAAGAACTTTGTATTACGAGCGCAGTTGATGTGGACAATTAATGACTTTTCAGCATACGCAGACTTGTCCGGGTGGCCTAACAGGGGTGAGAAGGTATATCCCTGCTATATGCACTCGACAAGATTCAGAAGGTTAAAACATGGCAAGAAATCTTGTTATATGGGGCACAGGCAATACTTGCCCATGGATCATCCGTGGAGGAGGAACAAAATAACATTTGACGACAAGTAAGAACTAGAATGTGCCTCTGATGTGACAAGTGGAGATGAAATCCTTAGACAATTAGAAGGGATGGTATTTGGGGATGAGAATGCCGGTAAGGGAGGAAAGACAAGAAACGGAAGAAGAGTGGGCCTACAGAAAGAGGAGGAAAGACTGCTAATGTATTGTGAAAAAAGAAAAGTATTTTCTTTAGGTTGCCAAAAGATAATTTATTGCGGCACAACCTTAATGTCATGCACATTGAGAAAAATGTAATAGAGAACATACTTGACACAATACTGTACATTTCAAGAAAAACGAAGGACAACCTCCAAGCTCGCACAGACTTGCAAGAAATGGGGTTGAAACATACACTTCATCCATACATGGGCGAGGATGGTCAAACATATATGCCCTCAGCTTGCCACATGATGTCTAAGGACGAGAAAACACATTTTTTGAAAGTGATTTAAAATGTAAGGGTGTTAGACAGATATGCCTCGAACATTTCCCGATGTGTACGACTTAATGAACGTATGATATCCGGTTTGAAAAGCTATGACAGTCACGTCAGTATGCAACAGCTTCTCCCTACTGCATTGTGTAGATCACTGCTAGGTAACGTGGTTAGACCACTTATTGAGATGTTTGCATTCTTGAGGGGTCTATGTTCAATGTCATTGACACAAGAGGATATGGACTGACTAGAGGTTGATATTTGTATCACTTTGTGCCAAATGGAACGGGTCTTCCCCCCAAGTTTTTTTACCATAATGGTTCACTTGGTCGTGCATCTTGTCCATGAATGCCGACTTAGTGGATCGGTACAGTATAGGTGGGTGTATTCGGCTTAGAGGTAAAATAACTTTATGATTATTCATCAATTTATTTTTCCTCCATTATAAAACCATCACTAACTGTAATGAATGAATTATGTTCATATGTAGGAGCCTTAGGGGGTTCAAATCTAAAGTGCGCAATAAAGCAGCTCCTGAGCGCTGCATTGCGGAGGGATACATAGCAACTGAGTTGGTGATGTTTTGCTCGAGGTATTTAGACAACGCACCAACATTTCAAAATAGGGCTCAAAAAAACCCGGATGGTTCAAAGGGGGCGGGAACATGAGTCATCCTCGACCGTGTCACATTAACACAGATTCACTGATACATTATGTTTAACTCAGACGAGTTCCTTCAACTACGGACGTAAGTAGTGTTAGTAGTCCATGCAAGTTCAATATCACCTTGCACCCTTAGTTGTGAATTATAATATAACTAATTTCGTATTGGAGGGTGCACATGGATACACTTAAGCAATCATGCGATAGGGGGCGAACGATGGAGGATCAGTTAGAAACCCAACATCATGAGCTGTTCTGCGATTGGTACCGTGACTACGTAAAACTACCATGATGTTTAACTATTGCAGTCCGATTATATTTACCTATGGTTCATAACAACTAACAAAACTAACTTTTTTATGGTCAATTGTACATAATATACTCGCAGGTTGATCTATTGGACGATCGACACAGGAAGGAAATAGATGACAAACTAGTAATGCATTGTAGAGGGGTGAAGGAGACAGGTACTAGATATAACAAATATGTGGTTAACGGAAAGCTGTTTCACACTCTTGAATTCGATGCCGAAAAGAGGACGCATAACAGCGGTGTGTGCGTGCCGACTGTTGATAGCGAAACGTGCTATGAGAAGTTAACAGAAGTAATTGAGGTGGGGTACTTTGACAGGACCAAGTATGTTCTGTTCAAGTGTAATTGGGCAGACAACAAGAAGGATAGGGGGTACAAGGTAGACGAGTATGGCATGATGCTTGTCAGCTTCAAAAATCTTATCCACCGGGGCCAGCAAATTACTGATGAGTAGTATGTGTTAAAGTTATAAGTTGACCAAGGCTTTTACGTCGAAGATGAAAGGGACCCTTATTGGACTTGTGTTGTAAGGACAAAACCTAGAAACGTAGACGACGTTGGTCAGGGTGAAGGTCCTGATGATGAATGTGCCAACTACCATGAGTGTGAGCCGCTTCTATTGACCAGCAATAATGAAGTAGATCCACAGGATGACATTGACTACGTTCGACCAGACTTAGATCCAATATAATCGTATGTGGTTCAAAAACATAAAATTATATATGTAGTTCACATTAATTGACTTGTTTTCTGTTATTTCTTTCTACATTGATTGGTAATTGTGGTGCATATTTTATCTATTGTATACATAATTAATTGGGTGTGTGATGTGTTTCACATGTTGATATGAGTACCAAGAGGAAGAGTAGACAACGGAGGTCCCCACAGGTAGACGACCAGGGGTATAAACTAGTACTTCCAGAGCATGTGGAAGGGTCTCAAATGGGGTATCAATCTCAGCCGTCTCCATACAACACGAAACAAGAGTTTTATATACCTAGTCCTCTGCCTACGATGAGCGAGTTAGGAATATGTTCACATGACCATGTAGAGCAGTTATTCCCCCCAACGAGAAGACATGTTTGAATTACAGTGAGCCATCGCAAACGGAGGACAGCGAGACACAGGGACCGGCGGAAGTGAATGATGGGATAGGTGTCACGCATGACTCTTAGCCCGATGACCCTGCTCCAGATGTGTTGGGCAATCGCCATTTCCGGACAATAAGTAAGTATATATGCTTCAAATACCAATATTGAATACGTATATAAGTTATGTAGTTACTATTGAATTCCAAATAATTAATATCGGTAATTATTAATGTGTTAAGCATCAGTCAAGACGGGCGCACCCATATTCAAGTGGTGACCATTAAACCATCGAACAAGACGTGGGATGTCTCCACCGGGCAAAAGGTCGTGTGTGAGTACAATAGAGTGTGGCAGCCCATAAGATTTAGTAGGATAAAATTTCGGAGGACAACTGGCAACATCATAAGGAGCGGAAATTATGTTAGATTGCCGGACAACTGGACCGAGGTACTGCCCCGTATGAAGGAGGATATATGGGACGCCTTGATGGTATAGTTAAACTATCTGTTATATTTTAGCATGTGTATTTCATTATGTCAAACGATGTTAATACGTGAATTATACGCCTTACTTTGTAACTTGTGCAGGCAAACTTTTACATCCCACCTGAGTATAATTTCGATGAGATTAAAAAGGACGCGTTCCGAGATATGGGTGTGAAGCTGAAGAGTTGGAGATACTCAGTGAAAGACACGATAAAAATCAGTCGGGCGATACTCCTGACATTGTGAAGGAAAGAATGGGTCAAGATGCCGTTTCGAAATACAACGCCTACGACTTGGATGTGTTGTTGGATAAATGGTGTGACCCAAAGAATCAGGTAGGTCACGAGTGTAGTTTCATTAATTGTAATTGTGTTATGACTGACATATTAAGAATGATATTTGTGTAGGAGTATGTTGCCTACATGAAGGCATTGCGAGCAAAAAGAACAAACTTCACTGCACCGGGTCAATGAGCTTTGCTAGGGCGACACATGAAGAGGCATTTGGATTATTTACTGCATATATATATATATATATATATATATATAACCGTATGTTTATTTTTTTATTTTTTTATGTAGACCTTATCTTTGGGCACACTACTCCGACTTGAGCGCAAGCTTACATCTCGACGTGCAGGAAGAAGGATGATGAATATCCAAATAAAGTGGTCAAGGAGAGATGTGTAAGTACTCACCGATATATATAAATTATTTATGATTAACCTTCTTTATATGAGATACTAACTTGTTATTTAACGTACAGGAGAGGATGAAAGAATTAATACCCACTGACCCGGCATTGACGTCAAGCGTGACTAAAGGGACGGTATGGTGGACACCGAATGACGCGTATGCTCAGGCGCACGGAAATAAGCCTGAATACATTGGCAAGGTTCGACAGGTGGGTCCGAATGTTCTACCGGTGCGGGGCAGCATACATTCGTATATACACCGTCCCAAGCACAGTCTCAAAATCCTGGGAACTCCTCGTTCTCACAGATGATGGATAGGATTAGAGAACTTGAAGAGGAGCGGACACAATAAAGACGTGCGATGGATGAGATGGCCAAACAGATTGAAGAACAAAAAGCTTAGATAGCAGAGAAAGATGTCATCTTTAAGGCTCGTTTTTGCCAGCTTGAGGTCATGCTTGCATCGACATCTAGATCCATGCCCGACAGAGGTAATGCTATATTTGTGTAGTTTTTGTTATTCTTCGGTTAACATGACAATAGCCTGCATTGATCACTTTAACTATTAGAATTGTGTCTCCACAAAATTCTCAGTTAGCAACGCATTGTTCCCGCGGTGAATTTTAGAACTAACGTATATTTACATCACGGTATATCTGTGTTTTGGATTTTTTTATTGATTATCATTGGTTCACAACTTATTTGCAAGTAATGTGGGCTAGGCGTTGGGGGATGACTATGTTGACTTGGACTGAGCACAAGGTTTCTCATCGCTGTTTGTATATATATTTTGTTACTATTTGTTGATGTATATAGTTAGATCAAACTATATGTTTGTTAAGACTAGTTGGAACAGAGATAGTTTGATTGTATATTTGTTTTGTATTGTGTTGAAACGTATTTTCGATGTAGATATTTGTAGTGTTGGAACATATTTTCGATGTATATATTTGTTTTGTTTTGTGTTGTGTTGGAACGTAGTTTGGAATTTTGTTTAATTAATTTGTGTTGGAATTTCATATGTATTGGATGTATATGCAAATTGAATTGGAATTTTATGTGTATTGGATATGTTTGATGTATTGGATTAATTGGATGTATTTGATATGTTTGATGTATTGGATATGTTTGAAATTGGGTTGTATATGTTTGATGTATTTGATTAATTGGATGTATTAAATATGTTTGATGTATTGGATTAATTAGATGTATTTGATTAATTTGACATGTTTGATGTATTGGATTAATTTGATGTATTTGATTAATTGGATGTATTGGATATGTTTGACATATTGGAGTTGTTGAATGTATTTGAGATGTTGGATGTATAGGATTAATTGGATATTGGATGTAAATGTAGATATTTGATTGAATTAAATGTATTGGATAGTGGATATTGGATATTGAATGTATTTGATTGAATGTATATTGAATATACATTGAATGTATTGGATATATATTAGACATATTGGATATATATTGAATGTATTGGATATCAGGTTAATACGTAAATCTGGGTATAAACCCGAATAATTCAGAAAAAATATATATAAACGGTGTGACACATCAAAAAAATTTTGATGTGGTGAAACTCACCACGTCAAAAAAGTCTTGATGGGGTGAAAATGCTACGTCAAAAACTTGAATTTTTTGACACCCGCCTTTTTAACCGTTAAGACACGTTAGAAAAGTTTTCTAATGTATCAGTGCCATTGACACGTCAGAAATGGCTGGTAAAAAAAAATACGATTTTTGTAGTGACATAATGGCATTTAACCTGGCAAACTATTACAATATTTTTTAGGGCTGAGTCAACAGTTCTTATTAAGATATAAACTAGGGTTGAGTCATCAAGACTCTTACATGAAAATAAATAAGGATAATATCAAATAAAAATAAACACAATAAAATATTATACGGTATCATATATTTTAATATATCCTACTATTAATAATTATTCTGCATAAAACTCCATTCTCATAACATATGACATATACATAATTAATTTCTTTGCCCAACTACAACTTCAACTCAAACCATTTTCGTTCACAACATAAAATTTTGAAGAATCTTTAAAAAAGACCCTTGAATTAATACATGATTTGAAAAGATCTCCCCAAATTTCAAAACATCTCAATTTCAACCTCCTAAACTTTCAATTTGATGCAATCTACCCCCTTCGTCAGTTTTTGGACGTTAAAAGTGATGAAATGACCTTGTATATCTCTGAAACTTTTATAAATTTCAAATTTACCTTGATTTCAAATTGCAAAATAAAATAAATGAAAATTGAAGGTTAATTTGGTCTTTTTAGTAGTTTCCGTTATGGTTTAAGTTGAACGGCAAAAATTGACAGAGGAGAGTCAATTGCCTCAAATTGAAAGTTTAGGAGATGAAATTGCTCTAAGACCGTTAGGGGATTAAGATCTACCTTCAATTAATGATTCAAATTATTAACAATTTAGGCAAAGCATGTAAGAAAGTTTATATAGGACTCACTTGCCTGAATAGGCGGCCGATTAACCCATTATTTATTTGGCTATGTGGATCTCATATGCGCTCTCCCACAATACGCTACCCAAATTACTAGCCAATTGCTGAATATCCGAATTTATCACGGGGTGCACTTGTTTACTCACATTCAACCCTGCAATTGGAAATTTTACAAAGTAATTGGATTCTTTAATATCGGCCCAAGTAGTTGGGATCATGATTTTTTTGAGCGTCCTTAACCATTCTTAATTATCTTAGTCCTCTAAGCTGCGTGATTTAAGTGTTGAATCAAGTGATCATACACACTTAGAAAAGAAAAAGACAAAACAGAAAATTATGAAGCAATTGAGTTGATGCTTAATTGGTATGGCTATGATTTTAATTGCTAAAGTTCAAGAAATTACATATATAATTGCAATGAATTTGAGATAGAACATCATAGACAAGTATGAAAAAAGAAAAGAAAAATTCAACTCGACGACAACTAGGTGCAGCTAGAGGGAGCAAAACCCACTTTATGACAGCCCAAGTCAAATTCCCACAAATGGTTTTGCTGCATTATATTGCCAATAATGGAGGTACCTGGCCAACTCACTGGCACAAATCCGAGACACTTCTTCTGAGGAGCTACGTCGATAATGTAGCTCTTCACTGGCGGCTCAAACCGAGCTCCGTCGGCAAAGTGAATCGCTAATTTCGGCACCAATGACTCGTTAAATTTCGTCGAATCGAAGCAATACTCGAATGGTCCGTCATCGGAGACCAATCTGTCGTAAGGTGACACAGCCAGTTCCAACGCCATCATGACGGGAGTGTAAGCCGGCTCAGCCAGAAGCATTAGGCTTGTGCCTGAATCAATGATGGTTCCACCACCAGCATTTACATCCCACACATCAGATGTTATATTCAACATTTTGCCTCCAATGGAGATGCCCGACACATTCACAACATAGAATGGAGGAATAACACCAAGAAGGAGCTTGGTGTATTGCACATTGCCCACCAACGAATGCTTGTTATGATTTCTCTTGCCACCAAAAACGAGATAATTTGAGATGTTCTTGGGGCTCAGGTGATCAACCAGGCAATATGAAAACTTGCCACCAAACTTTTTGGCCGCTGTGGTTGCAAAGGTGTAATTGGCGTAGCCTAAACCCAACACACCATTGGCTCCCTGGAAGCCCTGGCCCTTTGTAGACTCGGTGCACCCAATGAGCATGTTGTCTAGCATCATCTTTCTTCCACTGGTTAGGTTTACTGTGATGGTGTCATTGGCAAAGAAGCCCAAAGCAACCGACCCGTCAATGTAACTAATCAAGACAAATAAATAAATAAGATGAGTAAAACAAATTATAATTTATATAAAAGGATATATGCAAAAAGAGAGCTATGGCAATGGCATTAATTGCAGCCATGACTGAGATCAGATCCTGAAAAAGGGTGCAAAGATGTGGGTCATGTGAACTTACCTACTAACAATAACTTCAATTTAAATCTTATGTCGGATATGGAGCCAATGGAGGTATAGTACTGTTTGTTTGAGAATTTGACATCAATTTAATGCAAAATTAAGCAATTTAATTAATTTATTTAATTGACCGATAATGACTGATTAATCTTTGGCACAAATTTCTTTCCAATTGGTTTGGAAAAAAAAAATTTATATGACACAAACTCGACACGAATCTAACACAAAATTAGCAGGTTATGATTGAAAATTTTGACTTGTTTGATTAAATAGACAGATAAAAATTGTTATATATAATATTATGTTCACCACCCGACCTGACTCAAGCTCAATACAAAACATAAGTCTTATATTCATATCTCGACATGACACATGATATAAAATTATCAATTCTTTTATACGACGTGTAAATTTGACATAAATTTAACATAATTAATAAATTATGATTAAAAATTTGACTCGTTTAATTAGATAGGTCTTGTAAAAATTATTATGTATACCCTTATGTTCATCACTAAACACGACTTAAACTCAATAAGCTGACCCGGGCTATGACCCGTCTTGACCAACTTTATATGGCTCAAGTGTGTTTAGCCATAAAACAAAAGGGTTCGTGACCACGATGGTGACGGGGAAAGCTTTTACAGACGACCATGGTCCATGACTCCCAACTTAACCCAACCCCCCATCAATGGCTACTACGTACAGCTGCTACTCTGCATTAAAAAAACACAACCAAAACTCAACACACTCATCACTTCAATAAAGACGCGTTCCAACCAATATTCCCGGCTCGCTTTTAATCTCCAACAACTTTCCTTGGATTTTTCTTCTCCCAACATTTTCTGTCCCCTGCTTTGTCTAATTAATCATCCCACTGCAACTAATCATTAACAATTTTCCGTTTGATTAATTCAAATAATACAGTCCACAGAGGCTATACCAACCTGAATTCGTAGCCGCAGGGGGTTGATGGGAAGGGGCATTTTGGACTGCGGAAGAGATCCGCCAGCCCAACCTTGCACATCTCCGACGAACACGGCACAGGTCGGAAGGACGAAGACCGATCCGCATGAAACACCCTCCGCCGGTCGAGGAGTCTCCCCTTATGGGTGCCGCACTTGTTCCCACATCCGTGCCGGCAATTCATCCACGTCAGCTCGCTGGCGGTGTCGGCGATCAACAGGAACTGCTGCGCCGGCTTCCCAACTTTGACCTCCACGAAGTACTGGCCCGTCCCGAAATCCGCGCCCGAGTGCATTGGCATTTCTATGGACGCCTCCAGCTCCAGGTCATTTCGCCTCGTGCTAGCGCCCCATTGGCCGCGTTTGTAGGAGATGATGCGGTGTCGAATGATGTCGTTTCGGACGAGCTCCTTAAAGCGCTCCAGCTGCGTTTGTTTCGGCCTCCGCACCTGTACATTGAGCAGAGGATTGTCCCGGTGTATCAGCTCCAGCCTTATCGGATTTGCGTGGGCGAAAAGGAAGCCATGAAAATCAAAACCGACGGAAAGGAAGAAGATGACGAGGAGCGAGATTAGCCTCCACTCCATCATCGTAAAAGCTCTGTGAAGAAGGGAGGGAAAAGGAGAGGTCTGAGGGAAAGGGGAGAGAGAGGGAGAGGGGAAAGGTTCTCCTGCTACGCAAATATCGACAGAGCGAGAAAGGGGGGCGCCTTTAATGAGGATTTGGGGTTATATATATATATATATATATATATATATAATATTTGTTGTTGTTATTGTTACTTGTACTTAATTTTTGTACAAAATGTGTTGCCAATGCCAACAAAGAATGAGGATGGTGCGGGAGGAGTAGAGCGGAAGTATACTATAAATAGGTGTCGTAATTAAATTAAATATTGTTGACCAATAATTTGAAGACCTAAAACTAGGGATTACAACTGTTGAATCCATAATTAGACTTAAGGCCTGTTTGAGATTGCGTTTGAGGGGTCTAAAAGTGCTTTTAACACTCAAAAAGCCCGTTTGAAGAAAAAAGTATTCGTTTGGTAAAAAAAATTAAAAGCGCTTTTAAGGGTATAAAAAGCTTAAAAATGGCCAAAAAAACACTTTTGGTAAAAACTTAAAAATAAAGCTTTTGCCCAAAAACTCTTTTTGACTTAAAAACTCTATTTCTCAAACGTAATCCCAAACATACACTTAAGGGTTTGTTTCGCTTTACAATTTCAAAAAGTGTAGCAATGTTAAAATGTGATTTTTAAAAAAGTAATTAAACCTTTAAAATTGTGTGTTTTTAAAAAAGTACCTTTGTATGTCCTAAAGGGTACCTCAATCGATTGGATATTACATCGCACAAAACAAAGGTCACTAGTTTGAATCATTTCTCTCTCCCCTTGTGCAGAAATGTTTAATAAAAAAAAAAGTATAAAACAAAGTCTCAATCAACCCCAATTTCTACTATTTCTACGATTTGGTTTAAATTTAAAATTGTATTTTTTGCTATAAAATCACAATAACAAACTACTCTTAAATTTGATGTAATTTGCTCATGAGAGCTGCTTCTATGGGGTTGTGGCACAAACTCACCACTTTGTGCCCTTCAATGAAAGATTGACATCTCAGCTTAGTACAACTTAAGAAATGAAAACAAACACACCAGATTACATCCATATACATGAGGTGAGATTTTTTTAATTTTTAATAGATTTGGATGTGATCTAGTGTATTTGTTTTCTCTTCTTAAGTCATACTAAGCTTAAGTGTCAATCTCTTATTGGAAGGCACAAAATGATAGATTTGTGCCACAAGCACATAGAAGTTATTCTCTTTGCTCATTAGTATATTTTATTTAAAAATAATAATAACAGCTCTCAAAATAAAGGCAACTATTTTTTTTTTTTTTTTTTGGGTCGGCCCGGATACTATTTTTTTGGTTGCTTTTAGGAGGAATGTTAGCTTACAAACAAACTTTACAAAAAAAATTTTACAAACTAATATGTCACAACATAATTAAATATAAGATAAGTTCAAATTTTAAAAAATTTAATCATATTATATCACATCAATTTATAAAATTTATTTATAAGTGCTTTTAGTGGCTCCTCTTACCTTTAAGCATCGTCCATGATTGTCATCTCTCTCTCGTCCGGACATCCAGGATAATTTAGAGTTTACTTGGCATCTCGGAGCACTCCAGCTTGGACGACTCGGCTTATGAGCCGACTCATGACTCGGTGGGGGCACTAGTTTACCTTTTGGCATAAAACCCTCTCCGATTTGCTTTGATTTTAAAGATTCCTACGGTTTCTGTCTTATTATTATCGGGATTTAAACTTTATCCATATAACTGCATAAATTATTTGGTATTATTTAAATTTAAAAAACAAATGTGTGAATAATAAATTTATATATATTGTTAGATTTATTAACTTTTAAATTTTGATCATAAAATAAATATTACCTATTTTATTTAAAATAAAAAGGATCTATTGGAGCGTCCGACGTCACTTGGGGTACAAGGATTAAGATGTGTTTATACATATACTCACTTTTTTTTTATAACAACGTGTTTTAAAACTGTAATGACCATGAATTTATCAAAATTATTCAATTAAACGTGATTATACAAGTAGTATTAGGATGTGTGACATTTTTAGAACTTTGTATTAGCCTTTCAAATGAGTTAAAAGCGAACAATATCGATGGATGACCTTTTGAAAAATTTGATTCGGGAAAATAAAAAAACCGCCAGTATTGAGTGGGGTGTTACATCGTTACAAAAGACAAAGGCTTTAAATTGGTGCCGTAATCACAAACAAAGAGCTGTCAAACCCTTTTTTAGACTCAATTGTTTTTAATCCCAAATCCTAATGCTTTATCAACGAAGTAGTTTTATAAATTTAAGTACGAACTTTTACAAATTAATATAGTAATCCACGTCATAGTTAGTACATCAATCCCTAAAAAACTAAATTTATAATATATAATTATATTATTTAACTTTTTCACGTATATTTCGTTACATAACATTGATAGTGTCATGTCAAAATCTGCTTGTAGGGGAAATATTTTCCCTAGTGTTTTTCTTTTATTTTTTTTATTTTTTTAATTATTATTTTTATTTATTTTATTGCCTAGCTAGCTTAGCTGTCGTTTTTGTCTTCTTGTGTATATCAAGTCTGTTGATTGTTCCATAAAAGTTACGACCCTTGTTTTTTCCTTGCTGATATCGGGTCAAGTTGCTGAGGCCTTTTTGGCACTACAATAATCTGATGGAACGCCAATTAAAATATTCATATGAGAAAATAAGAAATCTGTATCTTGGGTTTGAGTTATGGGTGTAAAGGAGGGAGTTATTAGACTAAATTGGTGTTGGACTTGTTTATTAAATAAATAGTTCGTGAATATAAAATTATATTTAATTATTAAACGATACATACTCGTATAAACTAGTTTGTGCTCTGTTAATAAATAAGTTGGAGCTCAATCTCGTACAAGGTTTACGGCTTGAGAAGCTAAGTTAGAGCCCAATTTCTCGGCTTGTTACACAAGCTCTAGTTCGAGTGAAAATAGAATGAGCCAAACATCTTTTGGTTTTTTTAAGTTAAGACTAAAAAAAGAAATTTCCCTTAACAAGCTTTTAGTGACGATTTCCCAAGCTTTTGGCAGACGTTGTCTTCAAAAATTATCCCACACCCAAATGGTAGTTTCTAGAAGAACCAATGGATACTCTTTAAGAAATTCAAAGAATTGGTTTTCATTTTCTTCTTCTTCCTTTTTTTTTTTTTTTTTTTTGAATTATTTTTCATTACAAATGAATGCGACCTTGTCTGTTTCAAAATATTACAAGATTTCAAGAGGTTTGGCCTCTTTCTTGGGGACCATGTCAAAGAGACAAGCCTTGTGTCTTTTTGGGATGAATGTTTTGGATATACGTGTCGTGCTCTCTTGCTGTCTTCAGTGTTTTTCTTGTACTTGGATCACATTCTCTTTGCAATATTTAGGGTAGTAGTTGGGCGTCTTTAACTTAGGTTTCATTTGTTTCGATGTAATATGTTTTTCGAAAATGTTTGTTTTTTCTTTATATTTTCTAATTTTTGGGTTTTGGAATGTCAAAAATTGCACTTAAATCAAAAGCATTTTTGGTTGATTAGTAAAACATTATTTTAATTTCTGTAAAATTATTTCTTTTTTTAAAACCATAAACCATTTTTCAAATATGAACTTCTCCTTCTTGCTCGCTCTCTCTCTCTCTCTCTCTCTCTCTCTCTCTCTCAATTTATTCTCCGTTGCAGCCAGAATCCACCATCAACCACCACCAAAGTCTGCCAAAATTCGTCGGCCACCACTGAGGTCATTGGAATCTGTCACTGTACCCAAATAATTAACTAAGCTTAAGTAACTTGGTTATAGGGTTAATTTGGGTTTTGGGTCACTAGGAACAGCTAGAAAGGCATTTTGGAGATTTGAACTTTTAGAGCGGACGTACGCTAGAGTTACTAAACATACGCTCTTGTTTGTAGTAGAGGACGTACCCTAGGGTTGCTGAACATATGCTCTTGTCTGTAGTAGAGAGGACGTACGCAGTGGGACCATTGTACGTACGCTGACAATAGTACGTCGTACTCTACCAATAGTACACGAACGTATGCTACTTTTGGAATACTCATTGGTTAATACCTGGACGTACGATACAACCTTTGGACCGCTGTGTAAATAGTACCGGACGTACGCCCCAATAGTATCGGACGTCCGCTACTTTTCAGAGAAGTTGGTAGCGCCCTCTGCTATAAATACCCCTTACCCCCCTTATTGTCATACGCCCATTCTCGCCCTTAGGCTCACAGAACTCTGTGAGAGTGTGTTTTGTGAGATTTTGTGTGTTTTGTGGAGAAGAGAGGAGGTTCTTGAAGTTTCACTTCAAAGAGGTAATATCCTTAAGCCTAGCTAGTTTCTTAGCTGTTATGCTATTTAATTGTTAGCTTAGTTGTTGGTTTTAAGTTTCTAGCTAGGTTAAGCTTTAATCTTGGCGGTTTAGTAGTTTATCTTGATTTAGCATGTTTTGTATTACATTGAGACATTATTTTGAGATAGGTAGTCTTAGATATCCTTTTGGTAGCTTTAGAACCAGTTTGGGAGGATAGGAGACAGTTGAACCAAATGAGGTTTTACCTGAAACTCTCTGAGCGGATGTACTACCACGAGACCGAACATACGAGCCTTCTGGGCGGACGTAAGGCTACGGACCCGGATGTTTGGTCAGAAGTGTTCCAAGAAACACCATTTTGGCCAGTTGTCCGATAGCCTCTATTTTCATGTTTTAAGTTCATTTTAGTTGGATTTAGAACTAATGATAAGTCTTTTCTCAGTATCCGAAGTTATGGATCCTTAAAGAAATTTTATGGAGGAGCCTTACGACCCAAGTGAGTACAAACAAACTCACATAGATACTTGTTGTTATTTTTCCCACATTGCACATCTATTTTATATATATAAAACATGTATATTTTACAACTCTCATGAAATACATTTTAAAACTACTGTGAACTCTCTTTTGTGAAAACGTGTGTTGATTAATATGATAACAATTAGGCTTGTAAAACTATGCATGTAAAAGACTGATAAGATTAATTGTATTGTATGACATGGTGCACCGGTACGTGCAGGATAACGGTTATGGGCTTACTATATAAGTTAACTTTATGATCAAATGTGTATGTGTTGACTTTGGATCCAATGGTTTCATGACCAAGGCCCAGCGATTCCCTATGGATGGTCACTATAGGATGAACATCATTAGTGGTGTGGGCTACCCAAGGTCGGACTCGATCGTGCCATTAATGTTATGTACCGTAGTGTACAATATCCGAGGCATCAGTGTTGTATTACAAGTCCATCAGGACAGCGCCAATCCTACTGAGAATGTGTAATATTTCGAGTAGACCATACAGTTGAACTATTATTGTTACTCATGATTATATGCATATATTATATCTATATCACATTCATGATAAACTGTCATAATGCTGCATTTATTTTATAAATAACTAAGTTCACCATTTAATGACGGGTACGTTATGTGCATTTATACTCAGTAAGTTGTCAGACTTACATTTGTATTATTTCCATTTTTTCTCCATATGTACAACTGTGCGGTTATAGATAGTTAGCATAGGAGGATACCGCGAAGCATCCGGTTACTTTGGAGGATTCAACATGGGATATGCTTAAGGACTTGTTGCAAGCTTAGGCGGATACTAATGGTAACTAATACTTTTGAGTTATGTTGTAGACTTAAAACTTTTATGCATGTTTGCATATTAAAGTATAGCATGAATCCCTTGTAAAGATAATGACTTGTACAATATGATTTTAACTCCTTGATGATCTTTGGTAAATGCTCTAGTTGTAACGATTATGTTTTGTTGTTTAGTATCCTCTTTTTTTGAGGAGTAGAGATCCCTGAGTCTTGTTCGTAGTGGAATAAGGCTGGGAGACGAACCGCGAAGTTAATTACTAGTTAATTAATTTTCAGGGTGTTACAGTCACCAGCGATTTTAGGTCGGCCCCGACTACTACCAGCAAAGATCGCTCATCTTCGCTGATTTTCCATACGAACTAAACATTGAAAACATTTTACGTCAAAACCTTAGTTTAGTTAATTAGTTGTATGTATATGCATTTTAAAAATTTTGGGGGTCTAGTGCCCTCAAAGCTAGGGGTAGTTAGGCACTTGGTTGTGTGATAATTGTTATTTAATGATGTTTCTTAATTTAGAATGTCATTTTCTATAAATTACTGTTTTGTTTTGTTTTTTGTTTTTTGTTTTGTTTTTTTTTTTTTTTTTTTTATATGTCCACACAAGAGAGAGGTGGGAAGATTCAAATTAGTGACATGCACTTTATGAAACATGGTATACAGCTGATTGAGTTACCCCTGAATAAATGGGTTCTGATCCTTTACTGCAACAGAGAGTAGAAGTTTGGTGTTGAAGCCTTTTTTTTTTTCACATACAATATGTTGAAGGTAATGTGTTTCTTTTAATGTTTTTGTTTTTCTTAAACCATAACGTATAGATAAATACATACATTTCTCTTTAAGAAAAATACACTTCAACCCCCTAAATTATCACGAATTTTACACTTATATCTCCAAACTTTTAAAAGTGATATTCGAGCCTCTCATACTACCACCAGATGTCAAATTAGGCACTTTTGCATTTTTTATCTCCATAATACCCTTAGAGTTATTAAAAACCCATTTTAAAAGAATAAAATTATTTAAAAATTAAGCAGAAAAAAAAAGTCAAACGCAAAAAAAAGAGTGGCCCTTTTCATATTAATTAGCCCTTACTTTTTTCTTTTTCTTTTTTTTTTTTTTTTTCAAATAGTTATTTTCATATATTTTTTAATAATTTTAAGGGTATTTTGGAGATAAAAATGCAAAAATGTCTAATTTAACGAGAATAACTTCTATAGGGTCTTGGCAAAAATTAAGGCTTTTGTGCCCTCCAATAAAAAGTTGACACATCAGCATGGAACATTATAACAAAAATATGGTGTTCTACCTAATCTTTTTTTTAGAATACCTAAAACAAAATATATGGAACATTATAACAAAATATATATATATATATATATATATAGAGAGTCAGGATATTTGTTAGCTTTAGTATCTGTTTTTTTGATGTGTGCATGTTATATATATATATATATATATATATAACATGCACACATCAAGAAACCCAAGATTATAGAAACAACCAAATTAATCACACGCCTCCTTTTGCTGTTTTTCACAAAATTAAATTTTATTTCATTGATTCAAATTCCTAGCATTTACTCCTAAAATTGAAAAAGAATCCAGAGAGACAAAAAGCCCTAGCCCATTTGTAGCCAGCCTCCCCCACTCTCTTTTCCCTTCATTTCTTTCAACTCTCATATTTTCTCTGTTGCCGCCGGTGAGAGAAAGGGGCATTAGAGGAAAGGAGGAGGAACACCGTTCTTACCTGATGTTTTTTGTACCGGACGGCGTCATTTTCGGCTTTCTCTGTACCAGCCGACGTCGTCTCCGGCGACAGCTTGGTGGCTGGAGTGGTTTTGGAGAAAAATATGAAAAGGTTATTCTAGAAGGTGTTTTGTTCTAGGTATTTTTTTTAAAAAAGATTAAGTGGAATACCATATTTTTGTTATAGTGTTCCACGCTGATGTGTCACCTTCTTATTGAAAGGCACAAAGGCCTTGGTTTGTGCCAAAACCCTATAGAAGTTATTCTCTCTAATTTGACACGTAATGATAATATGTAGGGCCTTAATATTACTTTTCAAAATTTAAAAACATAATACAAAATAAGTGATATTTTAGTGAATTAAATTATATTTTTTTCCCTTTTTCTTTTCTTTAGAGGTGATTCGGGAACATTTATCCCCATCGTATGTGGCAATGAAGTACTGTATGAGGAGCCCTCTAAAGACATATTGAAAAAATAAATTGCCCGTGTTGAATAGGCAGATTATGAATTAAAATCGTTATGGATTAAATACAAATTTAAATGTCAAACAGTATGCAAAAATCTGGATTTAGCAATGAAAGTGGAGTAGCTTTCATATAACAGGCTGTCCGTCCACGTTGCGGAGTGGAACCATGACTCGTCTCCTCCGGATTCAACAAATTAATTGGTATTATCCTTAGGATCCCACTCCAAATCTAGTCATGTTATGCTTAGAATAATTTCAACAATTCTAAACCATAAATATTTACACACACACACATATATATATATATATATATATATATATGGGAAAATTACAGTTTACCCCCTAAAGTTGACAGCGTTTTTCAATTCGAACACAAAAGTTTCAATCTTTGCAATTCACCCCTACAATGTTCCAATTTTTTTTCAATTCGACCAATATTATCCTAAAATTCCCATATTGCCCCAATTTTTTATTTTTATGAAGAAAAAAAAACAAATTTGGGAGTACAAAAATGACCAGATGGCCAAAGGGATGGCTACGACCATCTCGAATTTTTTTTAAAATTTTTTATAAAAATAAAAAAATAAAAAATAGGGGCAATATGGGAAGCTTTGGATACAATTAGTTAAATTGCAAAAATTTGGAACTTTAGGGGGGTTGATTGTAAAAATTAAAACTTTAGTGTTCGAATTGAAAAACGCTGTCAACTTTATAATGGTAAACTGTAATTTTTCCTATATATATATATGCGGAAAACTTTTTGTTACTTCCTATATATAACCAAGAAAAAACCAGATTATCCTACGCGGAAAACTTTTTGTTACTTCATATATATATATATATATATATATATATATATAGGATAATCTGGTTTTTTCTTGGAAACAATGGGCGATTGACTTAATTAGTCATTGAATTAGTCTAGACAGTGGTTTAGCATATATAGAAAAATGATGAAGATCCTTGGGTTTTCTTTCTTGGAAAGTAATTTATGGGCTATTGACTTCAGCAGAATGAGACAGGTTTTATTTCACATCACACAAAACTGACAATCATGGTGTTTCGTTCTCGGAAACTAATGGTAAAATTTCTTTTTCTATTAAAATCAAATCTTAATCTTAAACGCATTATTAGATGTTATCTGAATAACATTGAGTAATGTTAGGAGTAGGACTTTTTGTCTCATTATCTTTTTAAAGTTATGTGACTTTTAAAATTATTATTGAATTTGGAATGAATTACTATCGGATTTTGATCTAACGATTATGTGACTCTAATTGTTACGTGCACATTAAGTATGAGATAAATTTAATCATTTAATAATTACTTGAACATGACAAAAATGTGACAAAAGTGTTAGTATTAGCATTACTCTGGTAGCACTTGTCTACTAAAACTGAAAACTCTTCCTCATACCCAATTCATTGATAGCTTGATCTAACTCCATTAGAACATCAGTAAGATTCATAGTAGTTTATTCTAATTAGGCATATAAATTCTTATTTTGAAATTCAAACTCATACCTTAATGTGCACGTAACCACTTTTAAATTTTTTTTCTTAAGATTACTAAACCACCACCACCACTGATAATAAAACCGACAGTAAATTGACTCTTAGAGAATGCTTGTGCTTGTGTTTGAGAAATAAAGTTTTAAAGTCAAAAAACGCTTTCTGACAAAAGTTTTATTTTTAAATTTTTACCAAAAGTGTGTTTTGGCTATTTTTAGAATAAAAAGGTCAAAGAAGTACTTTTGAAATTTTTTACAAAATATGTCCGCTTTTGTTTGGAACAACTTTTTAAATACTAAAAATACATTTTAAGCTTTCTAACGCAATCTCAAATATGCTCTTAGGGAATTAGGTGATCTCACTTTGTCGGCAAACTCACAACCTTGAGATGCTTTTAACTATGTAGAAAATGAATTTGGGTAATAGATTAATGGTCAACTGAATGAGACATCCAAGCACTTAATCATAGTTTATGATTTAATACAAAATTAATCCATGTGAAAGAAAAGATCTAGTCCATCCTTCTTAAACAATATGAGAAATTATTAGCATTTAGTTATCCCATGCATATCCACCAAAACCATAAAATTAAGCTCAATTATTAAATGAACTATACTCATTTAAGCTAATATAAACTCATACAACTTTATTTTTATTATTTGTTATAGTATTATTTTAATTTCGTATTAGAACGTCTTAAGTAAAGAAGTTCCTAATATAATATGGACTGTGATATAGTGCACGCTGGCGTGCTGATTAGCTTCACCCATATAATACATATCTTGAATTGTTGTTAGTGTGAGTCTTGATATATATATATACACAAAACTCTCATAAATTTTCTCTCGTTTTGACACTACCTGCAAAATTTAAAAAAACTCTCAATTAAGGGTATCAAATTTTCAATATCTTTCAATTACCTTATCTTGTTAGAATTTTTCTTTAAATATTGTTAAAATTCTCAAAATACTCATTTTATAGGGAAAAATACATTTTACCCCCCTGAATTATTCATACATTTGCACTTTGACCTCCAATGTTTAAAAAGTGGCACTTGAACCCCCTAAACTTCTAAATTGTTGCAATTCGACCATTCTGAACCTTTTTTTTTTTTTTTTTTTCCAAAATGCCCCCATCCCAAGTTAAAATTTTTTTTTAAAAAAAAAAAATTAAGGGGTGGCCGGCCACGCTAGTTGGCCTAGGGGTGGCTTCGACCACCCCACACCACACTAGACACCCCTTAATTTTAATTTTAATTTTTTTTTTTTGAAACTTTGGATGAGGGGCATTTTGGAAAAAAAAAAAAAGTTAGAATGGTCGAATTGCAACAATTTAGAAGTTTTGAGGGGTCAAGTGTCACTTTTTAAACATTGGAGATCAAAGTGTAAATGAGTTGATAGTTCAAGGGGTAAAATGTATTTTTTTCCATTATATATATATATATATATATATATATAGACACACACGAGTGTGTATGTATTATGTATAAATATATGCCCGTGCACTAGATATTCAAAAGAGTCTATAATCTATGATTTGACTTTAAGAGATTGTGTTATCCGCGTTATAATGGAAAAGAGAGAAAATGGAATAAGAATGAAGATGTGAAGAAGCTATATGAATGCCACCGGTGTAGCACAATGGGGGGTTCTTGCTTTTTGCCGACTTTTCTGAGGCAATCCATGTTTTTTTCCTGGAAAAAAAGATAGACATGAATCTTTTTCTTCTGAATCTGAAATAAAATATGAATTTTTGGCCATGAAGCAATGATTAAGAGAAAGTCAATGCAATTAAAAAAAAAAAAAAAAGAAAAAAGAAAAAATAAGGTAATATTTGAATAATCACCGCTCATGCATTCAACTTTAAAGACTGAAAGAATAGAGTTTTAATTAACAATGATTTTCAATGCTAGGAGGAATTAATTGGAAACAGCTAAGGTGATGGTGGTGGGTTAAATCATACAAGTTATCGCGTGGATTATCACATGGATAATTGACCTCTTCCATCCCCACTGCTTCGCCTCACAAGAGATAACCTTTTTTTGGTTGCTGTCCACCTTTATCATTACTGTCTTCCGGTTTATTTGGTGTAACAAAGAAAAGTAACAGGATTTTTTTTTTTTTTTTTTTTTTTGGTCACTTAAAAATAGAAAGTGAGGGATGGGTGTGGGGACAGAAACACCTCCATGACGGGTGGTGGTGGAGTTATCCGGGACCTAACATTTCTTTCAGGAAGGTCGTTCGTGAAGTGTGAGGTCCAAAGTGAACATGTGGACCTAACTTTAATCCACATGTTCACTTTGTGCATGGAGGTGTGACAATCTCCCGCAACCCATCAAAGAAGGTGGCGTAGTTGCAAGGGCCCTTGTAATATCCCGCTTTAAAATATAAATTAATTAAGAACATATGGATTAAAGTATTAATGGAAGCATTCTCTCAAAGGTCAAGAATATACTAGAAATATTGATTTCGAGCTCAAAATTGACACTCACTGAGTTTCTCTGGGTGGCCATGACGTGCGCATAGTCCCATCCTTAGGATCCATCGGTCACAATGGGACCACCCCACCTCTATGAGACGGATAGAGGTGGTAGTGAGGGTTGGGAAGTCCTACATGACTCACCGCAAATGTGTTTTTCCTTAGGGTTTTCTCCTTATAGTCTTGTTTTTCCTCAGAGTTTTCTTCCCGGTTTTTCCTTAGGGTTTTCTCTCTATTCTCTTGTTTTTCCTCAGAATTTTCTCCCTGCCTTTGAGGGTGGTCTCTGCAACCAACTTATTTTACCTTCAAGGGTGGGTTGAGGGGGGGACTTCACCACCCCCACGTAGACCTCCGTTGGGTGGGATTCCCACCTGAAGCACCTTCCTGAGAGTGGGCTAGGTCCCAAAATCCCGCCACCTTCTATGGAGATATTTCTGCACCTCAACCAACCACTTTTTCTTTTCTTTTATTCTTTTTTTTTTTTTAATAAAAATAAATAAAAATTTAATTTTCAAGCGATATGCTAATGTGGCAAGAATTGACATATGTTGGTGTTTTATAGGTCTTATGTGGCTTTTTGTACATGTGACAAAAATTCCATTGATTTTTTTTTTTTTTTTTTAAAAAAATGGCAAATAGGTAGAACGACCATTTTGATAAAAGTGAAACGTAGGACAGTTAATTTTCCCACTTTTGAAAACTCAAGAAACTTTTTGGTTGATAACCTAGAGGGATCAAGACGTATTTTTTATATCATATAAGTTAAGTATACAAACTTAAGTTTGAGTAGTTAATATAATTATGTTCAGTCAAACTAAAAATTTTAAGTATTTGAATTAAATAATGTTTTAACATATTATATTAAAGTCTCACCCGCGATTGTGGTGTGCAACAAGTTGTAATTGGAGAAGAGAGAGCGGCGCATTGCACAGACAAACACGAAAAAAAAAGCTCGACAAAGTGAATGGTAAGCAAACTTTGTTTGACGGTATCAAAATGAATTCAGAGGTAATTGAAATATATATACCGAAAAACTAATTTACTTTCTACAAATAAATTTTGTTCACTAACTTGACAGATTTTGTTAGTGTGACATTGACTTAAATATGACACATGTCACAATTTTATTGGCTCTTACTTGTCATACTCTTAGAATATGTTAAGTTAGTGGAATGATTAACTAATTTTACATTATTTGTTTTTTTTAAAAAAAAAAAAAAAAAAAAATTAATGACAACATTTCTTTGAAAAATGTGTTGGTGTGGAGTAAGAGACACTCGAGAAGAAACGAGAATCGGAGTATATATAATATAATATATAGATATTCTTCATTTTCAACGGGCAGCATGTTATATTTCCCAGCCGAAAGCCTATGTATATGCATCCAAAACTTACGGCCAATGAGCTGTACGTCAATAATAATAATAATAAAATATACAGAAGATGAACATTTTCTGATGAAGTAATATTTGTAGTCCACATCTCTGCACTGCAGAGAATAATTTCTATTTAGTAAGTTGCAGTCGGCCAATAGTTGTCGGCACATGCATGTAATCTAATTTGCTCTATATTCAATGTGAAATGTGATTCAGTATCCAAACATATATTATAAAAACTGTTTTAACCATTTTGCCAGCCTTTTCAAAATCAAGCCAGCAACTGTGCTTATTTTTTTCTAATTATATTATATAATATGTAAATAGAAATTTGGGAAAAATATGAGTGGTATAAAGGCTGGGCCTGATCACACAGTGGCCGCAGGCCGCCAGTCAGGAGAGTAGTTGTAAGAAAGAAAGAGAGAGAGGTTAGAGGGTGAACTCGGCGGAACCCCTTCAATGCTCAAGTCAATGCCTAGAACTAGAAGGCATGGGACTGGGAGGTGGCAAGGGGAGGGAGTATGGCGTGAGCAGGCCATTAGCTGAGCTAACGAAGCCCCTGATTGGCTGCTGGGACTGGGAGCTGCATTTAGGAAGTAGTGTGTTAGATTTTGCTAATAGGCCTTGCGCTCGTGGGCCACCGGTCTTCCTAGTGATTTCGAGTGGGTTGCCTTTCTTGAAGGGGTTGTCAATAGTTTGGCCATCCAATAGTCTCATGATTCCTTTGATTGATTGGTATGCTAATCAAACCATGGGAATATGAATTTCTCTTGTGGGCCCTTTAAATTCTAGTCAAAGGTCGCTAGTTTATTAGGCCTTGGGCTCATGGGCTGCCACTCTTCCTAGTGATTTCCAGTGAGTGGCCTTTCTTGAAAGGGATATCGATAGTAGAGCGCTCCAGTAGTCCTTGGATTTCCTTGATCGATTAAGTTCAAACTATCATTTTAAACCCAATGGACTTGATCAAACCATAGAATCCCCAAACACCTTGAAAATCTTTAGGAAAAACCTTAATCTTTTTGTTCTAACTGAGCTCGATCGACCAAGGATAGATCGAGTGTCACTGGAAGCCTACTGGACTTACTACCTTGGGCTCATTCAACCCGAGCTACTACAATGCTCAATCTATATATATATATATATATATATATATAAAATAATAATAACAATAAAAAATAAAAAATAAAAAAACCCAAGCTAGTACTTTTATGTGAAGGTGTGGCTTTTTGGTGGATTTATCCCCCATTGTAGCCCTAAGCAAAGGAGGTTGGCATTTAGGGCGACTGTCGAGAGGAGTTGAACACAAGAAATACAACCTCGACACGGGGGAAGCGATAATATGATGAAAGTAAAGGAAAAATAAAAATAAAAATAAAAATAAAAAAGGAAAGGTAATAAGGAAAAGAAAGTAAAGCAAAGTCTAGTTTTTATGTTTATAATAAAGTGTAATGCTTTAAAAAAAATGTTTATTAATTGACGATATGAGTTTATGGATTAATTTGATAGAATAGTTTTATAATAAGAAATATGCGTTTAAAGAGGTTTATAGAAGTTGTTTTCAAAGAAACTTTTGATGTTTAGCAAAGTAACTTTTATAACAAAGTGATTTCTATAAAGTAATTTTATGTTATGAATAAGATATGAAATGTTTACGCTATCACACACTAACATTGGTTTGCTTACTTGCTGAGGTGTGGACCCATCATTTCACTTGTAAACGTTGTTTTTTTTTTAATATATTTTTTATTTATTTATTTATTTTTAGATAAAACAAGAGATTACAACAAACAACAACAAAGAACTAGGCAACCCAACAATAAGCCCCAAAACGACCCCATCAGTATGAGTAAACAAAAAAAAAAAAAAAAGGCAATGCATCAAGTGAATGACGCGGGCCTATGTTTTCTTGGTATGAAGACCAAGAAAATTGGCCACCAATTAAGGTGGTTTGAAAAGGTGCACCATAAGAGAACCGTTGCAGCACACCCGAAGGATAGCCACAACAACAACCAAAAACACACTAATGAGGAACGATTCAAAGCCAACGGAAGGAAATTCCAGTACTGAAACACAACAAAAAACAAAACCCAGAACAAACTAGACACAAATTGCATCGAACTATGGAGGTGCACCAGAGGCGAAGGACGATGAGGCGGAGCATTGGAGGTGCAACACCTGAGAGGGCGGTGTGTGGGCTGCACGCGCCTGCGAGTGAGATCTACTCGCAGGCACATGTTAGTCACGCTATGGCGCATGGACGTCGTATGGGGGCGATTTTGGTGGCAGACGGAAGTGGCAACACCCAGGAACAAGGTGGAGGGGCGCGTGTATGGCAATGACTTCCTGAAATGCATAGATCTGATTTTGAAAAAATCAAACCCAAAATTTTCAAGAAGGTAGCCGATTCGACGTTGGGAGCCGCTGATGACGCCGGTGAACGGTGGATTTACAGTGGAGGATTGGGCGATGCAGTTATTGGAAAAAGAAAAATAAAAAAATAACAAAGATGTAAGATAGAGCCTCCGAAGAGGCAGATAGGGCCTCCGAAGAGATAGGTTTGGCCTCCAAAAGAGGTGAGAAGGATAGGAAGAGGAAGAGGGTGGGAGGGGGAGGAGGAGGAAGGAGCCAAGGCTCCCTCCTCCCATGACAGCCGTAGGAGGAAAACTATGGGTTTTTGAGGAGAGAGAACAGAGAGAAAGTCTAGGAAGAGTTGCTCAGAGCATTCACATAAACGTTGTTTATAGATTGACAAGTAGAGTAGTATGAGACAAGAAGTCAGTGATGGCAAAGATTAAGAACTTGGGCCCAAAGATAATAAAGCCCAGAGGTATAAGTATTATATAATGTAGAATTTTTAGTTAGGAGAATTATGATATAAGGAAAAATAATTTGACAAGATGTTTTATATTCACGGCAAATTTACAGTTAATTAGAGCTATGGTGGCTTGTGTGTATGATGTAATAGAAAACAAAATTTAAATTTGCCCGCTGCTCCAATAGTAGTGTGCCCATATATTAGCTTATTGGAGCATTATAATAAGCACATTTATAATCCATTAACTCGATGTGGGCAATCTATATTTTCAATGTGGAACTAACTTTCTAGAGTGTCACAATCTCTTACTCTTTAACGTTCATGTTAGGGTCCATGTCGTACAGTGCCTTAGAGCCACATGGTATTACTTGGTTGCTCTTATACCATTTGTAACGACCAAGTCAAAGTGCTTGTCATTCTGCGCTATTACTTTAACATGACTAGTTAAGTTACAATTGGAGCTTAAATAACTTATAAAGTCAAGTATCACCTAGTAAGGAACCAATGCAAAATTTAGCCCCTATATATGATCATAAAACAACCCCAACTCAATTTTCTCTAGCAAATTTGGTGACAGTTCAACTAAATTTGCTTTAATGTCAAAGAATTAAGTAAAACTTGATTAGATCATTTTAAGCCAAGGTTCTTTTAATTAAAGTGTTTCTTGAATTCTCATAGATAATTACTATCTCATACAATTCTGCCAACATCATCACTGGATATTTACTAAAGGTTGGAAGGTTAAAGCACTCAATTAGTTGTGTAGAGATTAATGGAATTTCTATATATGGCCAAAACTTGAATGCTCATTTATGGCCACTCATTCATGACAAAGTTTCCCAAGTCTCTAAATCATGATGTTGTACTCAACTTCTAAATTATTATAGTTTCATTAGAGGGAGAGAGTTTGGGGTGAAAGAAGGAATTAACATGAGGAGAGTTATAGTGATGATGATGGTCCTAATAAATTTTTTCCAACCTTTATATTTCAATTGGAGCTAGAATTACTTATAAATTAAGTCTGAGTATCAACTAATGTAAGACTTTGTACTCATGAATGTTTTTATAATCTATCGACTCAATGTCGGCAATCAATCTGTTCAATGTGGGAATAACTTTCTAGGGTGTCGTAATAACAATATTATAGGTACTAGGAAACTTTATCCTACTTTGATGCTTAATGAATGCAGAGCTAACATTTCAAGATTTTCTAATGACAATATCAAACAAAGAACACTTGAGCTTACCCAACAAGCGGAGATAACCGACTGAGTGTTGGCCAGAACTGGAGAGGAAGCAGCCTCAGGAGTTTGAATCTCAGTTTTCTTCCCCTTGACAAAAGAAATACCTAACACTGCAAATACTGGGGATTAGAAAGAGCAGTAAAGAAAAGAGTTTAAATTTGATAACAAATCCCATGTTAAATGCTTACGTTCAATCACAACTCCAATTGTCAATGAATCTAATGGGCTATGCTTGAGAGCAAATTCAACACACTGATATTGCCTTCTTCACGTGCTTTCATCTAGTTATACAAGCACCCACATCCACTAAATGTGAAATATGAATGATATATATATATATATATATAGAGAGAGAGAGAGAGAGAGAGAGAGAGAGGAACATCAATATTCAAAAACATATGAAATAACTCCTGCACAATAGTCTTGTGGAAATATTGATGTAAATTTACATTGTGAGTAACCAAATCATATTCTGACAAATTCTGGGTTAACACAAGCTTTGATCAGGACAAACATTATTAATCCATCAGTGGAAGTTTAAGAAAGGTGTAACTGCATCAAAGAACAGCAGAGGTTGTCATATAGGATTTGATTTTTGATGTTTATACATACACTCTTGCCTTTTTCGAACATGACTGAGTCATTGTTTCTTGAGTAAGGCTCTCAAGTGTGGTTGAAGACTAGTAGAATTTGTAGCCATCTGAACCACATAAGATAGATCTCCACCAATTAACTGAAAATCCCGGGTTATTTCTTTCACCTGAGCAGCAGAAGACAAAAGCAACATTGATTATTCAGCAGATTTTTAATCGAGGGAAAATTTATTTTTCTTACCAAAGCATCCAAACTTCTTTAATATGAATTAACAACCATCAGCAATTTCTAGTCAGAAAATAATTTGTTCTAGGATCTAGATTAATCAAGATCAACACACAGAGACATGCATAACTTGTACAAGTTTATAATTCTCTATTTCCAAAAGGCCTTTTGATAGAGTAGGAAATGAGGGTTCCCGCAACTGGTCTACTTTAGAAAAAACTCGAAATTTTCTTCCTATTGAATAAAAACCTCGTCTTCGGAAGAATTTATACAGGCCAGCCAAAGTCTATCTTCTACGTAAGAATGCCGGTTCACCATTAGGAAAATTTTCTCAGTAAGAAATTAAGAAAATATGGTCACTAGCTTTATATGTGTCTTAAAATGACCTTCAACATCACTCAGAATGTCACCTGGTATACAATCCTCATTCCCCCATGATTGTTCCATGACTCAATATAGATCTTCGCCAGTGTTCTCTCTATCTCTTAAACCCCCACCACCCCCCCAAAAAAAAAAGATTTCAAATCCTGCATATTTGTACCAAATACGTACATAAGCTTGCATTTCTAAAGTTTCTTTGCTCATTTTTAAGCCATCCATTTACAATGGTCATCTTAGTGACAGTTAACTGTCGTTAGCACTGTCATATATATACACTTTAACAGTAAAAAATTGACACTAACCAGACTTCTATCTATAATTATTATGGAATAAGAAACCATCATATAACTTCATGTATCACTGAGGCTGATACAAGCATAGGATACAAAAAATGCTAAATTTATCACCCAATAGATATACAATATCAATTAAGTTGAACAGTCTGATTTGCCTGTGCGAAATATAGAAAGGATGTGGGAGGGTAGAATATAACTAGGAAAGAATGGAAGTGGGTGGCTTATATGGTTACCAAAAGTTGATTACAAAAATGACAAACCATTTCCAAGTCCTAAGATTTTGAATGGGAAAAGTGATTACAAACACAAGCTCACATCTTTTAGAAGCAAAAGTACAGAGATTAGTGCATGTGGTTCAATTCAACTCTAGTAACATGCAAAACTTATCTTACAGGCAAAACCTAGGATGCAAGTGAACAAAACTTAGCAGTAACAGTAACTACCAGTTTCAAATGTTCACTCTAGTTATTTATTAAGAAAATGACATTTTTGTAATAGCTAAAACAAACAGATCTATATACTCTGCTTAAGGTAAATGCCTTAGGTCATCCTTCTGTATCACATATACCCCCCAATTGTCCAAATGTGCAGATGAATAGTGAGGAAAAAGGGAAATAGTTCCTGGGTTCCAACAAGGCCTGCAACACCATCGATGGAAGGGGTTATTGAAGAGACCGTCGCCCAAAGCATACCGAAAAGCCAAGTAAGCAACCCTATTAGCCAGAAAAGGACAATCTAGAGTGACTTGCAAAAAACCCTTAAACTGATTTTCAGTTGTGATGGTTCACAGAACGCCATGAGTATGCAAGAGGTACAAGTACAATCACCTTTAATATTCAAACCTCAAACGAACTGGAAGTCATAGTTGTTGGATGCAAGCAATCCTGGGCATATAACTATTCAAAGATCAAATCAAGTGCAAATCTTTTAGGTATTTTCTATCTCCAGGTCAAGAGAAAGAGCTTAAATTTCTCTGCACCAGATCGCCATCTTCACAGTGGCAAAACAGAGTTGTCATATAAGTGTTAAGTTGTTCTGGAGAGAACTCATTCAATTTGTACAAAAATAAATAGTAGGATATTTTTACTCGAAATCCTAAAAATGTAGCATTATACAAGACTACAATGATTAGCATAAATTACCTTGGAAGCATTGCCCACAATTGCACTTTGAAGCTTTATGACTTTCTCTTCTGCATTATGTGTCCCTTTCTGGAATGGAGATCATATCATTACCACATTTATCCACAAACAAACAAGAAATAATGCATGCACAGATATATAGGCATAAATACCACTCCTCTCACACAAACATAAGGAGATCAAAATAAACGGGAATAGAAAAGCAATTAGAATGTAATACTATTAACTATATCAACAACAACGAAAAGCTAGTTCAGAGAAACAAAGCAATATAGAAGCTTTCAATGTCAAAACAATATAAAGAATGGCAGAATTATCATTTGATATACATACGCATTCATCAAAGAATAATGGAGAAACTTCACTTGACCCTCTCAAACTACCACCCTATTTGCAATATCCCCCAAACTTTGATAACTTGCAATGTCCCTCCCCCCCCCACTCCCTCAAATTTTTTTTTTTTTTTTTGATAACGTAGGAGAACTTTACTCAGATTAATTGCACGTCGCAAACGCATACTATACAACAATCCTCATCATTAATCAAACTCCTACGGGTAACTGACCCCACCCGCTAGAACCAGCCCCCCTCAAATTACCTAACCCTTTCACTTAACTCCTTCCATTAGGGTTTTTATTTAAATCCAACCCAGGCCTTGGGTCAAGGGCAAGGAAGTTTTATTTTAAAGAAAATATAAGAGTATAATTGCATTTTCACACATCTCATATAAGGTATAATGGACATTTTACGTCATGTGTTGGTCAGGTAATGCGTTTGTCATCCAAATTAACAGAAAATCCTAATTGCGGGTGCTAAGTGAAAGGGTTAGGTTGTTTTGGGAGGAGGAATTACAACTTCTTAAAATTTGGCAAGACTCTGTAAATAGGATGGTAGTTTCAAAGAGAGGGAGGGATGGTAAATGTAGTTTCCCCAATGTTGAGAAATAATCCCACATTGCCTGTGGACAAGACCTTGGGCATGTTTATAAAGAATGGGCAACCATCTCTTATTGAACCGGTTTTATGAGATGAGTTAAGTCCATGAATTTCTTCATGGTATCAGAGCCTACCGCAGGACAAATGGGGCCCACATTACTTATCCCATGGCAAGGATCAGGAAAAATACCGGCCTGCACGTGAGGGAGGGTGTTGAGAAATAATCTCACATTGCCTGTGGATAAGACCTTGGGCATGTTTATAAAGAATGAGCAACCCTCTCTTATTGAACCAGTTTTATGAGATGAGTTGAGCCCATGAATTTCTTCACCCAAGAATAATACATGTGAACTACGAATTTCTTGTTACATAAACTTGGTTTTTTCATTGATGTTAATTTAGAATTCAAGGATAAGTACGCTTAAACCAAACACTAAAAGTGGCTGGAAAAGGCTACTTTTGACTCCTTATCAATGATTAGCAACAAACCACTCTTCTGACGTTAGTAATATTAATGTTGATCAAGAACAATATAATGCAATGTAAAGAGTTAGAAGAGGGACACCTGTTAGCCTCCAAATAAATTAAGGAAGGCTTACAAAGCAGGCACTGCCATTTGCTTTACAAAGCAAAAGGGCTATTCATTATCATCCTACAGGCCATGCAATGTATTAGCAACCCAAGAAATACTACATCTATAAATAATTCATGGAGAGACATATCACATACTAGAAATGGGGGATGCTTAAAATTGAGGATAATTTCAAACTCAACAATAGTGGGCATCCAGAAAATCTGTCACAAATGTACTGGGTTATCAGAAACTATCCTGGTCATGCCATTTGCTTTTTCCAAATATGTAAGGACTAGATAGCTAGCTAGGTTTTTTGAGTCATAGAATCTAGCATCAAGAATGAAGTGAAGTAATTACTGCTCCACTTTGATCCATCAGTTAGAATTTTTTTTATTGGGCTTCCATTGATTGTTAGTTTTTGTTTGCTAAAACAGGTTGGACACACTACCTAAAATGACAAGGGCAAAAGTTATTGAGTTTATGTACCTTAGTTGCGTGAATTGAATTCCTACTAGGCATGGTAAACAGTATGTAGGCTTCTAACCTATTAAGGTTAGGCCTCTCTGATGGATTGACTATATATGGTTTTTTATATATAGGCTAGGTTCCTTCCTCTCCATATACAAAAAACCTATATTCTCCTTAGCGAGAGAATTTGACTGTTAAATCACAACTTGTTCAAAAAGCTTAAGCTTATAAAAAATAGCAAATTTAATAATTTAATTAATATTCTAACACTCTTCATCGCGTATAGGTCTAAACTTTTCCTTAATAAATGAGGCCCAACACATAAAATATTTAATTGAAGAGTAATGCTACACACACTCCTACTTCTTCACACTTATTTCCACACTCTCTTAGGTAGCTTTTAAAATCACCATTAGATTAAAATTCAATAAAGATTTTAATCTAATAAGTGTGACAATGGGTGTGGAGAAATAGGAGTGAGTGTAGTATTAGTCATAAAAGAATAAAAGAGATAAGGTTCGAAGACCTTTGTTCTTATACATGTTAAATCATCACATTTTTCAAAAAAGCTTAAGCTTATACCATATAGTAAATTTAATTACTTAATTAATATTCTAACCAGGACCCCGCCACCTTCAAAAAGGAACATGGACGGGAAAATCCAGCTGCTAGTATTAATTCACAATACTTCTGTTTCAACAATAGAAAGGAGATGGCATCTGCAGTATTCCTAATTGACAGTTTCAGTGTCTTTGCAAGTGAGCAGCGATCGTTCGGAAAACGAGTCGACATGGAAATTGTTCTCTGTTTGTATTCTAGTTTTCTGGGATGTTTATTATTGTTCTAACAATCTTCATTGATAGTACCATGAAAAAAAAAGAATAAATGGGCAGGCATAAAATGAGTTGTAGTGAGTGAGAAAGGTACCAAGACTTCAACAAGGCCAGTGCTTTGAGCAATGACAACTTCGATGGAACCATCGGGTCTGGGGCGCCAGTATCCGCTCTCGGCGTGCATTGGCTCCCCGGAGGCGAGCTTCCAAGTCTTCTGGGTGTAAGCGATGACGGGCTTGCTAGAATGGTGGGAGAAATGGAGCTCTTCGCCGTAAGCGAAGGAATTGATGGTGGGAAAGCCACCCTCTCCTTGGCCTCTCCACCTCCCCAGCAAGTACGATATTCCTTCTATTCCCGGGTGTACGGCCACTACATCTCCTGATGGTTCCATTTTCTCCGCCTTTGGGATAATACACAATATCCCAAGTCACCAATGCTATTTCTCTTCCTTCTTCGTAATTACCTCCCCCTTGCAATATTAATTAAGGGTTAAATACCTCATACCCCTATAAGGTTTGTCAACTTTATTTTTTTTTCTCTTTGGAGTTTTATTTTTATCACAGGATTCCTATGGGGTTTTGATAGAGGACCAATTTAGTCCATCCGTTAGTTGACCGTTAAGACTGACACGTGAACCAATCAGATGTTGACACGTGACATCTATTTAAATTTTTTTAATTTTTTTTAAATTAAAAAAAAATTGTATTTAAAAAAAAAAAAAAAAAAGGAAAAAACTGGGGGTGGCTCAGTGGGTACTGGGGGTGGTTTCGGCCATCCCCTTGGAGCCCAAGGGGGTGGCCGAGCCCAAATGGCCAAGAGCCACCCCCAATTTTTCCTTTTCTTTTTTTTTTTTAAATACATTTTTTTAAAAAAATTAAATATGTGTCACGTGTCAATATCTGATTGGTCCACGTGTCAGTCTTAACACTCAACTAACAGATGGACTAAATTAGTCCTTTATCAAAACCCCAGGGGGATCCTGTGATAAAAATGAAACACCAAGAGGAAAAAAAATAAAGTTGATAAATCCTAGGGGGATTTGAGATATTTAACCCATTAATTAAATGCTTAACACTCAACAAATTATAATTTTAGATAGGAAGTAGGAGTGTCAATGCGGTTACGGTTAGTGATTATTAGCAAAAACCGCTAACCGTAACTGCCTTAGCGGTTAGCAAAATATTAAATTTCGCTAACTGTGGTTACGATACTAACCGCCGGTTAGTGGTTAGTAAAACATGTAACCGCCCGCTATAACCGCTTTTTCAAAATTGGGCATTTTGGGCTTTTTTTGAGATTTTTTTTTGGCTTTTTTGGGCTTTCTCAAGATAAACATATAACCAATTTTCAATTTTGGGCATTTTTTATAAAAGTGCAGAGGGGCGCAACCAAAATACACGAGAAATATAAATAGAGAGCGCCTAAGAGGGAGAAAAGTGAAAAAGAAAGTCAGAAAAACTAATCACTAAAGAAGCTAATCAAACGGCCGTCCAAGAGTAAAGAGTAAAAAAGAAAAAATGAATAAGTTCCTCTAAAGTCCTAGTGGAATTTTCAAACCATCTAGCATTTCTTTCGCTCCATAAACACCACATAAGACAAAGAAGAATCATTTTCCACACAACCGCACTTCGAGAACGCCCTCCCGTCCACCAGCAATCAAACAAGTTTCTTACCCTGCAAGGCTTAACCCAAAACAACCCGAACCAACTAAAAATAGTATGCCAAAGAGCACTTGCAATCTCGCAGTGAAGAAGAAGATGATCGACTGACTCTTCGTTCTTCTTACACATACAACACCATTCCACTACCACAAAGTTCCTCTTACGCAAATTATCGTGAGTCAGAGTTTTGCCGAGGGTCGCAGCCCACCCAAAAAAAGCCACTTGCAACAGCACCTTAGTACACCAGATACTCTTCCAAGGAAACACCTCATGGTCAAAGTTAGACTAGGCCTTATAGAACGACTTCACCTCGAACTTACCCTTCTTGGACAAGGACCAACGAATACGATCCACAATACCAAGGGAGATCTTACAATAGTACAATCGATCAAAGAAAGAAACTACCATATCCATTTCCCAATCCTGAACAGGACGCACAAAAATGACATTCCACTCGACAACCCCATTCCTCCAAGTAAAGTTATCCTTCACCCAAGCTTCTTTGAATCTAGCAATACTAAACAGGGAAGGAAAGGCATGCTTCAAAGATTGTTCCCCACACCAAATATCATGCCAGAAACGAACTTTTGAACTCACCCCCACCTCAAACCAAATACCTTTGGCAAAAAAGTTCCAACCTTGTCGGATATGCTTCCATAAACCCACGCCATAAGAACCCGAAACCTCCTTCGTACGCCACCCACCATCCTGCTCTTCATACTTGGCTTTAATAATCTTGTACCAAAGAGCCTCACTCTCATTCGCATATCTCCAAAGCCATTTCCCTAAGAGAGCTTGGTTAAACTTATGCATCTTCCGAATGCCAAGACCACCAGAACGCAAGGGATGACAAACTTGATTCCAGCTTACAAGATGCAACTTAGGCTCATCTCCCATCCCTCCCCACAAGAAATCTCTTTGGACTTTCTCAAGTCTTTTTGCTACACTCATAGGAATAGGAAATAGAGACAAAAAGTAAGTCGGAAGATTAGACAACATACTCTTAATGAGAGTTAATCGGCCTCCCTTAGAAAGATACATTCTCTTCCAACCAGCCATCTGACGCTTCGTCTTTTCAGTCACATTATTCCACATAACCGTATCCTTATACGACACCCCAAGAGGCAGACCCAAATACTTCATAGGCAAAGCAGCAACACTACACCCAAGGATATTAGCTAAAGCCCAAATGCTCTCCACCTCACCACAATTACTGACTTTCTAAGAGTAACTCTCAAACCTGAAACAGCTTCAAAACATAAGTGTATAAGGCGCACATAACAGATTTGCTCGGGAGAACAGAGTATCATCAGCGAATAAAGAGTGAGAAACCACCAACTCTGAGAAGACCCTTTCTCCCACAGAGAAACCAGTCAAAAGGCCTAGCTCAATAGTCGTATTCACCATCTTACTCAATGCTCCATAACAAGCACAAAAAGTAACGGAGAGAGAGGATCCTCTTGCCGAATTCCCCTCAAACTGTTAAAAAAACCTTCCGAAGAACCATTCACAAGAATAGAGAATCTTACCGACGAAATACACCTCTATCCAAGCCCTCCACCTCTCACCGAAACCGCAACGATGCAGCAAATACAGAACAAAGTCCTAGGTTTACGTGGTCATAAGCTTTTTCCAAGTCCAATTTGCATAGAACACCTGACACCCCTGATCTCATATGACTATCTACACATTCATTTGCAATGAGCACAGAATCTAAGATTTGACGACCACCGATGAAAGAATCTGAAGAGTTGGAAATGATCTTACCCAAAACAGTTCTCATCCTATTGGCAAGTACCTTGGAAACAATTTTGTACACTCCTCTCACCAAGCTAATGGGCCGAAAATCCTTCATCTCCACCGCATCCGCCTTTTCTCGGAATCAAGGAAATAAAAGTTGCATTCAAGCTCTTCACCAACTGACGTCTTCAATGGAATTCAGCAAAAACAGCCATAACATCATGTTTTACTACACCCCAACAAGCTTGAAAGAAAGCCATGGAGAAGCCATCCGGACCCGGTGCCTTGTCACCCTCCATACCTTTTACCACCTCTCATACCTCATTTTCCTCAAAATCTCTTTCTAACCAATTATTTTCCTCCTCATCAATGGACAAAAAAGATTGGTTATCCATTCTAGGTCTCCAAGTGCTTCGCTCTGAATATAAGCTTTGATAGAACTGCACAATATGATCTTTTACCTCAGTGGGATCGTCGGACAAGACACCATTGATACGAAGCACTTCCACACGATTATACCTGTAATGAGAATTAGCCACCTTCTAAAAAAACCGATTATTTCGATCCCTCTCCTTCATCCACAAAGCTCTCGACTTTTGACGCCAATGAATTTCTTCACACAACAAGGTATTCTCCAATTCTTTCGACATATCCGCCTTTTTAAGCTTCTCCTCCTGAACTAAGCCCCTCAACTCTGCCAAAGCATCCAACTCCTGAATTCCTTCCAACAACTCCTTTTTTTTCCTCCCAATGTCACCAAACCCCTCCTCATTCCACTTTTTCAAATCCAGCTTAAGGGATTTCAGCTTATTAGCTAAAACAAAGCTAGGTAAGCCCTCAAACAAATATGACCCCCACCAAGACTTGACCTTGTCAACAAACCCTTCAGATTTAAGCCACATATTCTCAAATTTAAAACACTTGTTATCTCCGCAAGGAGCCCCACAATCCAGTAACAAACGGAAATGATCGGAGAGTAGACGTTTAAGTCTTCTTTGTGACACCGCTGGGTAATGGTCCTCCCAATCTGAGGAGAGTAAAAACTGGTCAATTCTAGACCAAATCTCATTCTCTTGATTATTCGACCAAGTAAATTGACCCCCCACCAACGGAATATCCACCAAACCATTTTCAGATATAAAGTCCGAGAAATCCATCATGCCTGTAGTATAGTAAGGGACACTAGAACGCTCACTAAGAAACCGGACAATATTAAAATCCCCACTAAAACACCAAGGGACCTCCCACATATTCACCAAACCCGCCAGCTCCTCCTCCCAAAGGACCATTCTCTCCACATCATCATTCGGGCCATACACAAAAAAAAAAAATTTTAAAAAAAAAAATAATAATAATAAAATCAACAATATTGAGTCAACATTAATTTCCCAATGCCTGAAACAAATTTAATACGCAAATCTTCTTATCTGTTGTAAAATACCAACAGACTATCTATTTCCATTCAATAGAACATTAAATTTGTAGTTTAATTACTTGCAAGACTCTGGTTTTGACAGTATTTATTTTCCCATCAACTAATAAATAGAACTTTGTGCAATTAAATATCTAAGCAAGTTGAAATTTTCCAGATTAGGTAGAATCATAATCTCCTTGAAGTTCTGAATTTATCCCCCACTGCTCTTGTAATTTGGTCTTGCACCAATTATGTCTATTGGATTTAACTTTGTGCAATTAAATGTGTAAGCTACAAATTGCAGTTCCCATTAAAGTTCTGGATTTATCTCCCTAGTTCTCACAACTTGGTCTGGCAACAATTATCTCTATTAGAGCAAATTTGCTCAATAATTCCATTAGGCAGAATTATTGAGCTTTGTTAGCTCACGCCATACTGAAAACAGTTAAGCAGTATGGCGTGAGCTTAATAATTCTTCTCCAAGGAATTGCTCTTCTACGGTATGGCGTGAGCTAATAAATGAAATGGTCTAATTTCCATTAGACCATTTCATTTATTAACCTCTTTGTCTTTTTTTTTTTTTTTTGCCATTTATTATAGCAATTAGTGATGTTAAAAGCAAAAGCTGCACAAGCACAAAAGTTTCAAGCAATACCTCAAATACAAAACAAACATTTAAAGTTTGGAAAATCCAGGAAGCTACAAATAACAAAGTACAAAAACCTCAAGTGCCTATCAGAAGGGTCTTATATACCCTCTGTTCTAATCTAACCACAGATATAAAGAAAATGAACCCATTTTATCATCACAACCAAAGCGCAAAAAGCAACTCAAGTTAAAAAAACAGGTCCTCTTAGAAAGCTCAACATCTCTAAGTGGAAATAATAATAATAATAATAATAAACTCACTCTTCAATTTGACGCTCATACTCAGCACACACTTCATGTACTCGTAAAGTGACTTCAAGCTCATGCTCAATTGCCTGCATCAGAGCCTTCGCAATAACAACAATGTGTTAGTGAAGAGAGAGACACCCAAAGCACCATGTAATCAAATCCAAAAATAAGATACATCAAGAAACATGAAATAATGAATACCAACCTAGTGCTAAACAGAAGCATTAAAAAGCAATTCTTATATGACACCAGATCATTTAATCATCAATGCACACGCAAACCAATTCTCCTGATACATTTTCCATTTAAGTACTCCTTATATTGTATAAATACTTGAATACTAGGACCATTTCCAGCACCTGCATATAAAAGATAACTCATCAAAACTATTATAAACAAAAAAGAAGGTGAACCGTGTGATGCAGTATAAATTCTAACCAGAAGTTTCACGTGAGGAAGCCTTTCGAGATTCTAAAAGTTCTTTTAGTCTTTTTGTAGCCAGAGAAGCTTTTTCAGTTTTTCATTGCAAAACCTGGCATGAAATTCAAAAAGTAAGAACAATTTCTCTTAAACTAGTAAGTTCATAGAATCCCAGATAAAACAAACAACAATCGCCAACAAGAACATTAACAGAGCCATGCAAGTTACTAGTTTAAATCTCTATAGTGCCAAAGGATAACAAAAAAATATGTTTGAGCACAGGTTCTCACACCATTCTACAGTTTGTTCAAGCTTCAAATTCAAGGGCTTTTACAGTGCGTCAAGTTACCACTAAATAGATAAGTTGAGTAATATATCTTTTTGTCAACTACATCCAATGCAAACTTTAAATCGACAAGGATATTGCAATGTCTCAAATCAACTGCATGAAGCATTACACAATATTATGACATCCTGTTATGCTAACACATACTCAAAGCATGATCAAAGAATGCATGCAAGCAACTTTTTCCAGTTGAGACAAAGTATGATTGTATTTCGTAATTCTATTTGAGAGGAACTTCTATTGGTGAAAATTCATTTTTTGTACATGCCAATTACGGACACTCTCGACATAGTTTCAAAATTTTGATATTCAATAATAGACCAATGTGATACCACATTCAGTGAATATTTTAAAATGCACTATCTGATAATAAATCGAAAATCTAACTTGTTTCAGTTTATCAATGTGCCTTCAACATGAATATATAAACATCATAATAACAAAACAAGGAGAATCAGATAGATCATACCAAAAAACATTGGAAAAAGCTAATCAGAAATACTGCTACATAAAGACAGGAGCATCGTGGAAAGTAAAGATCATCAGGTGACCCTTTATTAGATTTTCATGACAGTATACTTCAAAATTTAAGTATGGCTATATTTATAAATAAATAAACAAATAAGAAAAAAATGAATATATATAGCAAAGCATCTTAGACATCTGAGGACCCTGAACAATGTAAACATAAAATCTTGGACGGTCTGAGAAGGAAGATAAGCCAAATTTTAGGCATCAACTTGAGACTAACAAATGAAAATAGAACAACTAATTGAACTCAACCCACCTCAAACGTCTTATACTTAAATTCAAGTTAACCATAGTGCCTGGATTTAAAATACGGGTTTAACAAAAGGCATAATGTAGTTAAATCCTTTAGCAATGCATATACCTGAAGAACTTTTTCCAGTGAAGCCTTGCATAACCTAAACTGCATAGACTATAGCTTGATCTTACATTGCAATTGAACCTAAATATTAGGAAAATTGTTTTTGTTAATAGGGGAAACATTGAAAATAAACAATTATTTACATAAGCATTGTAACGCCCCGATATTTGAACTAGCAAATATCGAAGTCGTGACGCTGCAACTTTAGAAAATACAATCTTACAGCGGAGTATGTATATTTTTTTCTTTTTCTATGACCTAGGAATAACTTACACAACACAGTTGAGCTGACTGAAATACCTCGAGGTGATATATTATTAAATAAAATAGAAACATGGTTTTCATTACAACATATGTACACACTAGGTGTACCAAATATATGCCACAGACGGCACCTAAATTAACATAGTAATATCTATTAAGTTTACACACATCACCATACATAATAAAAGCGATTAACATAAATGAGACTTGCTCCATAGAGTAAGCATAAATCCTGCAGCAGATGGTCTATCAACCATCAAAACCAGTAAAAGGACCATCGTCCTCACTTTCTATTCCTGCATCAAGATCTATGTAAAGATGACGTTATCATATTTACATAGGCAAACAAGTGAGTAATCTATTTTCCTAGATATAAAGACTAAAAAGACTAATTTGAACAAATAAGATTAAAGACTAAAATATATAATAATGAATGAGTTGTGAATGCAGCGTAATGACAGATTAGTTTGTGTTTTATGATAATCTTTCTTCAGACCTCTTCTCATGAGCTCTCAGCCCGCTTACGTCCGTTATGTCCCTCACACTTTAGAGGTTTACCTGTTTGGTGCTGGCAACTACACCGCCCCAGCTTAGTTATATATTAGGCCTGTTGGACGGTTATATACCCCCATCCACTGAGATACCGACAGTTCCTCGCGGCAATCCACCCAGCTTGTTCTTAAGGTGGCTATCTTATCAGCCCATTTTATTAGACACATTATGCAGTAGTTGTATTGCAAAATTATATCAATAAGAGAAAATAAGAATTCCTATAACAATAAAACAAAGCTAGTACTCAGTAAGTATATCCATACTTACTCTCCTTAGTGTAGTATTCTGCTCCACTTCTGCATATAATACATACATACAAACAATAATTAGTTCATTCTCCAATAATATCATTGTTTAAAGACCCTCATCTTTTATATTTATTTATTATCCGTCACTTCATCTTTACTTACTCATTTTATTATATTAATATAAAATAGTCATATATAACTAGTTAAATGACTGAATGTAAATGTTAAATGCATATTTCGGGGATGACCTCAATTAGTCTTTACCGCCAGAAATATGACATAAGAGAAATGACTGAATGTAAATGTTAAATGCATATTTCGGGGATGACCTCAATTAGTCTTTACCGCCAGAAATATGACATAAAAGAAATGACTGAATGTAAATGTTAAATGCATATTTCGGGGATGACCTCAATTAGTCTTTACCGCCAGAAATATGACATAAAAGAAATGACTGAATGTAAATGTTAAATGCATATTTCGGGGATGACCTCAAATAGTCTTTACCGCCAGAAATATGAACAGAAATTTAAATGACATAAAAGAAATGACTGAATGTAAATACTGTAAAGTAAATAATATATAGATAATATTATAAGTCCTTAATTGATTTTGTCCACTAACTCTTTATTATTAATTCACTTGTTCCATTACTTTATTTTACATTATACGCTTTATTGGGTCTTTAAACAATTAAATGAGGACAAGTAATAAAAGCAATAAATCATGATATTTATACATGAAACACTTACCCAATAATCCTTTAGAAGTAAAACTCCACCAAATCTTCTCTAGGTAGCTAGTTTAGAAAAACACTTGAACACTACAAGAAAGATCTAGGCTATATGGTATTTGACTAGAACTAAGAAATAAAATGAAAGGAGGAGCAAACAATTTTACTTGTTCTAAGATTGTAAAAACTCAAGTGAAAGTGAATTTAGCTATAGGCTCTATTTATAAGAGAATGGATGGTTATGATTTATTTTTACACATTTGATCTAAGGGTTGAGATGTATTTAATCAAAAGAATGAACCTAGTCCATATTTCATGCTCTATACCAATTGATATTTTCGTCCAAAATGAGGGCAGTGTATTCCGATCCATTTTTCAATGTCCAAACATACTCCGATTGACATGAAATTTTGAGAGTAGATAGAGGACTCCGAAACAAACATTTTATATTTTTGGTTCGACTTCATCCGAGTTCGTTTGAGTCTACTTTTGGCCTGTACAAAGTTTCCTATTCAACTTAGGCTTTAATCTATTTGCATTCCCACTTGGCCACTTGCCTTATTAAATCATTATAATCATGATATTTACTATAATCATCATTACTAGAAGACTTTAAGCTTTCAACAAAGGTGGCTAGCCTTGGTATCTTTCTTAAGCAGTTTTAATCTCATTTAGACAGTATGAAAATTAAGACACTGCTTTTTTTTAGGCTAAAAGACTGAAAAGCTTCAAATTAATTTATGACTTCGCTAAACACCAATATAAATAATTTATTCACTAGATTGGGTTTGATTATGCCCATAAACATATTAGTGAAGCTAAATTCTTAGAATTGAAGTAATATACATAAGAGGTCAAAAATCAATGTAATATACCTTTAACACTAAATAGTTATTTAATATCATTAATCCACATATCATTGTTCTAATTTATCGATTATATTTTTAATCTATTTAATATTATTTAAATAAGAGTTTTAAAATATTACCTGTTTGGTGCTGGCAACTACACCGCCCCAGCTTAGTTATATATTAGGCCTTTTGGACGGTTATATACCCCCATCCACTGAGATACCGACAGTTCCTCGCGGCAATCCACCCAGCTTGTTCTTAAGGTGGCTATCTTATCAGCCCATTTTATTAGACACATTATGCAGTAGTTGTATTGCAAAATTATATCAATAAGACAAAATAAGAATTCCTATAACAATAAAACAAAGCTAGTACTCAGTAAGTATATCCATACTTACTCTCCTTAGTGTAGTATTCTGCTTCACTTCTGCATATAATACATACATACAAACAATACTTAGTTCATTCTCCAATAATATCATTGTTTAAAGACACTCATCTTTTTATATTTATTTATTATCCGTCACTTCATCTTTACTTACTCATTTTATTATATTAATATAAAATAGTCATATATAACTAGTTAAATGACTGAATGTAAATGTTAAATGCATATTTCGGGGATGAGATCAAATGGTCGTTACCGCCAGAAATATGAACAGAAATTTAAATGACATAAAAGAAATGACTAAATGTAAATGTTAAATGCATATTTCGGGGATGAGATCAAATGGTCCTTACCGCCAGAAATATGAACAGAAATTTAAATGACATAAAAGAAATGACTGAATGTAAATGCTAAATGCATATTTCGGGGATGAGATCAAATGGTCCTTACCGCCAGAAATATGAACAGAAATTTAAATGACATAAAAGAAATGACTGAATGTAAATGTTAAATGCATATTTCGGGGATGACATCAAATGATCTTTACCGCCAGAAATATGAACAGAAATTTAAATGACATAAAAGAAATGACTGAATGTAAATGTTAAATGCATATTTCGGGGATGACATCAAATGGTCTTTACCGCCAGAAATATGAACAGAAATTTAAATGACATAAAAGAAATGACTGAATGTAAATGTTAAATGCATATTTCGGGGATGCCATCAAATGATCTTTACTGCCAGAAATATGAACAGAAATTTAAATGACATAAAAGAAATGACTGAATGTAAATACTGTAAAGTAAATAATATGTAGATAATATTATAAGTCCTTAATTGATTTTGTCCACTAACTCTTTATTATTAATTCACTTGTTCCATTACTTTATTTTACATTATACGCTTTATTGGGTTTTTAAACAATTAAATGAGGACAAGTAATAAAAGCAATAAATCATGATATTTATACATGAAACACTTACCCAATAAT
The DNA here is from genome assembly GCF_901000735.1 of Corylus avellana. Taxonomy (NCBI): domain Eukaryota; kingdom Viridiplantae; phylum Streptophyta; class Magnoliopsida; order Fagales; family Betulaceae; genus Corylus; species Corylus avellana. The sequence goes on along the minus strand of NC_081546.1, from coordinate 13,280,261 downwards.
CCTTTAGAAGTAAAACTCCACCAAATCTTCTCTAGGTAGCTAGTTTAGAAAAACACTTGAACACTACAAGAAAGATCTAGGCTATATGGTATTTGACTAGAATTAAGAAGTAAAATGAAAGGAGGAGCAAACAATTTTACTTGTTCTAAGATTGTAAAAACTTAAGTGAAAGTGAATTTAGCTAAGGCTCTATTTATAAGAGAATGAATGGTTAGGATTTATTTTTACACATTTGATCTAAGGGTTGAGATGGATTTAACCAAAAGAATGAACCTAGTCCATATTTCATGCTCTATACTAATTAGAATTTTCGTCCAAAATGAGGGCAGTGTATTCCGATCCATTTTTCAATGTCCAAACGTACTCCGATTGACATGAAATTTTGAGAGTAGATAGAGGGCTCCAAGACAAACATTTTATATTTTTGGTTCGACTTCATCCGAGTTCGTTTAAGTCTATTTTTGGCCTATACAAAGTTTCTAATTCAACTTAGGCTTTAACTATTTGCATTCCCACTTGGCCACTTGCCTTATTAAATCATTATAATCATGATATTTACTATAATCATCATTACTAGAAGACTTTAAGCTTTCAACAAAGGTGGCTAGCCTTGGTATCTTTCTTTAGCAGTTTTAATCCCATTTAGACAGTATGAAAATTAAGACACTGCTTTTTAGGCCAAAAACTACAAAGCTTCAAATTAATTTCTAACTTCACTAAACACCAATATAAATAATTTATTTACTAGATTGTGTTTAATTATGCTCATAAACATATTAGTGAAGCTAAATTTTAGAATTGAATGGATATACAAAAGATGTCAAAAATCAATGTAATATACTTGTAACACTAAATAGTTATTCAATATCATTAATCCATATATCATTGATCTAATTTATTCATTTATTCTTTTAATCTATTTAATATTGTTTATATGAGAGTTTTTAAAATCGAGGTCGTTACAGAATTAAACCTCAGTGGGGGATCAACCAATCAGTTGCCTGCTGTAGAAAGAAGTTGGACATGATTGTCAAGGCCATGACTGCTCAGAAAATCTCACCTCTGCAACAGGACACACCAATCCAGGTATGTGCTATTTGTTCCCATTTAGATCACACCACTGAGACGTGTCCTTTATCTCCATTTGCAGAGCAAGAAGAGGTGAACTTTGTGGGACAAAACAATTACCCCCACAAGAACAATCCATACTCCAATACTTACAATCCAGGATGGCACAACCATCCAAATTTCTCTTGGAGTAATAATCAAGGACAGTAGAAAGGGCCCCAACAAGCAAGCCAACCAACTCAAGAGTCAAAGATGAACCAACTGGAGAATATGACACACAACCTGGTGACTTCACAACAGCAATTCACGGTTGATAAAAAACAATTCAATACAAAGACTGATCAAGCCATTCAAAGACTGGAAGTGCAAATGGGTCAGATGGCAAAGGAGCCGAGTGAGAGGAAGCAAGGAGAATTTCCAGATCAAACTATACCTAACCCAGGGAGTCACTAGCAGCTGAAGGCAGCGACAGTTCTTAGAGGTCCTGTTCCTACACCACCAAGGGCACTTGAGCCAAATTCTGAAGAGCTCAAGTGCAGCTCTTCACACTAGAAACATTACAGTCACAAGTAGACGCGTTTGAGCAGTCGAGAACCTCAAGCGTATCTACTCAAAATAGTGGTACTGAGGCCACTGAAGGCGGTACATTTTCCCCTCTCGTTTTCTTCATATTACTTTCTTTACTTTACATATGTCTCACATATCCTGTGTGTTTTCTTTTTCATTGTTGTCCATAAGGCATATAAAAAAAAAAAAAAAAAAAAAAAGAGTTTTGACATTCGGTTGCTACGATCGAGCGCAGTGACCGAGTGATAACCTTAAACATTCTGTTAGTGCGATCGAACGGTTCGATCGAGTGCACATCACCCACACACGCACACCTTTGGCCGAATGCGATTGAGCGCACCAGGTGTGCGATCGAGTGCACTCGGACAGCAAGGCACGTGACCAATTTTAGGTCACTTTTCCCCTTGCCCCACAACTCTCTCTCCCGGCGCCGTACAAGTTCTCTCCACACCCACCTCCGGCACACTCTTACTCCTCCCATTTTTCTCCTATTTTTCACGATTTCCACCACACAACCACCACACAGGTCACCTTTCTGGCCACCATACCACCACTTTTCCACCACATTACCCACCACCCCTTCACCATTCCCATCAACAACCCAACTCCGACCACCCCTTTACCCATTTTTTTCTTTTCAATTTTAGCACAGTGTGGGTGTTTATCCACCCACATTGTCACTCTGTGCTGGTTTTTGTGTTTTTGCAGGGGGTTTTGAGCAGTGTTGCCTTGTGTTGCAAAGTTGACCATCTCCAGTGCACACCAACTATTCGATAAAAGTCCCCACTCAAGCTCAAAATGCCTAAAACCCATGCTTCATCCTCCCGAGGGTCCAAGGCCCAAGCTATTTCTCCCCCGCCCACTTTTGAAGAGCGGGAGCTACTGTTTGAAACTACCTTCGCCATTCGCGAAGACTTTCAAAACCATGAGGCGACTCAATGGGCAGTCGCCGAGTTTAAGTGAAGGGGACTCAAGAAGCTATTTAAACTGGTCACCTCCACCGCCTACCGGAAGTTGGTCATTGAATTCTATGCCAAAATTTCCCATGACAGTGACAATTCGGCTGCTCTCTCATCAAAGGTGCAAGGCCAAGTTATTGATGTGACTAGGGTTGACATTGCCGTCGCCCTTCAATGCAATGATAAGCATCCTCCAAAAGCTGCAATCTTGCCAAGCAACCGTCCCGATACTATGTGGCGGAAATCATTGAGAATATGTGCCAAGGGCACTATGCTGATGCCCACCATAATGCCGGTAGCTGGTCCAAGCTACCTCAAAGGCTTGGTTTGTGGACTCCATACTACACCGCAATGCCTTCCCCTTGGGACACAAAACTCAAAGGCGTGATCAATTTCTCCAAACTCTCTACGCCTTCCACAAGGATGCCTGGTACTCCATTCTCGACATCATTTGGAACCAAATACATAAATTTTGGAATGGAGTACACATTGGGGGAGCAGAGTCCACTCATTCATGGGGGTTGCCTTTCCCATATCTCATCACATATATTCTTCAAAAAAAGGGCATCAAGGGCACCACAGCTGATGAGCCAGTCATTACAACTCCCATATTTGGCATTCGCCAATGGAACAAGAGCTGCTCCTATATGCCCCAGGCACCTCCCACACCAGCAGTTGGGGGGAAGAGAGTGAGGCCGAGCCAATGGCTGGAGATGAACCGGCAGCTAAGCCGGCAGCGGCAGAGGCGGAGGAGGCCCCAATCATTTTTCAAGCCACATAGTACCGCTCCCTTAGTGAAAAGATGGTAGGCCTTCGAAGAGAGCTTGCTGATCAAAGAAGGGAAGCTCGGGAAGATAAAGCACTGATGGATCAGCGATTAGCTGCCTTGGAAGAATTGATGCGGTCCATCATTAGCCATTTACCACCACCATCTGTAGCATCTACTTCTGGACAGCAATGAGTTGGGACCACCGTCTAGCTGAAGATGTAAAACTTAGCACTCATGGGAGGCACCCCATCGTTTATACTTTTCTTTTGTTTAAAGTGTTTTCGGTTCAATTTTTATTTAGCTTTAGTTTTGTTCCTTTTTACTTGTTTGTGTTTTCTTATTTTGCAGGGACAAGTGTGCTTCACTTCAAGTTTGGGGGTGTGCTATGAGCCATGCTTTGCAAGATCATATCGACCATCTCCCGGGTACATTCTTTCCTTTACTTAGAGACATTGGGGACAATGTGTCATTTAAGTATGGGGGTATGGGCACACATGTTCATGTTATTTGTTTTGAGTGTTGTTTGTTTATTTGAAAAAAAAAAAAAAAGAGTTTATGCATGTTCATGTTTGCTTTAAAATTTTAAGTTGATCTAGAAAGAATTGTGGCTTGACTTCATCAGTGAGCTTAAAATTTTGAACACATGATTTGATGAGTGAATCTGTTAGTTTGATTACTTGTTTAAGACAGTTGAAAAATCACATGTTTGATCTGATCACACAAGCACACTAGCACATAATCTGTGAGGTATGACATGAGGTCTGATATGTGTGTTTCTACATCTTGGATGAAATTGGGTGACTTATTAGATGACATTATGGCATATATAGTGATAAAAAAAAAATAAAAAAAGATGTGAAATAAATGATCATTGATGGCTTTTCACTGAGTAACTGGACCTCTTGCCTCAAAGCATTGAGTGTTCACGTCAAAAGGTGAAAAATGTTGATTTGATCAATGTCATGGTTAGTTGGTTTTGTAGCTTTTTTGACTCAAGTTATTAGGTCCTTAGGGGTGTCTCTACACCTAATGCCCTAAAACCACCTGGTTTGGGAGTCATTGACTTAACACTCACTACAAGGGTCAATTAGAAAGCTTAAGGGAACCAACATTGCACAACCTGACCAAAAAAAAAAAAAAAAATGCCATTGTGTCATTCTAATAGGAATTTCAGTGAATTTTGAGACATGGAGACATTGCATATTGGAAGATTTGGAAGCCTCATAATTTTGTGCTAATTCACTTTACACTATTTTCAAACTTGTCATGATTTAGCATGTCCTTTGTAAGTAATTGCACTTTGAGATTCCAATTCATTGTGGAGATGGAGTTCATCTTTTTAAGCTGGCTAATGAATGAAAATCGTGATCTTAAAGTGATGCTTTAATTTTTGAAATAACATGAACTGTGCATGATGTTTGTGGGTAACATTTCTGGAAAACCCTCACGAGACTTCACTCATCCACTAGGGAATTCCTAGGGGTTTAAAAGGCTTGTCGCATACGCTAAATGCAATCGTACATCCCACAAAAGATGGATTTATCTTTTGTTTTCTGTGTTTCCATTCTTGTTTTTAGTTTTGTATTGCTAAGGGACTAGCAATATGTGCTAAAATATTTATATTTTCAGCCCTTAACTTGCATGTTTTAATCCTTTGGTTTTGGTTAATTAGGTCATTTTAATTCCTTTTTGTTTTTTTCATACTTTGTAGGCTTTTGGAAGAAAATTTTTGTTTTTTTCATACTTTGTAGGCTTTTGGAAGAAAATGAAGTAAATCTAGATGATTTGAGCTCAAAAGAGAGAAGATGAAAAATTGGGAGCTCTCTGACACTGCTATCGATCACAGGTACCTGTGATCGAGCGCAGTACCCGAGAAGATCAAACACAAATTAGGCCAGGAGCGATCGAGGGCATGACAGAAGAAGGATCGATCGCAGACCTACGATCGAGCGCACACGGGTTGCGATCGATCGCACCCGTGTGCATAAGGCACATCAAATGGTGGCCAGATTGTCATTCTTTCCATATTAGGGTTTTCCAACTCCCGATTGTAATAGGTTTTGAAACCCTACGAAATCCCTAGGTTTACTACTTTGTCAAGGACTTCGAAAGCCTATAAATAGACCCTTAAGCCTCTAGAATAGATAGACTTTGTCAGGAGAAGAAGAGGAACTCTTCAAGTTCAATTCTCGGGTTTATTCTTTTCCTTTCTTTTCTTTTCTTTATGAAGATGTTTAACATCAATTTTATGTGTAGCTAATTTAATTAGTAGGGCTTGATTGAAGCCCTAGTTATGTTTAGTTAATATTTCAACATTGGTGCCCTTGTAATGATCTTGTTGTGCTATTTAACTTGATTAACGCCTACTTGCATGAATTCCTCATATGTGTCTGTCTGATCAACATATGCATGTGGTAAGGACTAGTTAATTAAATCAATTTGGATGGCTAAGTCCTGGGTTTAATAGAAGTAACAAAAGAATCCACACCACGATTCTTGGGTTAATCAACATGGGGAACCGGGAGTATATGCCATGCCCTAGGCCTCATGTGTTTGTCGATTTCCATAGAACATATGCTTTCCTAAGGAACAACTTAGTATACATCATGCTAGATCCCTTAGAAAAGAATAGAGTTAGAGTATACGCCATGCCTAACTCGTTGCTTAGGAAAATCTATAGCTTAAGAAGTATACGCCATGCCCTTAGGTTGACAAACATTAGATATGCATAACATGATCAAAGCATTGGCATATTGTTATATTAGCTAAATATAATTAGTGGTGGATATCAAAGCCCTACCTTTTATTATCATCACTTCGACAATCAATCTTTGTTTTACTTAAGGAATTTATTTTTAAACAAAAATTCAGCAATCCTCGTGGGAATGATCCTGTACTTGCACCATATACTACTATGTTGACCTTATGCACTTCCAGGTAAAACGTACAATTATTTACCTATTAATTTAGGTAGATATTTGCACAACAGGAGCTGATGTTGACGAAGTCTCAGTACTCTCTTCCTTTTCCCGATGTGGTTCCTCTAGAACCTCAATTTGCTCCTCCTTCCTCTCTTCCAACTTGTTGTTCTTAGGAGTGGAATCCAATAAGGCCTCAGCTTGCTCACGTTTCATGTCAAGGTCCAGATTAAATTCAAATTGAGCAAAGTATTTTGCCAATGGATCCTCCAGACTTGGCTCACTACACATTTTAGCTTGCTTGGGGAATTTGTCAAGATCCAGATCACATCCAATTTAATGAAAACGCTCTCCCACCGGATCCTCAAGACTTGGCTCATTAGAAGTTTTAGCATACTCAAGTAGCTTGTCAAGGTCCAGGTCACCTCCAAATTCATCAAAGCGCTCTCCCAAAGGGTTCCAAAGACTTGGCTCACAAAAAAATTTCTCAACAATTTCTTCATTCCCAAGTGTGGTGATTGTTTGCTCATGATAATAAGTGCACTTGTCTTTCATGTATTTTCCATGAGGAGTGGTCACCGATTGACATTGACACTCTTCTTCGTGGTATTGTTGAGGCCAATTGACGGGAGGTGGCTCCTCTTCATGAGCTTCTATCTCGGTAGCGTATTCCAATTGTTGCATATTGGCTTCATTGTGGCTAAGAAAGGAGTCTGATTGACCATGGAGCTGTAGAGATGGCTCCTCTTTATGATAATGTTGGGACAACTTGATGAAAGATGATTCTTGATCTGCAATTGAAAACATGGGACAAATCTTAGTGGTGTGGTCAATATGGGAACGTATGGCACATACCTTGACTTGTGTAACTTGCTGAACAGGAGCATTGCTATGATTAGTCATAGCTTTCATGAACATGTCCAACTTTTTCTCACTTAAGGTCTCAAAGAGTTCTATGGCTTCCTTACCGCTTTTCTCCATCAACATGTAACCACAAGCTAAATCTACAAGACTCTTGTTAGGATCATTTAAACCCTCATAAAATGCCAATACCTGATCGTCTTGAGATATATTGTGATGAGGGCATCTGAGAAGTAGCTCATTAAAGTGTTCCCATGCCATGAAGGAAATGTCTTCATCTCTTTGCTGGAAAGTCATAATTTTCCTTGTCAATTGCCTTGTCTTTTGGGCTGGGAAAATTTTTTTTCAGAACTCTGGCCATCTCATCCCAAGTATGTATATAACCTGCGGCCAAAGAATTATACCATCTCTTAGCATTATCTTTTAAAGAAAAAGGGAAGAGGATTAACCTGATTTCTTTTGGAGTTAAACCCTGAACATTCTAAGTCCTGCAGAGATCACAAAATTCTTGAATATGCCAATATGGGTTCTCTGTAGGCGTGCCTTTATAGTGTGGACTCATATTGAGCAACAGAGATAAATCGTAACTGCTCTGCACAATGGGATGGAAATTAATGCATGATGGCTGGTTGAGGATTTGGAGACTAAATGAACTTTTCATAGGGCTTCGCACTAGAGGTATATTGTTTCTCAACATGATTAAA
>NC_081546.1:13245122-13272315 GCF_901000735.1 Corylus avellana | reverse complement strand
TGACAATAATACCCCTGTGTAAGATAAAAACAAAAGAAACAAAAAAAAAAAAAAAAAAAAAAAAAAACACAATGGCCAGCTGGGTCTCAATGGAAGGGGACCTACCCATGAAAGTTTACCTAAGGCCAGCCGTGGGTCTCCAAGGAAGTTGACCCAACCCAGGCCTTGGGTCAAGGGCAAGGAAGTTTTATTTTAAAGAAAATATAAGAGTATAATTGCATTTTCACACATCTCATATAAGGTATAATGGACATTTTACGTCATGTGTTGGTCAGGTAATGCGTTTGTCATCCAAATTAACAGAAAATCCTAATTGCGGGTGCTAAGTGAAAGGGTTAGGTTGTTTTGGGAGGGGGAATTACAACTTCTTAAAATTTGGCAAGACTCTGTAAATAGGATGGTAGTTTCAAAGAGAGGGAGGGATGGTAAATGTAGTTTCCCCAATGTTGAGAAATAATCCCACATTGCCTGTGGCCAAGACCTTGGGCATGTTTATAAGGAATGGGCAACCATCTCTTATTGAACCAGTTTTATGAGATGAGTTAAGTCCATGAATTTCTTCATGGTATCAGAGCCTACCGCAGGACAAATGGGGCCCACATTACTTATCCCGTGGCAAGGATCAGGAAAAATACCAGCCTGCACGTGAGGGAGGGTGTTGAGAAATAATCTCACATTGCCTGTGGACAAGACCTTGGGCATGTTTATAAAGAATGAGCAACCCTCTCTTATTGAACCAGTTTTATGAGATGAGTTGAGCTCACGAATTTCTTCACCCAAGAATAATACATGTGAACTATGAATTTCTTGTTACATAAACTTGGTTTTTTCATTGATGTTAATTTAGAATTCAAGGATAAGTACGCTTAAACCAAACACTAAAAGTGGCTGGAAAAGGCTACTTTTGACTCCTTATCAATGATTAGCAACAAACCACTCTTCTGACGTTAGTAATATTAATGTTGATCAAGAACAATATAATGCAATGTAAAGAGTTAGAAGAGGGACACCTGTTAGCCTCCAAATAAATTAAGGAAGGCTTACAAAGCAGGCACTGCCATTTGCTTTACAAAGCAAAAGGGCTATTCATTATCATCCTACAGGCCATGCAATGTATTAGCAACCCAAGAAATACTACATCTATAAATAATTCATGGAGAGACATATCACATACTAGAAATGGGGGATGCTTAAAATTGAGGATAATTTCAAACTCAACAATAGTGGGCATCCAGAAAATCTGTCACAAATGTACTGGGTTATCAGAAACTATCCTGGTCATGCCATTTGCTTTTTCCAAATATGTAAGGACTAGATAGCTAGCTAGGTTTTTTGAGTCATAGAATCTAGCATCAAGAATGAAGTGAAGTAATTACTGCTCCACTTTGATCCATCAGTTAGAATTTTTTTTTATTGGGCTTCCATTGATTGTTAGTTTTTGTTTGCTAAAACAGGTTGGACACGCTACCTAAAATGACAAGGGCAAAAGTTATTGAGTTTATGTACCTTAGTTGCGTGAATTGAATTCCTACTAGGCATGGTAAACAGTACGTAGGCTTCTAACCTATTAAGGTTAGGCCTCTCTGATGGATTGACTATATATGGTTTTTTATATATAGGCTAGGTTCCTTCCTCTCCATATACAAAAAACCTATATTCTCCTTAGCGAGAGAATTTGACTGTTAAATCACAACTTGTTCAAAAAGCTTAAGCTTATAAAAAATAGCGAATTTAATAATTTAATTAATATTCTAATACTCTTCATCGCGTATAGGTCTAAACTTTTCCTTAATAAATGAGGCCCAACACATAAAATATTTAATTGAAGAGTAATGCTACACACACTCCTACTTCTTCACACTTATTTCCACACTCTCTTAAGTAGCTTTTAAAATCACCATTAGATTAAAATTCAATAAAGATTTTAATCTAATAAGTGTGACAATGGGTGTGGAGAAATAGGAGTGAGTGTAGTATTAGTCATAAAAGAATAAAAGAGATAAGGTTCGAAGACCTTTGTTCTTATACATGTTAAATCATCACATTTTTCAAAAAAGCTTAAGCTTATAACATATAGTAAATTTAATTACTTAATTAATATTCTAACCAGGACCCCGCCACCTTCAAAAAGGAACATGGACGGGAAAATCCAGCTGCTAGTATTAATTCACAATACTTCTGTTTCAACAATAGAAAGGAGATGGCATCTGCAGTATTCCTAATTGACAGTTTCAGTGTCTTTGCAAGTGAGCAGCGATCGTTCGGAAAACGAGTCGACATGGAAATTGTTCTCTGTTTGTATTCTAGTTTTCTGGGATGTTTATTATTGTTCTAATAATCTTCATTGATAGTCCCATGAAAAAAAAGAATAAATGGGCTGGCATAAAATGAGTTGTAGTGAGTGAGAAAGGTACCAAGACTTCAACAAGGCCAGTGCTTTGAGCAATGACAACTTCGATGGAACCATCGGGTCTGGGGCGCCAGTATCCGCTCTCGGCGTGCATTGGCTCCCCGGAGGCGAGCTTCCAAGTCTTCTGGGTGTAAGCGATGACGGGCTTGCTAGAATGGTGGGAGAAATGGAGCTCTTCGCCGTAAGCGAAGGAATTGATGGTGGGAAAGCCACCCTCTCCTTTGCCTCTCCACCTCCCCAGCAAGTACGATATTCCTTCTATTCCCGGGTGTACGGCCACTACATCTCCTGATGGTTCCATTTTCTCCGCCTTTCGGATAATACACAATATCCCAAGTCACCAATGCTATTTCTCTTCCTTCTTCGTAATTACCTCCCCCTTGCAATATTAATTAAGGGTTAAATACCTCATACCCCATAAGATTTGTCAACTTTATTTTTTTTCTCTTTGAGTTTTATTTTTATCACAGGATCCCTCTGGGGTTTTGATAAAAGTCCAATTTAGTCAATCCGTTAGTTGACCGTTAAGATTGACACGTGAACCAATCAGATGTTGACACGTGGCATCTATTTAAATTTTTTTTAAAATTAAAAAAAATTGTATTTAAAAAAAAAAAAAGGAAAAAACTGTGGGTGGTTTCGGCCACCCCCTTGGAGCCCAAGGGGGTGGCTCTCGGCCACCCCCAAATGGCCAAGAGCCACTCCCAGTTTTTCCTTTTCTTTTTTTTTCTTTTTTTTTTAAATACATTTAAAAAAAAAATTAAATATGTGCCACGTGTCAATATCTGATTGGTCCACGTGTCAGTCTTAACGGTCAACTAACGGATGGACTAAATTGGTCCTTTATCAAAACCCCATGAAGGTCCTGTGATAAAAATGAAACTCCAGGAGGAAAAAAATAAAGTTGGTAAACCCTAAGGGGATTTGAGATATTTAACCCATTAATTAAATGCTTAACATTCAACAAATTATAATTTTAGATGGTATCAAGGCATGGTGTTGAACTAAATCCTGAATTTATTGATAATTTATCTTTCATTTAAATTAATCATTCAACCTTGACAAGGATGATTTGACCTTCTATTTTTTTTCACTTCCAGCCTCACACACCTTTAGATGGCTCCCACTTTTATTATTGGATCAAAATTTAATTGTTAGGTTTAGTTTTGCCTTATTTAATGATCAAAATATTTGGTTGAAAATTCTCATTCTTCCCAAGTGTCGAGGTAAAGATTGGATGTTTCTAAGAGTTCTTTGTCTTCCCTGTTGGATGGGGTGTCAGAACCTGGCATGTGACAAGGCTGAAGGATAACTCTTTGTTTTCCGATCAGGAATCGCGTCAGAACAGGACATGTAACGGATACCGAGGTTGGAAATTTTTGTTTCCTCGTCAAAAGGTGCGTCAAGACGGGACATGTAATCGGAAGTTTCTATTTCCTCGTCAGAAGGTGCGTCATGACGGGACATGTAACGAGAAGCTACTGTTTCCTCGTCAGAAAGTGCGTCAGGACGAGCATGTAATGGAAGGCTACTGTTTCCTCATCAAGTGTAACACCCCAAGTTCTAAAGGTAAAACGATTGAGTGCAATTGTAACATATTCTTATTAAAATTGTTATCCTTTTACCACATGTTCACCACAGTAACATAAAATTACCAGAGCACTATAAACTCCGATTTATTATGAAATCACAAACTCATAATGTGCAAGAATTCAATACCCTCATAAGTAATAAAGCTACTAAAACAAACTTCAGAATCATTACAACCTTAAAACTATCAAAGTTCTTAAGTTGTAAGGAAAGAATTATAGTATGTATAGTTTGAAAAAAAAAAAAAAAAAAAAAAAAAAAAACTATCAAACTATACTTACTATAATTCTTTCCTTACAACTTAAGAACTACAAGATATTAATCCTTAAGTTATAGTAAATGACATATAAATATGAGCCACAAATCAAATGGTGAAAGCTTTATACCTAAGAGTCCAACCTCTCAAAATTATACAACTTGCTAAAATATAAAGTACAATGAACAATAACTCCAAAGCTCAAACCTTGAAAACCTTCATCCTTTTTTCCTTGTTGCATCATGTGAAACTCTTGGCTTTGTCATGGTATTTCTTAATCACTGCACTCTCTGTAAATGCAATTTGTAAATTAATGCATATTGCATTTACAGGTAAAAGTGGGTAAGTCTACGACTTAGTAAGTAAAGTAAAGTTAACATTGTGTGCATGTAGCCTTTATTAAATTCTTGAACATAACCTCTTAAGGAATTCTTTTGAAGTTTCATTAATAATAGAAGAAGGGCAAGCCCCTTCTTAAATAAGTCATCGTTGTGGACTAGCTTGGTCCCCAAGTAGCTTATACTTGTTGCCCAAGTAGCTTGATGGCCTTTAAATAGCTGCCCATGATTGCATAAGGCAACACAACCCAGTACAAGACACATATGGTGCTTGCTATCCCCACTTTAGTCTTCTTCAACTACCATTTTTCCTTTGGCAACAAGTATACATTTCTTTTTTTTTTTTTTTGTTAAACTCAAATACTTTTACATTAGAACGTGGTCATAAAAATCTACAATTAATACTCAATGAACCTAAACCTTTTGACTACCACATACCAAAAAAATCGTGGCCTATGGACATCATTAACCCATCCAAATAATTTCACAAATCGTAGGTACTGTAACTATTTGATAGCTTGACCTATCAAGATTAGAAAAATTATAATTCTTTCAATTTAACTTCGAATGACACGAAATTTGACTTCAAAATTTTCTCATTCAAAGCCCATAACATATCCAAAAATCATAGCAACCCAATACTTTTTGGTACCTCAAAAGTCCCTCGAAATTCTGTGTCTCTATTTGATTGAAATTTCTATTTTGACACTTGCATCTTTTAAAAATCATAACTCATTTTACAGGTGTCTAAATATCATGAAACTACTTTTAAAATCTTCTTTTCTCATTATTCTATAAGATCTTAAAACATTTTTATTTATGGTCACTTATCCAATTTTCAACGCCCAAATCAATGTGACTTTTCTTTCTTTAACTCGCTATACTTTTATCTAGCCATTTCCATCATTTACCACAGTAAGTCCATTTACCCAACTCCATGACTTTCAACAAAATTGAAAATCCTCCTTATCTTTGATATTGAGATCACATTTATTTTAAGAGATAAATTTCAGGGTATTACATCAGGAACCTCGTCAGGACGTGACATGTAACGGGATCAATGTTGGACTCCCTGTTTTCTCGTCAGAAGGTGCCTCATGACGGGCTCGTGACGGGTATTTAGATCTACTTTTTACTATTTTCGTCTTAACGAGGATTAACTCCCATTATGACGAGGATGACTCAAAATATCAGATTTTGGCCTTCCCATGCTAACAAAAGATAATCCCTGTTAAGACAGAAATCAGTATTATTTTCAGAACTATTTGAACCTCTCCATTTTCATTTTATGTTCTTCTGAGTTTGGAGGTTCCCAGTAAAGAAATGGTTGCTATTGTCACTCATGGAAGTGATACTCTTCACCGTTGTTTGTACCAAGTACAGCTGCTAAAAAAGCTTTATGCTTTCTCGCTTACTTGGGGTTTTTGTGCTGATTTTAAACCACGCCATACACATCACTCAACCGCAAAGAAGTCTATCGAAGAGTCGGCAAGGAGGCGCACTCCTTGAAGATGGTTAGGATGGAGACAAGCTAGGAAGCTTGTTGTTCTTACTAAGTCTAGAGGTCCTCCAAGGAGTGAGTATCGTCTAGTATGTAACTCTGAATCTTCATATGGTAATTTTCTGGGTTTGGCTATCCTGGAGTGATTTTTCCCTTTGATTGGTTCAAAGGGTTTTCCACTTCCCCAACAAAACTTATGTTGTGGTTGTGTGAATGCTATTTATTGTTGTGTTGGTTTAATCTTAAGCATAGTTATTTGTTTTGGTTATATAAATAGTTTATGCGTTTGATTTGGGGGTAAAACACGATCCTTGTGTTTTATTACTAATAATAATATATTCTAAATCCAATGATGAGAGTGAAAACTACTTGAGGATATATAAGAGCAAGAGTGGGAGTACGTGTAGCATTACTTTTAGGAAAATTTTATAATAAATCCATGAGTTAACGTGCGAAAACTATAAACACCCTCAGGCTTTTTTTTTTTTTTTCAATCTTAACTCCCCGAATCAATCGAAAAGGTGTCGTAAACCCCTCTGTAACATTTTCTCCAATTTTCTAACGTTTGCCCATCTAGGGGTGTAAAGGCGGTTACGGTTAGCAGTTATTGGCAAAAACCGCTAATTGTTAATAAATTTCTTGCGGTTAGCGGTTAGTAAAATATGTAACACCCGCTATAACCAATTTTTCAAAATTGGGCTTTTTGGGCTTCTTTAGGCCTTTTTTTTTAAAAAAAAAAAAAAAAATTAATTTTTTTTGGCTTTTTGGCCTTTCTCAAGATAAACATAAAACCAATTTTCAATTTTTGTTTTTTTTTTTTTTGGATAACTGTAGCATTTTTTACCCTCATTTGGTTTTTGGTGTCCATCTATTAAAGTGTTATTAGATAAGTAATTTCTGCATTGCATGAAGAAACATGTTGCCCCAAATAAAACTAAGAAACATGAATTTCTGCATATATGTATAATTAAACTAAGAAAATCCTATCATGAAATGTAAAATCCAAACATGACACAAACATCCAAACATCAATTCAAAAAATAAAATTCCTTACATATTGAATAAGAGAGACAGAGAGACAGAAAGCCTTATAGAGATAGAACAACGACAGAGAGACAGAACGAAGACGGCGAGCGGCGACAGCGACCGGCGAGTGGCAACAGAGACAGTGAGCGGCGACAGAGACAGCAGCTATAGCGAGACAGAGATAGAGTGGCGACAGCGACCTACGAGGAGAGACAGTCCCAACGAGCGACAATAGCCACCGACGAGGAGAGACAATGTTGAGAGTGAGAGGGAGGAAGACAGTGACGGGAGTGTGAGGGAGAGAGTGTTAGGATTTAGGGTTAGATGAAATCAAGAAAATAATGAATATATACCCCTTGGTTTAACATAAAACAATTGGTTTTAAAAAATTGCTAAGATATTAAGAGAAAATAGTTAAAAATAATAATAAGATTAACTTGATATTATACAATTGATATTATACGAATCAATTGAAAATAGAAAATAGAATTGAATAGAACTTGATATTATACAATTGAAAATAGAAAATAGATAAACAATTGATATCATACAAATCACATTATCATTGTACATTAATAATATGATTAACTTGAATAAAGTATTTGAATTTTCATTGAATCATATGATTAAATATTGATCTTAGATATTTATATTATTCAATATACATATATGTATAATTATAATTTATAACATATATAGACTTATAAGTTTATAACATATATTGGAATTAAATCTCTTTGTACTTAATTGTTGTATTAGTATGAATTGTTATACTTATGACTTATGTCATATTATATATGCACAATTGGTTATTATATAATCATATAAATTAGAATGATAATACATTAATACTTCAATTGTGGTTATAAGTAACACATTGTTTAATTCAATGTCAATTACTTCATTTGATTTATACGAATCACGTTATCATTGTACATCATGATTAACCCTACTCAATAAAATAAAATAGCATGATTAACTTCAATAAGTATTTGAATTATTATTAAATTATATGATTAAATATTGATCTTATACATTTATATTATTCAATATGCATAATTGTATAATTATAATTTATAACATATATAGACTAATAAGTTTATAACATACATTGGAACGTCTCTAGGTACGTAATTGTTGTATTATTATGAATTTGTGTACTTATGACTTATGTTATATTATATATGTATAATTTGTTATTATATAATCATATAAATTAAAATGATAATACATTAATACTTCAATTATGGTTATAAGTAACATATTGTTTAATCCAATGTCAATTACTTAATTTAATATTATACGAATCATATTATCATTGTACATTAATAACATGATTAACTTTAATAAGTATTTGAATTGTCATTAAATCATATAATTTTTTTTTTTTTTTTTTGAAAAGGTAGTATTATCATTAATAAATTTCCAGAAAATGGAGCATCAAGACTCCATTAACAATCACAAAGATAAAGCTAAATGCTCCATCATAACGATATCGCTAATACAACTTGGAGTTATGTCACTCCATATTCTATCATTGACATCTTTTGTAGCCGCTTTCGCCAGCCGATGTGCCGCCTCATTTGCTTCTCGAAACACAAAACTACATCTCCATCTTGGCAAAGATAATAAAATGCGTTTTGTATCGTCAATTAAGTGCCCAAACCTACTCCATGTGCTCATATGAGAGTTTATTGCCTCCACAATCTGTTTTGCATCTCCTTCTAACCATAAATTTTGCAAACCCAAATCTCTTCCTAGGCAGGCTGCTTGAAACGCTGCATATGCTTCCCCCATTGTCGGCTCCAACATTCCTTGTCTAGTCTTGCTCATAGCCGCAATGACCCGTCCTTTTTCGTCTCTAATCACAACCCCCACCCCCACTTTTCCATTTGATTTGTCAATAGCCACGTCCCAATTTACCTTGTACCAACCTTGAGAAGGGGCTGTCCACTTTTTATTAAGAACTGTATTTGCCGTGTCTCCTCTCTTCATCCCCTGCTCATTTGTTTTTTTAAAAAACTCCATCTGCTCTTCAGCCTTTTGGATAATAACGTTGGGATGCATGAAAATTTTGTCATGTACCCATTTATTCCTTCTGAACCACACTTGACGGGCTGTTTGTACAAAAACACCAAAATCGTCTGCATCACATCTTGAAATAATAAGTTCTACCGTCTCCAAGAAATTTTCTCCCTCTATGGCACATTTCTGGAACGTTTTCTTGCTGCTCCCCCAAACATCCATGGCTGCCGGGCATCCCCACAAAGCATGATAAACCGTTTCCGGCTCCTTTTCACAGATTGGACACCAAGGCTCATTCACAATCTTCCGCCTAAGGAGATTATCCTTTGTTGGCAAAAGATTATGACAAGCCCTCCAAAGAAAGTTTTTTGCAGTGTTTGGAATTGCTAACTTCCAAAGGGTCTTCCACAACTTACTCTCCTTTGTTCTCACAGATCCCTCCGGACTCTCCCTCAGCTCCATCTCTTTTGCTAGGTGATAGGCACTCTTCACCGAGAACATTCCACTATTTGTACACCGCCATATCTGGACGTCTGGTTGGTTTGTTTGGCTTGGGGGTATAGAAACTATAGCCCTTATTTCCTCTTCTGTAAAAATGCTTGTCAGCAGGTTATGGTTCCAACCTCTTCTTTCACTATCAAAAAGCTCATTTACCTTGCTGCACTGATTTAACAGCTTCGGAGGTGATTGAATGCGATGAGTAGAAGAAATGGGGATCCAACTATCGCCCCATATTTTTATTGATTGCCCATTTCCAACTCTCCAGAAAAGGCCCTCTTCAAGGAGATCCCTTGCACTTAGAATGCTTCTCCATGCAAAAGACGGCTTCGTCCCCAATTTTGCGTCCATGAAAGAAACATTGAGGATAGTATTTGGCCTTTAAAATTCTCGCTGTTAAACTTTCAGGGGACTTCAATAAACGCCAACACTGTTTCGCCAAAAGAGCTTTATTGAAGCTTACCAAATCTCGAAAGCCCATCCCACTGCTTTCTTTGGACATCCCCATTTTGCTCCATTTCATCCAGTGTATTCGAGATCCATTCTCTTGGTTGCCCCACCAAAATTTCTGCATCATAGAATTAATCTCAGAACATAAACCTTTAGGTAGAAGGAACATACTCATGCTATAGGTGGGAATAGCCTGGATTACTGCTTTTAGCAAAATCTCCCTCCCAGCTTGTGATAACAATTTTAGCTTCCAATCACACAGTCTCTTCCATATCCTGTCCTTTATGCTGTTGAAGGCCAGTCTTCGGGATTTGCCAACTAGAGCTGGTAGCCCAAGGTATTTGTCGTATCTCTGTGTAGATGGAATCCCAGACAGTCTCAATATTTCCGTCTGTGTGTCAGTTGGTGTGTTTCGACTGAAAAATAACGAGGTTTTTGCTTGGTTTAGCCGCTGTCCCGATGCCTTCTCATATATTGTTAGGATTTTTGTTAGCCGTCTCCAATACATGGGAGTTGCTTTGCAAAATAGCAGGCTGTCGTCGGCAAAAAAGAGATGACTTAAGCGGGGCCCTCGCTTTGAGGTTGGGACACCCGGTAACTCACCATTGCTGTCCGCCTGTGTCAAAAGGGAGCTGAGGGCCTCTGCACACAATAAAAAAAGGTAAGGTGAGATAGGATCTCCTTGTCGGATCCCCCGTGAAGGGATAATCCGACCCGTAGGAGAGCCATTTACAATAACCTCGTATGTGACCGACTTAACACACATCATTATCAACTTGATCCATTTGCTCGCAAACCCAATCCGCTCCATAATAGTTTCCAAGAAATCCTATTCCACCCTGTCATAGGCCTTACTCATATCGAGTTTAACTTCCATATGACCTACTTTTCCCCACATTCTTGAATTCATAGAATGAAGAGTTTCAAAAGCTGCCAATACATTATCCGTTATGAGCCGGCCCGGGACAAAAGCACTTTGGTTGGGTGAAATAATATCAGGGAGCACAGTTTTCAATCTATTTGCTAGGGTCTTGGATATCAGTTTATAAAGAACATTACAAAGACTAATGGGACGGAATTCTGTAACAGAAGTTGGATTGGCAGTTTTTGGTATTAAAGCAATATAGGTCAAATTAATCTCTTTATTCATAACTCCATTATTCAAAATATTGATTACAGCTTTGCTAACCTCTTCGCCAATCGCCGCCCAATTTTTTTGAAAAAAACAGGCAGAGAAACCATCCGGACCAGGGGCTTTTAACGGCGCCATTTGATTTAGCGCGATTCCCACTTCTTCTACCGTAAAGGCCTTCAATAAAGAATCATTCATAGATTGGGTGACTCGCTGATCAATTGCTTCCACTGCCCTCTCCATTTGTCTATGCCCACATGTTGTAAAGAGAGTTTGAAAGTATCGGGTAAAAGCAGCCCCGATTTGATCATTCGTTTCCCACCTCTGTCCAAATTCGTCCGTAATTCCTGTGATCAAGTTGGCCTTTTTTTTTTGGTTTGCACATGCATGGAAGTACCGAGAATTTTTATCCCCAGACCTGGCCCAATCTTCTCTCGCCCTCTACTGCCAGTACAAGTCGACTTCTTGCTGTTTTTTTTCCAGTTCCATTTTCAGCTTCATAAACCTGGACGTATCAATCCCTTCATGTGCTGTTTGTGCTTCCAGCAGCTGTTCAGACAGCTGGATTAGTTGCTGCCCCACATTTCCACCTTGATTTCGTTGCCAGTCCTTCAAACTCTTCTTACTTGCTTCCAATTTTTCAGCCACCGATTGCCATAAATCCTGCATGTTCATTTTTTTCCTCCATATTTGCTTTATAACTTTCTGGCACTCCTGGTTTTTAGCCCACGTGGCTTCAAATCTAAATCCCCGTGTCTTCTTGTGTATTTCCGGATTGCCCATTATGTTGACAAACATTGAAAGATGGTCAGAAAATACTGCAGCTTCCAATGATGCCTCCACATTTGGGAAACGGTCATGCCAAACATTATTTGCCACCAATCGATCTTATACATTTATATTATTCAATATGTATAATTGCATATATGTATAATGTATAATTTATAACATATATGGACTTATAAGTTTATAACATACATTGAAACTAAGTCTCTAGATACTTAATTGTCGTATTAGTATGAACTTGCATACTTATGACTTATGAGTTATGTCATATTATATATGTATAATTTGTTATTATATAATCAAATGATTTAATGATCAATCGATCATGTAATATAAACATATAAATTATAGTGATAATATATTAATACTCAAATTGTGATTTAATTATCTCAAAAAAAATTGTGATTTAATGATAAATTGATTATGGTATATGTATAAATATTATTATAATTATAATTAAAAATATATTATATAAAAATGCGGTTAGTGGTTACGATTAGTAACCCAATAACCGCTAACCTCTAACCGTTAGGCGGTTATAGCGGTTAAGACGGTTAGTGGTTAAGCGGGTAGCGTTTATACCGGCTAGCAGGCAGTTAAATAATCACCTGCCTTTACACCCCTACGACATCCATTCCAAAACGAACCGTTTTGCTCCGGCGGTAAAAAATGAAATCTTATATTCTGTTCACTCTTATTTTTGTGTTCTAAAACAGAGCAAGTGAACCCTAAGCAATATTGAGAAAAGAGACACCATCCGTTCGTATTAAGAAAAGGAGCAATATCAAATGGATTGTTTGGAGCACCTACCTGTATAATATATTATGTTGAGAAATCTAAAGAATTTAAACCTCCCAAAGACAGTTACGGGTCTACAATTCTAAGGAAAGAAGACTCGTATTGAAGAAGAAGACTTGATAGAGAAGAGGAGTGTTACTCTTAAAGGAAGTAGGAGTGTCAATGCGGTTACGATTAGTGATTATTAGCAAAAACCGCTAACCGTAATTGCTTTAGCGGTTAGCAAAATATTAAATTTCACTAACCACGGCTACGATACTAACCGCAGGTTAGTAGTTAGTAAAACATGTAACCGCCCGCTATAACCGTTTTTTCAAAATTGGGCATTTTGGGCTTTTTTTGAGATTTTTTTTTGGGCTTTTTGGGCTTTCTCAAGATAAACATATAACCAATTTTCAATTTTGGGCATTTTTTATTTTTATTATTATTTTTTTTTTATCACGGTTGCATTTTTACCTCATTTGTTTGCATTTTTAGTGTCTTCTTAGGTCAAATTGCTATAAAAAGAGCCTATATTGAAAAATCAAAAATATTTGATCCAAAATTTACATTTACTTGTACTTTAAAAAAAAATTCCTTAATTATAAATCATAACCTATTAAAATTTAATATGATTAACTTGAATAAAGTATTTGAATTGTCATTGAATCATATAATTAAGTATTAATCATATACATTTATATTATTCATATGCATATATGTATCATTATAATTTATAACATATATAGACTTATAAGTTTATAACATACATTGGAACTAAGTTTCTAAATACTTAATTGTTGTACTAGTATGAACTTGCATATTTATGACTTATGAGTTATGCCATATTATATATGTATAATTTACATTATATAATCAAATAAATTAGAATGATAATACATTAATACTTCAGTTGCGGTTATAAATAATACATTATTTAATCCAATATTAATTACTTAATTTGATATTATACGTCCATATAATATTGGGTAAAAATGTATAATGTCGATTACTTAATCCAATGTCAATTACTTTATTTATTTGGTAAAAAAAACACCGTCTAATCCCCCTATTTAACTCCCACCAATTCTTTTTTTTTTTTTTTTTCTACCCAAACCCCAACCCATCTTCTCTCTCTTTTCTCACCATACCCAAAACCGGCGTCATGTTTAACCCCCGTCTTTTCTCTCTCTTTTTTTGGGTGTTAAATATGACTTGTGACTTGTGACATTGTTTGTTTTGGGAAATTCATTAGCATCTACAGCCACTATTATTCACCGGGACATTGAGATCCATACTTTCACCGAAAAAACCAATAAAAATTGAGTCTTTCACGCAAAAACTGAATCTTAGGTAAAAATAACAAATACATCCCATAAAAACTTCTAAAAGGATGAAAATAATACTGTAAGGGATATAATAGTCGGGGCTCTTTAAGTGTAATTGGCATATTAGGTTAGTGCGCCAAAGCCCTTTGGTGAGTAAGGCTAAATAGTTAGGCTTGAGTTTAAAGGCCAACTCTATATAAGATTCACAATAGAATTGTATATCTCAAATCAACCTTGCATATTCTTGGGTTTCTCGAAGTGCCAATTCCCAATTACCATCAAACATGTCAGGAGAGTCTTGGACTTGCTCTGTACATTTAGAAGCTTATTATTTAGGCTTATATTTGTATAACTGTGACTTCACTTGACGAAATAAATTCTGCTTTTTGCATCTCCACCTGCCTGGCATAACTACTGAGTTTCACTACCTTTTCTTTCAAATCTCTTATTTCTGAATCTTTCTCTCTGCTGGCAACTTCTTTATCTCGTACAGAGCATCTTGGAGAGGAACGGGAAGAAAAAGTTTAGTTAAAATCATTATAACAATGACATAATGGCAAATCAATCAGTTACATAAAATTACTACCTGGAGGAGGATGCTAAATTAAAGTAGCGAGAATGTTTTCAAGTGCAAAAATCCTCGAATTTCTTGGACCAAGAGAGATTGTGTCACAGCCATCACTACATCAAAAGCAAATGAAGGTAAATTTCATGAAAAAAAAAAAAAAAAAAAAAAAAAAGTTAAGAGGTATTTAAGCATTGGTTGCAACCTAAAGAGAATATTAAAAAACTCAACAAGAGGACATTCATTAGAAAACTTTTAACCTTAATTTTGCTGCTTGAGCAAGTCTGCTTCTTCCTTCAATCTTGCAACTTCCTTGGCCATCCTAGTCCACCTATAATATCAAGAACATAACTTGGATTAACTTGGGCAGCGAAAAACTGATAAGGAGTTCCATAATAAAGTCTCAATACCCCATGTGAAATGTATATGGTAAAGCAAGAAAGAAAATCTAGATAGTGCATACCAAAAGATAATGAACATAAAAACCAACTCTTAAATTAATTAATTTTTTTTATAAGTAATGTTGATATAAAACAAAAGTGCAAAGGGGCGCAACTCAAATACACGAGAAGTATAAATAGAGAGCGCCTAAGAGGGAGAAAAATGAAAAAGAAAGTCAGAAAAACTAATCACTAAAGAAGCTAACCAAACGGCCATCCAAGAGTAAAGAATAAAAAAGAAAAAATGAATAAGTTCCTCTAAAGTCCTAGTGGAATTTTCAAACCATCTGCATTTGTTTCGCTCCATAAACACCATATAAGACAAAGAAGAATCATTTTCCACATAACCGCACTTCGAGAACGCCCTCCAGTCCACCAGCAATCAAACAAGTTTCTTACCTTGCAAGGCTTAACCCAAAGCAACCTGAACCAACTAAAAATAGTATGCCTAAGAGCACTTGCAATCTCGCAGTGAAGAAGAAGATGATTGATTGACTCTTCGTTCTTTTTACACATACAACACCATTCCACTACCACAAAGTTCCTCTTACGCAAATTATAATGAATCAGAGTTTTGCCGAGGGCCGCAGTCCACCCGAAAAAAGCCACTTGCAACAGCACCTTAGTACGCCAAATACTCTTCCAAGGAAACACCTCATGGTCAAAGTTGGACAAGGCCTTATAAAATGACTTCACCTCGAACTTACCCTTCTTGGACAAGGGCCAACGAATACCATCCACAATACCAAGGGAGATCTTACAATAGTACAACCGATCAAAGAAAGAAAGTACCATATCCATCTCCCAATCCTGAACGGGACGCACAAAAATGACATTCCACTCGACAACCCCATTCCTCCAAGTAAAGTTATCCTTCACCCAAGCTTCTTTGAATCTAGCAATACTAAACAGGGAAGGAAAGGCATGCTTCAAAGATTGTTCCCCACACCAAATATCATGCCAGAAACGAACTTTCGAACTCACCCCCACCTCAAGCCGAATACCTTTGGCAAAAAAGTTCCAACCTTGTCGGATATGCTTCCATAAACCCACGCCATAAGAACCCGAAACCTCCTTCGTACACCACCCACCATCTTGCTCTTCATACTTGGCTTTAATAATCTTGTACCAAAGAGCCTCACTCTTATTCGCATATCTCCAAAGCCATTTCCCTAAGAGAGCTTGGTTAAACTTATGCATCTTCCGAATGCCAAGACCACCAGAACGCAAGGGATGACAGACTTGATTCTAGCTTACAAGATGCAACTTAGGCTCATCTCCCATCCCTCCCCACAAGAAATCTCTTTGGACTTTCTCAAGTCTTTTTGCTACACTCATAGGAATAGGAAACAGAGACAAAAAGTAAGTCGGAAGATTAGACAACATACTCTTAATGGGAGTTAATCGGCCTCCCTTCGAAAGATACATTCTCTTCCAACCAGCCATCTGACGCTTCGTCTTTTCAGTCACATCATTCCACAGAACCGTATCCTTATACGATACCCCAAGAGGCAGACCCAAATACTTCATAGGCAAAGCAGCAACACTACACCCAAGGATATTAGCTAAAGCCCCAATGCTCCACCTCTCAAACCCGAAATAGCTTCAAAACATTAGTGTATAAGGCGTACATAACGGATTTGCTCGGAAGAACCGAGTATCATCAGCGTATAAAGAGTGAGAAACCACCAACTCTGAGAAGACCCTTTCTCCCACAGAGAAACCAGTCAAAAGGCCTAGCTCAATAGTCGTATTCACCATCTTACTCAATGCTCCATAACAAGCACAAAAAGTAAAGGAGAGAGAGGATCCTCTTGCCGAATTCCCCTCAAACTGTTAAAGAAACCTTCCGAAGAACCATTCACAAGAATAGAGAATCTTACCGACGAAATACACCTCTATCCAAGCCCTCCACCTCTCACCGAAACCGCAACGATGCAGCAAATACATAACAAAGTCCCAGGTTTACGTGGTCATAAGCCTTTTCCAAGTCCAATTTGCATAGAACACCTGACACCCCTGATCTCATATGACTATCCACACATTCATTTGCAATGAGCACAGAATCTAAGATTTGACGACCACCGATGAAAGAATTTCAAGAGTTGGAAATGATCTTACCCAAAACAGTTCTCATCCTATTGGCAAGTACCTTAGAAACAATTTTGTACACCCCTCCCACCAAGCTAATGGGCTGAAAATCCTTCATCTCCACCGCATCCGCCTTTTCTCGGAATCAAGGAAATAAAAGTTTCATTCAAGCTCTTCACCAACTGACGTCTTCGATGGAATTCAGCAAAAACAGCCATAACATCATGTTTTACTACACCCCAACAAGCTTGAAAGAAAGCCATGGATAAGCCATTTGGACCCGGTGCCTTGTCACCCTCCATACCTTTTACCACCTCCCATACCTCCTTTTCCTCAAAATCTCTTTCTAACCAATTATTTTCCTCCTCATCAATGGACAAAAAAGATTGGTTATCCATTCTAGGTCTCCAAGTGCTTCGCTCTGAATATAAGCTTTGATAGAACTGCACAATATGATCTTTTACCTTAGTGGGATCGTCGGACAAGACACCATTGATACGAAGCACTTCCACACGATTATACCTGTGATGAGAATTAGCCACGTTCTGAAAACCGAGTATTTCGATCCCTCTACTTCATCCACAAAGCTCTCGACTTTTGACGCCAATGAATTTCTTCACACAACATGGTATTCTCCAATTCTTTCGACATATCCGCCTTTTTAAGCTTCTCCTCCTAAACTAAGCCCCTCAACTCTGCCAAAGCATCCAACTCCTGAATTCCTTCCAACAACTCCTTTTTTTTCCTCCCAATGTCACCAAACCCCTCCTCATTCCACTTTTTCAAATCCAGCTGAAGGGATTGCAGCTTATTAGCTAAAACAAAGCTAGGTAAGCCCTCAAACAAATACGACCCTCACCAAGACTTAACCTTGTCAACAAACCCTTCAGATTTAAGCCACATATTCTCAAATTTAAAATACTTGTTACCTCCGCAAGGAGCCCCACAATCCAGTAACAAAGGGAAATGATCGGAAAGTAGACGTTTAAGTCTTCTTTGTGACAAGGCTGGGTAATGGTCCTCCCAATCCGAGGAGAGTAAAAACCGGTCAATTCTAGACCAAATCTCATTCTCTTGATTATTCGACCAAGTAAATTGACCCCCCACCAACGCAATATCCACAAAACCGTTTTCAAATATAAAGTCCGAGAAATCCATCATGCCTGTAGTATAGCAAGGGACACTAGAACGCTCACTAAGAAACCGGACAATATTAAAATCCCCACCAAAACACCAAGGGACCTCCCACATATTCACCAAACCCGCCAGCTCCTCCTCCCAAAGGACCCTTCTCTCCACATCATCATTCGGGCCATACACAAAAAATAATAATAATAATAATAATAATAATAAAATCAACAATATTGAGTCAACATTAATTTCCCAATGCCTGAAACAAATTTAATACCCAAATCTTCTTATCTATTGTAAAATACCAACAGACTATTTATTTCCATTCAATAGAACATTAAATTTGTAGTTTAATTACTTGCAAGACTCTGGTTTTGACAGTATTTATTTTCCCATCAACTCATAAATAGAACTTTGTGCAATTAAATATCTAAGCAAGCTGAAATTTTCCAGATTAGGTAGAATCATAATCTCCTTGAAGTTCTGAATTTATCCCCCACTGCTGTTGTAATTTGGTCTTGCACCAATTATGTCTATTGGATTTAACTTTGTGCAATTAAATGTGTAAGCTACAAATTGCAGTTCCCATTAAAGTTTTGGATTTATCTCCCTAGTTCTCACAACTTGGTCTGGCAACAATTATCTCTATTAGAGCAAATTTGCTCAATAATTCCATTAGGCAGAATTATTGAGCTTTGTTAGCTCACGCCATACCGAAAACAGTTAGGCAGTATGGCGTGAGCTCAATCATTCTTCTCCAAGGAATTGCTCTTCTACGGTATGGCGTGAGCTAATAAATGAAATGGTCTAATTTCCATTAGACCATTTCATTTATTAACCTCTTTGTCTTTTTTTTTTTTCTTTTTTTTTTTGCCATTTATTATAGCAATTAGTGATGTTAAAAGAAAAAGCTGCACAAGCACAAAAGTTTCAAGCAATACCTCAGATACAAAACAAACATTTAAAGTTTGGAAAATCCAGGAAGCTACAAATAACAAAGTACAAAAACCTCAAGTGCCTATCAGAAGGGTCTTATATACCCTTTGTTCTAATCTAACCACAGATATAAAGAAAATGAACCCATTTTATCATCACAACCAAAGTGCAAAAAGCAACTCAAGTTAAAAAAACAGGTCCTCTTAGAAAGCTCAAACATCTCTAAGTGGAAATAATAATAATAATAATAATAATAATAATAATAAACTCACTCTTCAATTTGACACCATACTCAGCGCGCACTTCATGTACTCGTAAAGTGACTTCAAGCTCATGCTCAATTGCCTGCATCAGAGCCTTCGCAATAACAACAATGTGTTAGTGAAGAGAGAGACACCCAAAGCACCATGTAATCAAATCCAAAAATAAGATACATCAAGAAACATGAAATAATGAATGCCAACCTAGTGCTAAACAGAAGCATTAAAAAGCAATTCTTATATGACACCAGATCATTTACTCATCAATGCACACACAAACCAATTCTTCTGATACATTTTCCATTTAAGTACTCCTTATATTGTATAAATACTTGAATACCAGGACCATTTCCAGCACCTGCATATAAAAGATAACTCATCAAAACTGTTATAAACACAGGAAACGAAGGAAAAAAAAAAGGGTGAACCGTGTGATGCAGTATAAATTCTAACCGGAAGTTTCGCGTGAGAAAGCCTTTCGAGATTCTAAAAGTTCTTTTAGCCTTTTTGTAGCCAGAGAAGCTTTTTCAGTTTTTCATTGCAAAACCTGGCATGAAATTCAAAAAGTAAGAACAATTTCTCTTAAACTAGTAAGCTCATAGAATCCCAGCTAAAACAGACAACAATCGCCAACAACAACATTAACAGAGCCATGCAAGTTACTAGTTTAAATCTCTATAGTGCCAAAGGATAACAAAAAAATATGTTTGAGCACAGGTTCTCACACCATTCTACAGTTTGTTCAAGCTTCAAATTCAAGGGCTTTTACAGTGCGTCAAGTTACCACTAAATAGATAAGTTGAGTAATACATCTTTTTGTCAACTACATCCAATGCAAACTTCAAATCGACAAGGATATTGCGATGTCTCAAATCAACTGCATGAAGCATTACACAATATTATGACATCCTGTTATGCTGACACATACTCAAAGCATGATCAAAGAATGCATGCAAGCAACTTTTTCCAGTTGAGACAAAGTATGATTGTATTTCGTAATTCTATTTGAGAGGAACTTCTATTGGTGAAAATTCATTTTTTTTACATGCCAATTACGGACACTCTCGACATAGTTTCAAAATTTTGATATTCAATAATAGACCAATGTGATACCACATTCAGTGAATATTTTAAAATACACTATCTGATAATAAATCGAAAATCTAACTTGTTTCAGTTTATCAATGTGCCTTCAACATGAATATATAAACATCATAATAACAAAACAAGGAGAATCAGATAGATCATACCAAAGCACTCAAACATAAAATCTTGGACGGTCTGAGAAGGAAGATAAGCCAAATTTTAGGCATCAACTTGAGACTAACAAATGAAAATAAAACAACTAATTGAACTCAACCCACCTCAAACGTCTTATACTTAAATTCAAGTTAACCACAGTGCCTGGATTTAAAATACGGGTTTAACAAAAGGCATAATGCAGTTAAATCCTTTAGCAATGCATATACCTGAAGAACTTTTTCCAGTGAAGCCTTGCATAACCTAAACTGCATAGACTATAGCTTGATCTTACATTGCAATTGAACCTAAATATTAGGAAAATTGTTTTTGTTAATAGGGGAAACATTGAAAATAAACAATTATTTACATAAGCATGGTCATGTACAAGAATCTAGCACCTTCTGGGCCTTCAAACTTTGAATCTCAAACTGTAACCTTTCTGTTGTTTCATCACCTTTCGGTTTTGAGTTGAGAGTTGAGATTGAACATTTTGTTTCTTCTTCAACTCTGTAACCTACAAAAGCAGAATATGGTTTCAGAACATGTAACTGAGTGATCAAACATATTGTCGTAATGCAAATAAAAAATGTACCTATTCTTCAAGGACATTCAGCTCCTCTTTGAGGTTTGCAACACAAACATTAGAAGATGAAACATTTTGCAAGTTTTTTCCTTAGTTCCTCAATCTCCTTATCCCAATTTTGACAAAATTTATAGTAAGGAAGCTATACTGATGGTTGACAATTTAAAACATAGGCCGAAACAAAGTGTTTCCAAAGTTCTCTCTAAAAAACAGTTGCATTGAGGAATGATCCCTTTCAAAAGACCTTTTCCATGCTTTCATTTTTCATACCCAAACTGAGAAGCACAAAGAAATTTATCATATTATTATCAATATTTTCTAAGTGCATTCTCTGAAACAAAAATGCATGCTTTAAAAGCACTATCAAAAAAACCTATTAAGTAATATACATTTTATTTTACTCCAAAAATATTGTCAAGCGTAATTCAAATAAGCCAAATAGTTGTACTGCACTGGAAATACTTTCTGCTTTCCCAGCCTCTCGATGAGATCCCAATATCCAAACACTATTGTCATAAAGGTTCAATCAAGAATAGGTGGTGGGTGATTCTCTCTCTCTCTCTCTCTCTCTCTCTCTCTCTCATATATTCCCGCCTTGTGTCGGCGTATGGGTGGCGCGTGAGAGTTGTTTGGTGGTAGTTTTAGGCTGTGTCATGGCTAGCTCGAGAAGGTGGTCGGTGGAATCCAAGGAGTTTGAGGTGTTGATTAAGGTAGGGGCATCAAGGGTGAGGATTTTTGAGAGGACCAAAAGACTCAATAGGTCCATTTTCTTGAAGAAGGATGAGCTAGCTTGGTTGGTGCGAATTGTGGAGGATTTGGTAGCAGTGGATAACTCAGAAGTCTTTTGGGATCAATCTAGAGTTGGGTATCCTAGAATGCTAGCTCAAAAGTGTGCTAATAGGCATGGTTGTTTTCTGACAGTGGAGGAATTTGATGGAAGAAGAAGGTGTGGCTCGATCATCATTCTAGAAGGTCAGCATGGGATAGGGTGGGACAGTTTCAATGAGGAAATGCGAGTGGCAAACTCTTCTTTAAGTGAATTTCGAGTGGTCAATGAGCATCGCGTGTTCAGGGAAGAAATAACTAAAATCTAGGGAAACAAATAAGGTAACTAAAATCTACCTATTAATTACAATATACTATAACTATAATACAAGAACATGCCATAACTAGAAAGACTAATTATGGCTAAATATATATGGACCGTATTTGATTGACATTCCCCCTCAAATTGATGCTGGCCGATCAAGAAGCATCAATTTGCCCACAAGAAACTTATGACGTTGTCATGTCATAGCCTTCGTGAAGACGTCAGCTATCTGGAGATCAGTGGAAACATGAGGAAGAGAGATAACACGAGTGTCCAAGGCTTCCCGAATAGAATGACAGTCTACCTCAATATGCTTCGTACGTTCATGGTAAACAGGATTAGCAGCTATTTGAATGGCACTAGTATTGTCAGCATGAAGAGGAGTAGAATCAGTTTGAGAAAAACCAAGCTCAGCCAAAAGCCCATGAAGCCAGACAATCTCAGAACAAGCAGTAGACATTGCCCGGTATTCGGATTCAGTAGATGATTTAAAAACGCGAGCTTGCTTCTTACTCTCCAAAGAAATCAAAGAATCACCAAGAAACATGCACCAACCTATGACAGACCGCCGAGTGGCAGGACATCCTACCCAATCCGCATCACTATAAGCAACAAGGCGAAGAGGAGAGCCAATTGGAAAGAACAACCCACGGCCAGAAAAGCCCCGAAGATATCGAATGATACGCCGAACAACAGCTAAATGAAGATGGCGAGGAGTTTGCATAAACTGGCTAACCTGCTGAACAACGAAGAAAATATCGGGCCGAGTAATAGTCAAATAATTCAAGCTGCCTACCAACTGTCAGAACACAGTAGGATTAGAGAGAAGATCACCCTCCTCACTTCGATATTTCACATTAACCTCCATAGGAGTATCCACCGAAGAAGAATCTTGAAGACCAGCTAGACGAATCAAGTCCTGGGTATATTTGTGTTGATTCAAGAATATACCAGAAGAATCAGTGTGCACCTCCAACCCCAAAAAATACGTAAGAGGACCAAGGTCTTTCATATGAAAAGAGTCTTGAAGATTCCGCTTGAGATGTGCAATCAAACTGGAGTCGGTTCCCATAATGACAATATCATCCACATACACAAGTAAAAGAACAAGACCAGTCGGAGTCTTGCAAAGGAACAAAGAAGAATCATACAGGCTTTGGACAAAGGAGAAGCGAAGCAAAGTAGACCAAAATTTTTCAAACCATGCCCGGGGAGCCTGTTTTAAGCCATAGAGAGACCGCTTCAACTTACACACAGCGGCAGATGGAGAAGAAAACAACCCCGGAGGAGGAGTCATGTAAATATCTTCTTTGAGATCACCACGAAGAAAAGCATTTTTGACATCCATCTGGTGAAGTGGCCAGCCTTGGGAGGCGGCAATAGAAATAATTGTATGCATTGTAGTCATCTTTGCGACTGGAGCAAATGTCTCCTCATAGTCCACCCCATATTCTTGCCTGTTCCCAAGAGCAACTAATCGGGCCTTATACCGATCCAGAGTCCCATCAGAGCAAAGCTTAATTGAGTAAACCCATTTACAACCAATGGCTTTAACATGAGAGGGGCAAGGAACCATGTCCCATGTATGATTGTCCAAAAGAGCCCGAAGTTCCTCATCCATCGCTTTCCGCCAACATTCATATTTAACAGCCTCGGAAAAACATGTAGGGATGGAAATAGAAGATAAAGTAGCATTAAAGGAAGTGTGCGGAAAACCATACCTATCAGGAGGACGTGATACCCTAGCAGATCTTCAAGGGCCAGACTCATGAACTGTCTCAGATGGCGGGTCAATCGGAGGAGTTGTCGGAACAGTTTCAGATGAAGGGTCAGTCTCGGGAAGGGGCAAAGTTGGTAGACGTCGAGTATACACAATTCCAGGTTTGAACCACTCAGGCAAAAGAGGCAATTCATCAAAACAAGGTAGAATACTAATCTCAAGCAATGATTCAACATGTGTAGAAAAGAAACATTGATGCTCAAAGAACACAACATTATGAGATATATGAAATTTGTCAGAACACGGATCATAGCAAACATAACCTTCGTGAGAAACACTATAACCCATAAAGGCACATTTAACAGACTAAGCAGAAAGTTTGTGACATTCATGAGCAGGTAAATGAACAAAACAAACACATCCAAAAGTATGCAGATTAAGATAGCTAGGATGCTGATGATACAAACGATAATAAGGAGAATCAAACTGCAAGACCTGCGAGGGCAGTCGATTAATTAAGTAAACGGCAGTAGATAATGCCTCAACCCATAATTTGGAAGGAACAGATGACTCAAGTAATAAAGTACGAACAACATCCAAGAGATGGCGGTTCTTTCGTTCTGCCACCCCATTTTGCTGAGGAGTATAAGGACAAGAGCCCTGAGAGACAATTCCTTTATGGTGTAAGAAATCATGAAACTCATGGGACATGTATTCTCCACCAAAATCAGACCTCAAAATCTTAATGCCTGTAGAAAAGTGATTCTCAATATATGCTACAAAGGTCTGAAAAACAGACAAAACCTCTGATTTGGCCCGAAGAAAATAAACCCAGGTATATCGACTAAAATCATCTATGAATGTTACAAAATATTTATATCGAGCATGAGAAATTACAGGAGATATGCCCCATACATCACTATGCACAACATCAAAGCATTTTGTAGCACGACTACCATGAGAAGAAAATGAAAGAGTTTTACTCTTACCAAGTTTGCATACAGAACAATCAAATGACAAATTTTGAGAAACTCGTTCTTTATTGCCTAACAAACCAGAATTTAACATATGAGACAGAATAACAGAATTTGGATGACCCAAACGTTTGTGCCATACTTCGTTCGGAGTATTAACTGTTCTACAAGCCAAAGATAAACAACTAGGAATTGACAAGTGCAATGGAAATAGTCTGCCAACTTTAGGCCCCTTCGCGAATATCTTCCCTGACACCTGACCCTGCACAAGACAACCAACACAAGAGAAATGGACATCATAGTTTTTTTCAACTAACTGGCCAACTGAAATAAGACTATTAGAAAGGCCAAGAGAGACATAAACATCTCTGAATGAGGGATTAATATCTCCTACTTCATTAATAGCTAAATGACTTCCATTAGCTACTTGAATATGAGATGAACCATGATATAGACGAACATTGCAAAGAGTATCAGACGATCTGGTCATATGATTGGATGTTGCAGAATCAATAAGCCAAGACTTAGATGAAATAGTATCATTACCTTGGAGCCCTAAGGCAAAAAAGGCTAACATAATCATCTGCTGGACCATTTCAGGAGTAAGAACAGCTGATCCAGCCGCAGAAGAAGAGGCTGAGGACATCACTGGAGCAGAAGAGGTGTTTACTGTAGCCTGATAGGCAGTAGCTTGACGATTCTGAGGCCGAGTGGGACATTCTTTGATAAAGTGGCCCAGTTTCTTAGAGTAATTGCAAGATTTCTTTGCACAATTGGCGGCAATATGACCATACTCCTTACAGCTAAAACACTGGACCTTGCCCATATCCTTACCCTTCCCTTTCCCATAGGCTGCATAGGCTACTGGATTTGGGTTGGAATCATGCTGAAACGTAGCCTGTGTGAGAAGACGCTGCTCCTCACGAAGTAATTCTCCAAAACAAACATCCAAAGATGGCGAAGGATCTCGATTCATTAAATTTGAGCAAGTAACCTCAAATTCAGGGCATAATTTCATCAGGAATTGATCTCTCTTGCTCTGCTCATGAACAGCCTGAACAGCCGAGAGAGATGCAGCAGGTACCTTCCCATAAACCATATCAGAAAATTCTCCCCACAAATTCTGAAAACCAGAAAAATACTCCAGAATGGAGAGATTGCCTTGAGTGTAATTAGGAATCTCATATTCTAGCTGAACACGACATGCAGTATTGTCCTGATGATCAACCTTCCGCTAATACTCCCACATAGCCTTTGCAATCTTATAGGGCCTCAGATTGAGCACAATAAGAGGATCAACAGACCCTAAGATCCAAGACATCACACGTGCATCCTTGACCTTCCACTTAGCCAAATCCTTAGCTTCCTAGGAGCTAGATCACTACCGTCGATATGGCCCCACAACTCTTTTCCCGTAACAAATACTTGAAATTGGAATTCCCAAGCAGAATAATTTTTTCCAGTAAAATGGACCCCAAAAGTCTCGCTAGAAGACATAATGAAATAAAAATTAGAAATTATAAAACCTGATAAATGAGTAACAGGCCCACCAGAACAGCAACCCAAAACAGCAACCAAGCCCAAGCCCAGCAAGCCCAAGTCCAAACAGCAACCCACCCAGCAAAAAACCACGCTCACCAAATAGCAAGCCTAATTTGATGATTGCTGACCACACCGAACAACAAACCCAAACAGCAAGCATGAAACCACGGTCCACGCTCCTCCAAAAATCAAGAACCAGCGACAGTCCACACTCCTCAACACCAAAATCGCACCAAGAACCAGTGACAGTCCACGCCGGCAACGGAACCAGCCAGCGATGACAACGTTAGCAACGAGAGCGTCATCGACAAGAGCGAGATCGAAGGCAACAGTCCAACTCCTCCCGAAATTTTTGGCAGCTCCAAAACCTCCACGCCGACAGCCCCAAATCCTCCAGAAATTTCTGGCCGGCAGCTCCAAAACCTCCATGCCGACAGCCCTAAATCCTCCAGAAATCTCCGGCAGCCCCAAAACCTCCAGAAATTCAGGTAAGAATAAATTC
>NC_081546.1:13204288-13245022 GCF_901000735.1 Corylus avellana | reverse complement strand
AGTCAAAAGGCCTAGCTCAATAGTCGTATTCACCATCTTACTCAATGCTCCATAACAAGCACAAAAAGTAACGGAGAGAGAGGATCCTCTTGCCGAATTCCCCTCAAACTGTTAAAAAAACCTTCCGAAGAACCATTCACAAGAATAGAGAATCTTACCGACGAAATACACCTCTATCCAAGCCCTCCACCTCTCACCGAAACCGCAACGATGCAGCAAATACAGAACAAAGTCCTAGGTTTACGTGGTCATAAGCTTTTTCCAAGTCCAATTTGCATAGAACACCTGACACCCCTGATCTCATATGACTATCTACACATTCATTTGCAATGAGCACAGAATCTAAGATTTGACGACCACCGATGAAAGAATCTGAAGAGTTGGAAATGATCTTACCCAAAACAGTTCTCATCCTATTGGCAAGTACCTTGGAAACAATTTTGTACACTCCTCTCACCAAGCTAATGGGCCGAAAATCCTTCATCTCCACCGCATCCGCCTTTTCTCGGAATCAAGGAAATAAAAGTTGCATTCAAGCTCTTCACCAACTGACGTCTTCAATGGAATTCAGCAAAAACAGCCATAACATCATGTTTTACTACACCCCAACAAGCTTGAAAGAAAGCCATGGAGAAGCCATCCGGACCCGGTGCCTTGTCACCCTCCATACCTTTTACCACCTCTCATACCTCATTTTCCTCAAAATCTCTTTCTAACCAATTATTTTCCTCCTCATCAATGGACAAAAAAGATTGGTTATCCATTCTAGGTCTCCAAGTGCTTCGCTCTGAATATAAGCTTTGATAGAACTGCACAATATGATCTTTTACCTCAGTGGGATCGTCGGACAAGACACCATTGATACGAAGCACTTCCACACGATTATACCTGTAATGAGAATTAGCCACCTTCTAAAAAAACCGATTATTTCGATCCCTCTCCTTCATCCACAAAGCTCTCGACTTTTGACGCCAATGAATTTCTTCACACAACAAGGTATTCTCCAATTCTTTCGACATATCCGCCTTTTTAAGCTTCTCCTCCTGAACTAAGCCCCTCAACTCTGCCAAAGCATCCAACTCCTGAATTCCTTCCAACAACTCCTTTTTTTTCCTCCCAATGTCACCAAACCCCTCCTCATTCCACTTTTTCAAATCCAGCTTAAGGGATTTCAGCTTATTAGCTAAAACAAAGCTAGGTAAGCCCTCAAACAAATATGACCCCCACCAAGACTTGACCTTGTCAACAAACCCTTCAGATTTAAGCCACATATTCTCAAATTTAAAACACTTGTTATCTCCGCAAGGAGCCCCACAATCCAGTAACAAACGGAAATGATCGGAGAGTAGACGTTTAAGTCTTCTTTGTGACACCGCTGGGTAATGGTCCTCCCAATCTGAGGAGAGTAAAAACTGGTCAATTCTAGACCAAATCTCATTCTCTTGATTATTCGACCAAGTAAATTGACCCCCCACCAAACCATTTTCAGATATAAAGTCCGAGAAATCCATCATGCCTGTAGTATAGTAAGGGACACTAGAACGCTCACTAAGAAACCGGACAATATTAAAATCCCCACTAAAACACCAAGGGACCTCCCACATATTCACCAAACCCGCCAGCTCCTCCTCCCAAAGGACCATTCTCTCCACATCATCATTCGGGCCATACACAAAAAAAAAAAATTTTAAAAAAAAAAATAATAATAATAAAATCAACAATATTGAGTCAACATTAATTTCCCAATGCCTGAAACAAATTTAATACGCAAATCTTCTTATCTGTTGTAAAATACCAACAGACTATCTATTTCCATTCAATAGAACATTAAATTTGTAGTTTAATTACTTGCAAGACTCTGGTTTTGACAGTATTTATTTTCCCATCAACTAATAAATAGAACTTTGTGCAATTAAATATCTAAGCAAGTTGAAATTTTCCAGATTAGGTAGAATCATAATCTCCTTGAAGTTCTGAATTTATCCCCCACTGCTCTTGTAATTTGGTCTTGCACCAATTATGTCTATTGGATTTAACTTTGTGCAATTAAATGTGTAAGCTACAAATTGCAGTTCCCATTAAAGTTCTGGATTTATCTCCCTAGTTCTCACAACTTGGTCTGGCAACAATTATCTCTATTAGAGCAAATTTGCTCAATAATTCCATTAGGCAGAATTATTGAGCTTTGTTAGCTCACGCCATACTGAAAACAGTTAAGCAGTATGGCGTGAGCTTAATAATTCTTCTCCAAGGAATTGCTCTTCTACGGTATGGCGTGAGCTAATAAATGAAATGGTCTAATTTCCATTAGACCATTTCATTTATTAACCTCTTTGTCTTTTTTTTTTTTTTTTGCCATTTATTATAGCAATTAGTGATGTTAAAAGCAAAAGCTGCACAAGCACAAAAGTTTCAAGCAATACCTCAAATACAAAACAAACATTTAAAGTTTGGAAAATCCAGGAAGCTACAAATAACAAAGTACAAAAACCTCAAGTGCCTATCAGAAGGGTCTTATATACCCTCTGTTCTAATCTAACCACAGATATAAAGAAAATGAACCCATTTTATCATCACAACCAAAGCGCAAAAAGCAACTCAAGTTAAAAAAACAGGTCCTCTTAGAAAGCTCAACATCTCTAAGTGGAAATAATAATAATAATAATAATAAACTCACTCTTCAATTTGACGCTCATACTCAGCACACACTTCATGTACTCGTAAAGTGACTTCAAGCTCATGCTCAATTGCCTGCATCAGAGCCTTCGCAATAACAACAATGTGTTAGTGAAGAGAGAGACACCCAAAGCACCATGTAATCAAATCCAAAAATAAGATACATCAAGAAACATGAAATAATGAATACCAACCTAGTGCTAAACAGAAGCATTAAAAAGCAATTCTTATATGACACCAGATCATTTAATCATCAATGCACACGCAAACCAATTCTCCTGATACATTTTCCATTTAAGTACTCCTTATATTGTATAAATACTTGAATACTAGGACCATTTCCAGCACCTGCATATAAAAGATAACTCATCAAAACTATTATAAACAAAAAAGAAGGTGAACCGTGTGATGCAGTATAAATTCTAACCAGAAGTTTCACGTGAGGAAGCCTTTCGAGATTCTAAAAGTTCTTTTAGTCTTTTTGTAGCCAGAGAAGCTTTTTCAGTTTTTCATTGCAAAACCTGGCATGAAATTCAAAAAGTAAGAACAATTTCTCTTAAACTAGTAAGTTCATAGAATCCCAGATAAAACAAACAACAATCGCCAACAAGAACATTAACAGAGCCATGCAAGTTACTAGTTTAAATCTCTATAGTGCCAAAGGATAACAAAAAAATATGTTTGAGCACAGGTTCTCACACCATTCTACAGTTTGTTCAAGCTTCAAATTCAAGGGCTTTTACAGTGCGTCAAGTTACCACTAAATAGATAAGTTGAGTAATATATCTTTTTGTCAACTACATCCAATGCAAACTTTAAATCGACAAGGATATTGCAATGTCTCAAATCAACTGCATGAAGCATTACACAATATTATGACATCCTGTTATGCTAACACATACTCAAAGCATGATCAAAGAATGCATGCAAGCAACTTTTTCCAGTTGAGACAAAGTATGATTGTATTTCGTAATTCTATTTGAGAGGAACTTCTATTGGTGAAAATTCATTTTTTGTACATGCCAATTACGGACACTCTCGACATAGTTTCAAAATTTTGATATTCAATAATAGACCAATGTGATACCACATTCAGTGAATATTTTAAAATGCACTATCTGATAATAAATCGAAAATCTAACTTGTTTCAGTTTATCAATGTGCCTTCAACATGAATATATAAACATCATAATAACAAAACAAGGAGAATCAGATAGATCATACCAAAAAACATTGGAAAAAGCTAATCAGAAATACTGCTACATAAAGACAGGAGCATCGTGGAAAGTAAAGATCATCAGGTGACCCTTTATTAGATTTTCATGACAGTATACTTCAAAATTTAAGTATGGCTATATTTATAAATAAATAAACAAATAAGAAAAAAATGAATATATATAGCAAAGCATCTTAGACATCTGAGGACCCTGAACAATGTAAACATAAAATCTTGGACGGTCTGAGAAGGAAGATAAGCCAAATTTTAGGCATCAACTTGAGACTAACAAATGAAAATAGAACAACTAATTGAACTCAACCCACCTCAAACGTCTTATACTTAAATTCAAGTTAACCATAGTGCCTGGATTTAAAATACGGGTTTAACAAAAGGCATAATGTAGTTAAATCCTTTAGCAATGCATATACCTGAAGAACTTTTTCCAGTGAAGCCTTGCATAACCTAAACTGCATAGACTATAGCTTGATCTTACATTGCAATTGAACCTAAATATTAGGAAAATTGTTTTTGTTAATAGGGGAAACATTGAAAATAAACAATTATTTACATAAGCATTGTAACGCCCCGATATTTGAACTAGCAAATATCGAAGTCGTGACGCTGCAACTTTAGAAAATACAATCTTACAGCGGAGTATGTATATTTTTTTCTTTTTCTATGACCTAGGAATAACTTACACAACACAGTTGAGCTGACTGAAATACCTCGAGGTGATATATTATTAAATAAAATAGAAACATGGTTTTCATTACAACATATGTACACACTAGGTGTACCAAATATATGCCACAGACGGCACCTAAATTAACATAGTAATATCTATTAAGTTTACACACATCACCATATATAATAAAAGCGATTAACATAAATGAGACTTGCTCCATAGAGTAAGCATAAATCCTGCAGCAGATGGTCTATCAACCATCAAAACCAGTAAAAGGACCATCGCCCTCACTTTCTATCCCTGTATCAAGATCTATGTAAAGATGACGTTATCATATTTACATAGGCAAACAAGTGAGTAATCTATTTTCCTAGATATAAAGACTAAAAAGACTAGTTTGAACAAATAAGATTAAAGACTAAAATATATAATAATGAATGAGTTGTGAATGCAGCGTAATGACAGATTAGTTTGTGTTTTATGATAATCTTTCTTCAGACCTCTTCTCATGAGCTCTCAGCCCGCTTACGTCCGTTATGTCCCTCACACTTTAGAGGTTTACCTGTTTGGTGCTGGCAACTACACCGCCCCAGCTTAGTTATATATTAGGCCTGTTGGACGGTTATATACCCCCATCCACTGAGATACCGACAGTTCCTCGCGGCAATCCACCCAGCTTGTTCTTAAGGTGGCTATCTTATCAGCCCATTTTATTAGACACATTATGCAGTAGTTGTATTGCAAAATTATATCAATAAGAGAAAATAAGAATTCCTATAACAATAAAACAAAGCTAGTACTCAGTAAGTATATCCATACTTACTCTCCTTAGTGTAGTATTCTGCTCCACTTCTGCATATAATACATACATACAAACAATACTTAGTTCATTCTCCAATAATATCATTGTTTAAAGACACTCATCTTTTTATATTTATTTATTATCCGTCACTTCATCTTTACTTACTCATTTTATTATATTAATATAAAATAGTCATATATAACTAGTTAAATGACTGAATGTAAATGTTAAATGCATATTTCGGGGATGACCTCAAATAGTCTTTACCGCCAGAAATATGAACAGAAATTTAAATGACATAAAAGAAATGACTGAATGTAAATGTTAAATGCATATTTCGGGGATGACCTCAAATAGTCTTTACCGCCAGAAATATGACATAAAAGAAATGACTGAATGTAAATGTTAAATGCATATTTCGGGGATGACCTCAAATAGTCTTTACCGCCAGAAATATGAACAGAAATTTAAATGACATAAAAGAAATGACTGAATGTAAATGTTAAATGCATATTTCGGGGATGACCTCAAATAGTCTTTACCGCCAGAAATATGAACAGAAATTTAAATGACATAAAAGAAATGACTGAATGTAAATACTGTAAAGTAAATAATATATAGATAATATTATAAGTCCTTAATTGATTTTGTCCACTAACTCTTTATTATTAATTCACTTGTTCCATTACTTTATTTTACATTATACGCTTTATTGGGTTTTTAAACAATTAAATGAGGACAAGTAATAAAAGCAATAAATCATGATATTTATACATGAAACACTTACCCAATAATCCTTTAGAAGTAAAACTCCACCAAATCTTCTCTAGGTAGCTAGTTTTAGAAAAACGCTTGAACACTACAAGAAAGATCTAGGCTATATGGTATTTGAGTAGAACTAAGAAATAAAATGAAAGGAGGAGCAAACAATTTTACTTGTTCTAAGATTGTAAAAACTCAAGTGAAAGTGAATTTAGCTATAGGCTCTATTTATAAGAGAATGGATGGTTAGGATTTATTTTTACACATTTGATCTAAGGGTTGAGATGTATTTAATCAAAAGAATGAACCTAGTCCATATTTCATGCTCTATACCAATTGATATTTTCGTCCAAAATGAGGGCAGTGTATTCCGATCCATTTTTCAATGTCCAAACGTACTCCGATTGACATGAAATTTTGAGAGTAGATAGAGGACTCCGAGACAAACATTTTATATTTTTGGTTCGACTTCATCCGAGTTCGTTTGAGTCTACTTTTGGCCTGTACAAAGTTTCCTATTCAACTTAGGCTTTAATCTATTTGCATTCCCACTTGGCTACTTGCCTTATTAAATCATTATAATCATGATATTTACTATAATCATCATTACTAGAAGACTTTAAGCTTTCAACAAAGGTGGCTAGCCTTGGTGTCTTTCTTTAGCAGTTTTAATCTCATTTAGACAGTATGAAAATTAAGACACTGCTTTTTAGGCTAAAAAATTGAAAAGCTTCAAATTAATTTATGACTTCGCTAAACACTAATATAAATAATTTATTCACTAGATTGGGTTTGATTATGCCCATAAACATATTAGTGAAGCTAAATTCTTAGAATTGAAGTAATATACATAAGAGGTCAAAAATCAATGTAATATACCTTTAACACTAAATAGTTATTTAATATCATTAATCCACATATCATTGTTCTAATTTATCGATTATATTTTTAATCTATTTAATATTATTTAAATAAGAGTTTTAAAATCTAGGTCGTTACAAGCATGGTCATGTACAAGAATCTGGCACCTTCTGGGCCTTCAAACTTTGAATCTCAAACTGTAACCTTTCTGTTGTTTCATCACCTTTCAGTTTTGAGTTGAGAGTTGAGATTGAACATTTTGTTTCTTCTTCAACTCTGTAACCTACAAAAGCAGAATATGGTTTCAGAACATGTAACTGAGTGATCAAACATATTGTCGTAATGCAAATAAAAAATGTACCTGTTCTTCAAGGACATTCAGCTCCTCTTTGAGCTTTGCAACACAAACATTAGAAGATGAAACATTTGCAAGTTTTTTCCTTAGTTCCTCAATCTCCTTATCCCAATTTTGACAAAATTTACAGTAATGAAGCTATACTGATGGTTGACAATTTAAAACATAGGCCGAAACAAAGTGTTTCCAAAGTTCTCTCTAAAAAACAGTTGCATTGAGGAATGATCCCTTTCAAAAGACCTTTTCCATGCTTTCATTTTTCATACCCAGACTGAGAAGCACAAAGAAATTTATCATATTATTATCAATATTTTCTAAGTGCATTCTCTGAAACAAAAATGCATGCTTTAAAAGCACTATCAAAAAAACCTATTAAGTAATATACATTTTATTTTACTCCAAAAATATTGTCATGCATAATTCAAATAAGCCAAATAGCTGTACTGCACTGGAAATACTTTCTGCTTTCCCAGCTTCTCGATGAGATCCCAATATCCAAACACTATTGTCTCAAAGGTTCAATCAAGTATAGGTGGTGGGTGATTCTCTCTCTCTCTCTCTCTCTCTCATCCATTCCCGCCTTGTGTCGGCGTGTGGGTGGCGCGTGAGAGTTGTTTGGTGGTAGTTTTAGGCTGTGTCATGGCTGGCTCGAGAAGGTGGTCGGTGGAATCCAAGGAGTTTGAGGTGCTGATTAAGGTAGGGGCATCAGGGGTGAGGATTTTTGAGAGGACCAAAAGACTCAATAGGTCCATTTTCTTGAAGAAGGATGAGCTAGCTTGGTTGGTGCGAATTGTGGAGGATTTGGTAGCAGTGGATAACTCAGAAGTCTTTTGGGATCAGTCTAGAGCTGGGTATCCTAGAATGTTAGCTCATAAGTGTGCAAATAGGCATGGTTGTTTTCTGACAGTGGAGGAATTTGATGGAAGAAGAAGGTGTGGCTCGATCGTCATTCCAGAAGGTCGGCATGGGATAGGGTGGGATCGTTTCAGTGAGGAAATGCGAGTGGCAAACTCTTCTTTACGTGAATTTCGAGTAGTCAATGAGCATCGCGTGTTCAGGGAAGAAATAACTAAAATCTAGGGAAACAAATAAGGTAACTAAAATCTACCTATTAATTACAATATACTATAGCTATAATACAAGAACATGCCATAACTAGAAAGACTAATTGTGGCTAAATATATATGGACCGTATCTGATTGACATCCCACCTCAAATTGATGCTGGCCGATCAAGAAGCATCAATTTGCCCACAAGAAACTGATGACGTTGTCGTGTCATAGCCTTCGTGAAGACGTCAGCTATCTAGAGATCAGTGGAAATATGAGGAAGAGAGTTAACACGAATGTCTAAGGCTTCCCAAATAGAATGACAGTCTACCTCAATATGCTTTGTACGTTCATGGTAAATAGGATTAGCAACTATTTGAATGGCACTAGTATTGTCAGCATGAAGAGGAGTAGAATCAGTTTGAGAAAAACCAAGCTCAGCCAAAAGCCCACGAAGCCAGAGAATCTCAGAAC
The DNA here is from genome assembly GCF_901000735.1 of Corylus avellana. Classification (NCBI taxonomy): domain Eukaryota; kingdom Viridiplantae; phylum Streptophyta; class Magnoliopsida; order Fagales; family Betulaceae; genus Corylus; species Corylus avellana. Next base: position 13,236,139 of record NC_081546.1, on the reverse strand, counting down.
AAGCAGTAGGCATTGCTCGGTATTCGGATTCAGTAGATGATTTAGAAATGCGAGCTTGCTTCTTACTCTTCCGAGAAATCAAATAATCACCAAGAAACATGCACCAACCTGTAACAGACCGCCGAGTGTCAGGACATCCTGCCCAATCCGCATCACTATAAGCAACAAGGCGAAGAGGAGAGCCAGTTGGAAAGAACAACCCATGGCCAGAAGAGCCCCGAAGATATCGAATGATATGTCGAACAGCAGCTAAATGAAGATGGCGGGGAGTTTGCATAAACTGGCTAACCTGCTGGACATCGAAGAAAATATCGGGACGAGTAATAGTCAAATAATTCAAGCTGCCTACCAACTGTCGGAACACAGTAGGATCAGAGAGAAGATCACCCTCCTCACTTCGATATTTCACATTAACCTCCATAGGAGTATCCACCAAAGAAGAATCTTGAAGACCAGCTAGACGAATCAAGTCCTGGGTATATTTGTGTTGATTCAAGAATATACCAGAAGAATCAGTGTGCACCTCCAACCCCAAAAAATATGTAAGAGGACCAAGGTCTTTCATATGAAAAGAGTCTTGAAGATTCCGCTTGAGATGTGCAATCAAACTGGAGTTGGTTCCCGTAATGACAATATCATCCACATACACAAGTAAAAGAACAAGACCAGTCGGAGTCTTGCAAAGGAACAAAGAAGAATCATATAGGCTTTGGACAAAGGAGAAGCGAAGCAAAGTAGACCTAAATTTTTCAAACCATGCCCGGGGAGCCTGTTTTAAGCCATAGAGAGACCACTTCAACTTATATACAGCGGTAGATGGAGAAGAAAACAACCCTGGAGGAGGAGTCATGTAAATATCTTCTTTGAGATCACCATGAAGAAAAGCATTTTTGACATCCATCTGGTGAAGTGGCCAGCCTTGGGAGGCGGCAATAGAAATAATTGTACGCACTGTAGTCATCTTCGCGACTGGAGCAAATGTCTTCTCATAGTCCACCCCATATTCTTGCCTGTTCCCAAGAGCAACTAATCAGGCCTTATACCGATCCAGAGTCCCATCAGAGCGAAGCTTAATTGAGTAAACCCATTTACAACCAATGGCTTTACACATGAGAAGGGCAAGGAACCATGTCCCATGTATGATTGTCCTGAAGAGCTCGAAGTTCCTCATCCATCGCTTTCTGCCAACATTCATATTTAACAGCCTCGGAAAAACATGTAGGGATGGAAATAGAAGATAAAGTAGCATTAAAGGAAGTGTACGGAAAACCATACCTATCAGGAGGACGTGATACCCTAGCAGATCGTCGAGGGCCAGACTCATGAACTGTCTCAGATGGCGGGTCAATCGGAGGAGTTGTTGGAACAGTTTCAGATGAAGGGTCAATCTCGGGAAGGGGCAAAGTTGGTAGACGTCGAGTATGCACAATTCCAGGTTTGAACCGCTCAGGCAGAAGAGGCAATTCATCAAAACAAGGTAGAATACTAATCTCAGTCAATGATTCAACATGTGTAGAAAAGAAACATTGATGCTCAAAGAACACAACATTACGAGATATACGAAATTTGTCAGAACAAGGATCATAGCAAACATAACCTTTGTGAGAAACACTATAACCCATAAAGGCACATTTAACAGACTGAGCAGAAAGTTTGTGACATTCATGAGCAGGTAAATGAACAAAACAAACACATCCAAAAGTATGCAGATTAAGATAGCTAGGATGCTGATGATACAAACAATAATAAGGAGAATCAAACTGCAAGACCTGATATGGCAGTCGATTAATTAAGTAAATGGCAGTAGATAATGCCTCAACCCATAATTTAGAAGGAACAGATGACTCAAGTAATAAAGTACGAACAACATCCAAGAGATGGCAGTTCTTTCGTTCCGCCACCCCATTTTGCTGAGGAGTATACGGACAAGAGCGCTGAGAGACAATTCCTTTGTGGCATAAGAAATCATGAAACTCGTGGGACATGTATTCTCCACCAGAATCAGACCTCAAAATCTTAATGCCTGTAGAAAAGTGATTCTCAATATATGCTACAAAGGTCTGAAAAACAGACAGAACCTCTGATTTGGCCCGAAGAAAATAAACCCAAGTATATCGACTGAAATCATCTATGAATGTTACAAAATATTTATATCGAGCATGAGAAATTACAGGAGATATGCCTCATACATCACTATGCACAACATCAAAGCATTTTGTAGCACGACTACCATGAGAAGAAAATGAAAGAGTTTTAGTCTTACCAAGTTTGCATACAGAACAATCAAATGACAAATTTTGAGAAACTCGTTCTTTATTGCCTAACAAACCAGAATTTAACATATGAGACAGAATAACAGAATTTGGATGACCCAAACGTTTGTGCCATACTTCATTCGGAGTATTAACTGTCCTACAAGCCAAAGATAAACAACTAGGAATTGAAAAGTGCAATGGAAATAGTCTGCCAACTTTAGGCCCCTTCGCGAATATCTTTCCTGACACCTGACCCTGCATAAGACAACTAACACAAGAGAAATGGACATCACAGTTTTTTTCAACTAACTGGACAACTGAAATAAGACTATTAGAAAGGCCAGGAGAGACATAAACATCTCTAAATGAGGGATTAATATCTCTTACTTCATTAATAGCTAAATGACTTCCATTAGCTACTTGAATATGAGATGAACCATGATATGGACAAACATTACAAAGAGTATAAGACGATCTGGTCATATGATTGGATGCTGCAGAATCAATAAGCCAAGACTTAGATGAAATAGTACCATTACCTTGGAGCCCTAAGGCAGAAAAGGCTAACATAATCATCTGCTGGACCATTTCAGGAGTAAGAACAGCTGATCCGGCCGTAGAAGAAGAGGCTGAGGACATCACTGGAGCAGAAGAGGTGTTTACTATAGCCTGATAGGCAGTAGCTTGACGATTAGAGGCCGAGTGGGACATTCTTTGATAAAGTGGCCCGGTTTCTTACAGTAATTGCAAGATTTCTTTGCACAATTAGCGGCAATATGACTATACTCCTTACAGCTAAAACACTGGACCTTGCGCATATCCTTACCCTTCCTTTTCCCATAGGCTGCATAGGCTACTGGATTTGGGTTGGAATCATGCTGAAACGTAGCCTGTGTGAGAAGACGCTGCTCCTCACGAAGTAATTCTCCAAAACAAACATCCAAAGATGGCGAAGGATCTCGATTCATTAAATTCGAGCGAGTAACCTCAAATTCATGGGGTAATTTCATTAGGAATTGATCTCTCTTGCTCTACTCATGAACAGCCTAAACAGCCGAGAGAGATGCAGCAGGTACCTTCCCATAAACCATATTAGAAAATTCTCCCCACAAATTCTGAAAACCAAAAAAATACTCCGGAATGGAAAGATTGCCTTAAGTGTAATTAGCAATCTCATATTCTAGCTGAAAACAGCGTGCAGCATTTTCCTGATGATAAACCTTCAGCAAATACTCCCACATAGTCTTTGCAGTCTTATAGGGCCTCAGATTGAGCACAATAAGAGGATCAACAGACCTTAAATCCAAGACATCACACGTGCATCCTTGACCTTCCACTTAGCCAAATCCTTAGCTTCCGTAAGAGCTGGATCACTACCGTCAATATGGCCCCACAACTCTTTTCCCGTAAAAAATAATTGAAATTGGAATTCCCAAGCAGAATAATTTTTCCAGTAAAACGGACCCCAAAAGTCTCGCTAGAAGACATAATGAAATAAAAATTAGAAATTATAAAACCTGATAAATGAGTAACAGGCCCACCAGAACAGCAACCCAAAACAGTAACCAAGCCCGAGCCCAGCAAGCCCAAGTCCAAACAGCAAGCCCTAAATCCAAACACAGCAACCCACCCAGCAAAAAAACCACGCTCACCAAACAGCAAGCCTAATTTGATGATTGCTGACCACACCGAACAGCAAACCCAAACAGTAAGCATGAAACCACGGTCCACGCTCCTCCAAAAATCAAGAACCAGCGACAGTCCACGCTCCTCAACACCAAAATCGCACCAAGAACCAGCGACAGTCCACGCGGGCAACGGAACCAGCCAGCGATGACAACGTCAGCAACGAGAGCGTCATCGACAAGAGCGAGATCGAAGCCAACAACCCAACTCCTCCAGAAATTTTTGGCAGCTCCAAAACCTCCACGCCGACAACCCCAAATCCTCCAGAAATTCAGGTAAGAATAAATTTCCTACCCTCAACTGAATTATCGACAACTTCTCCTAAAGTTACCAACAGCCAAAGAGACCAATAACTCAGTCCCGACCCAACTAAAAAAAACTCGAATCAAAACCCTAATTTAGATGATTTAGGCTCTGATACCATTGAGAGGTATTCAGTACAATTGACAAAAAGAATGATAAGGAGGTCAAGGGACGGAGGAGCTACACGGAGGCGATGAGATTGTCGTCGAAGCAAACTAAGAAGGGTTGTAACTTTGGCCAAGAACAGTTTGAAAGGGTGCTAAGGTGGCCGAAAACTGCTTCTGGTCTTATGAAACAACAAACCCTTGAGTTTGGCAGGAAAGCATTGGCTTCGACAGAGACCCATGCTTTGGAGAGGGCTCACGGCGATACCAGGAAGGCTCCGACAAAGATTTGATGTCCGATGAGGTATGTCCAAGCATCTGTAGAGGATGGAAGACAAGGTTCGAAGGATGGTGGTCGCATGGGGTGTTCGGTTGGAGCTCCGGTGAGTAGCTCACAAACGCCGGCGATGTCGCATGACTCGAGGACTACTTCTGATCCTATGACGGGACAGGGGGAAGGGGCACCATGCTGGGCTGACCTACTCTAAGGTAAGTCTCGAGCTCCTCAAAGTCAGGGAGATGTTGAAGCGTTTGCAATGGGAGTGTGACGTGGGGCTGGTGCAGATTGACATGGCGTTCAAGATTATGGAGGGTAGTGGGCTTGGGCTTGGGCTTGGGTAGGGAGACAAAAATCCAGCTGGTCAGAGGATGTCAACAATGAAGGGGATAAAGGGGTCTGAGCTGAAGAGGAAAATCACTAAGCCCAATAAATGGTGGAGGGTGAAGAAGGTATCGGTTTGTAAGCCTAAAGGAACGATGGGCTCAAGCCTGGGTTTTAATAGCCCAGGGCATGTTGGACCTTTAGAAGCAGTTTGCCCAGAAGAGGAGGTTTCGACGGAGAAGCATGAGACGGTCATGTATGGCTTGCGACCTAACTTGGCTAGGTCGGCAAGTCGTTCGCCGGTGGTCACACAGGTCTCATCAGTGGACAGGGGGGTTAGGTCAGCGGCTGATGAAGCTTCCAAGGCGGTTGTTGGCACTGGTGGAAAGGATCCTCTAAGTCCAGCGAGCAAGGCTCAGCCCACCGGAAAGGATGAAGTTATGGTGACTTATAGGATGAGAAAATTTGGGCCGCAAAGGTGGGCTCGTTAGAAGCCTATTCTTCGACTTCTGGGCAGGTGAAAGGGATATTAGGGTCGTTGCCGGAAACTAACCAGAGGGTGCCAGAGACGCTTTCTTTGCCGGAGAACACACAAAGCTTACCGGAGCGCCGAGTGGAGACTGGAGAGGCTGGTGAGGGTTCGCCGAAGTGCCCTGTGGAGATAGGTGATGCTGGTGAGGACACGGGCTCTACCTCAGATCAGGTTCCAGTGGTCTTTTCATCTCGTCGGAACTCTAGGTTGGTGGCAGGGGTCTCTTGTGGATAGAAAGAATTGGGAATTGGGCCTAGGTCACGCAGGGACGAGGACAGTGTCTCAGCATCAATCGGGTTGGAGGAATTAGGATCAAAAAAGCTTTCTTCCAGCTAGGTAGTTGAAAGCTGCCTCAATTTTTGCCCAAAAGTTGGTGTGTCTGATGAGGGGAAGAAGGAGGAGTTGGCAACCTTGTTCAATTCCATTGAAGCTTCTAGAATGAAGTTTGACTATGATCTGGGGGACTTTTCTGCCTATGGTCCTGCCCCTACAAGTTGTAAGGAGCTAGATAGTGCTCTTCTTTTTGATAGGGGCCAGACGATTTCTGTGCAAGGTACGGGTCGTGGGAAGGGTCAAATTGGTGGATCATGAAGCTAAACATCGTAGCATGGAATGTGAGAGGGTTGAATGCCCTAAAAAAAAAAAGGTTGCGTATTAGGGTCTATTGAAGGAGTGGAAAGCAGATATAGTATGTTTGATTGAGACTAAGATGGAGACTATTTCCCGTGAAGTGGTTCACAGTCTTTGGGGAGGTCAACATGTGGGGTGGAAGTATAAAGGGTCTAATGGTTTGTCGGGGGGAATGTTAATGATGTGGGATATGAGGGTGGTGGAGAGTAAGGAGGAGTGTGTGGGGCAGTTTACCCTGGCATGCTCTTTTCAAAATGTGGAGGACAACTGGGTTTGGGTGTTTGGGGGGGTTTATGGTCCGAATGAGGATGTGGAGAGGAGGGTCCTTTGGGAAGAGCTGGTTGGGTTGATGAACGTATGGGAGGTCCCTTGGTGTATTGGTGGGGATTTTAATATTGTCTGGTTCCCTAGTGAGCGCTCTAGTGCTTCTTATTACTCCTCGGGCATGATGGATTTCTCGGACTTCATTTCGGATAACAATTTGGTGGACATTCCGATGATGGGGGGACAATTTACTTGGTCCAATAATCAAGAAAATGAGACCTGGTCTAGAATTGACCGGTTCTTGCTATCCTCAGAGTGGGAAGATCATTTCCCAACAGTGTCACAAAGAAGACTTCAACGCATGTTCTCCAATCATTTTCGTATTTTTCTGGACTGTGGGGCTCTTTGCGGAGGTAATAAGTATTTTAAATTTGAGAACATGTGGCTTAAAGCCGAAGGTTTTGTCGACAAGGTTAGCTCTTGGTGGGGATCTTATTCGTTCGAGGGCTTACCTAGTTATGTGTCAGCTAATAAATTGAAATCCCTCAAAATGGATTTGAAAAAATGGAATGAGGAGGTGTTTGGCGATATTGGGAGGAAAAAGAAGGAGTTGATGGGAGGTATTCAGGAGCTGGATGAGTTGGCAGAGTTGAGAGGGTTAGATCAGGAGGAAAAGATTCGAAAGGCGGATATGTTGAAAGTTTTGGAGAATACCTTGTTGTGTGAAGAAATTCACTGGCGCCAGAAATCGAGAACTTTGTGGCTCAAGGAGGGGGACCGAAATACTCATTTCTTTCACAAGATGGCGAATTCTCATCGCAGGTACAATCGTGTGGAAGTGCTTCGTATTAATGGTGTCTTATCCGAAGATCCAGTTGAGGTAAAAGATCACATTGTGCAGTATTATCAAAACTTATACTCGGAGCAAAGTTCATGGCAGCCTAGAATGGATAACCAACCTTTTTTGTCAATTGATGAGGAGGATTGTAGGTGGTTAGAAAGAGTTTTTGAGGAAAAGGAGGTTTGGGAGGTGATAAAAGGTATGGATGGTGATAAGGCACCTCGTCCAGATGGTTTCTCCATGGCTTTTTTTTCAAGCTTGTTGGGGTGTGGTTAAACAAGACGTTATGGTGGTTTTTGATGAGTTCCATCGTAGACGTCAGCTGGTGAAGAGCTTGAATGCAACTTTCATTTCCTTGATTCCGAAAAAGGCGGACGCGATAGAGATGGAGGACTTTCGGCCCATAAGATTGGTGGGAGGGGTGTACAAAATTGTTTCTAAGGTTCTCGCCAATAGGATGAGAACTGTTTTGGGTAAGGTTATTTCCTATTCTCAAAATGCTTTCATCGACGCCCGACAGATCCTAGATTCGGTTCTAATTGCAAACGAATGTGTGGATAGTCGCATGAAGTCAGGGGTGCCAGGTGTTATTTGTAAGTTGGACCTGGAAAAGGCACATGGCCATGTAAATTGGGACTTTGTTTTGTATTTGCTGCATAGGTGTGGTTTTGGGGAGAGGTGGAAGGCTTGGATAGAATGGTGTATTACGTCGGTAAGATTTTCCATTCTAGTGAATGGCTCTCTGGAAAGGTTCTTTAACAGTTCGAGGGGAATTTGGCAAAGGGATCCCCTCTCTCCGTTACTTTTTGTGCTTGTTATGGAGGCCTTGAGTAAGATGGTGAATGCGACGATTGACCAAGGACTTCTGACAGGTTTCTCGGTGGGAGATAGGGTCTTCTCGGAGTTGGAGGTTTCTCACTCTTTATTTGCTGATGATACTTTGATTTTTTGTGAAGCTTCTCTCGAGCAAATCCGGTATGTGCGTCTTATTCTTTTATGTTTTGAAGCTGTTTCAAGTTTGAAAGTTAATCTGGGAAAGTCTAAAATTGTGGCTATTGGAGAGGTGGAGAACATTGGGGTTTTAGCTAATATCCTTGGGTGCAGTGCTGCCGATCTGCCTATGAAGTATTTGGGTCTCCCTCTTGGGGAGCCTTATAAGGATACGGTTATGTGGAATGATGTGATTGAGAAGATGGAGCGTCAAATTGCAGGTTGGAAGAGGATGTACCTCTCTAAAGGAGGCCGTTTAACTCTCATCAAGAGTACGTTGTCTAATCTACCGACCTACTTTTTGTCTCTGTTTCCGATTCCCATGAGTGTAGCTAAAAGGCTTGAGAAAGTCCAAAGAGATTTCTTGTGGGGAGGGATGGGAGATGAGCCTAAGTTGCATCTTGTAAATTGGAACCAAGTTTGTCGGCCCCTGCACTACGGTGGTCTTGGCATTCGAAAGTTGCATCAGGTTAATCAAGCTCTCTTGGGGAAATGGCTTTAGAGATATGCGAATGAGAGTGAGGCTCTTTGGTGCAAGGTTATCAAAGCTAAGTATGAAGACCAGGAAGGTGGGTGGTGCACGAAGGAGGTTTCGGATTCTCATGGTATGGGCTTCTGGAAGCATATTCAACAAGGTTGGAGTTCCTTTGCCAAAGGTATTCGCTTTGAGGTGGGGGTGGGTTCGAAAGTTCGTTTCTGGCATGATATTTGGTGTGGGGAAAATTCTTTGAAGCAAGACTTCCCGTCTTTGTTCAGCATCGCTAGACACAAAGAAGCTTGGGTGAAGGATAATATTACTTGGAGAAATGGGATTGTAAAGTGGAATGTCCTTTTTGTACAACCCATTCAGGACTGGGAGATGGATTTGGTTGCTCCTTTTTTTGATCGGTTGTACTCTTGCAAGATCTCTATAGGTACAGCGGATCGTATTTGCTGGGCCTCGTCTAAGAAAGGCAAGTTCGAGGTTAAATCGTTCTTCAAGGCCTTGTCTAATTATGGCCATGAGGTGTTTCCTTGGAAGAGTATTTAGCGCACAAAGGTGCCTTTGCGAGTGGCTTTTTTCGGGTGGACCGCGGCCCTAGGCAAAATTTTGACTCATGATAATCTGCATAAGAGGAACTTTGTGGTGGTAGAGTGGTGTTCTATGTGCAAAAAGACAGGAGAGTCAGTAGATCATCTTCTTCTCCACTGCGAAACCGCAAGAACTCCTTGGCATATTATTTTTAGTCGGTTTTGGTTGCATTGGGTCATGCCTTGCAGAGTGAGGGATTTGTTCAATTGCTGGTGGTCGGGAGGACGTGCTCGAAGTACGGTAGTATGAAAGATGATCCCTCTATGTCTTATGTGGTGTATATGGATTGAAAAAGAATGCTAGATGTTCTGAGGACTCTACTAGGACTATAGAGGAACTGACTCATCTTTTCTTCTTTACTCTTTACTCTTGGATGGCCGCTTGGCTAGCTCCTTTAGTAATTAGTTTTTCTAACTTCCTCTTTCATTTCTCTCCCTCTTAGGCGCTCTCTATTTATACTTCCCGTGTATATGGGTTGCGTCCCTCTGCGCTTTTGATTTATAACATTATTACTTATCAAAAAAAAAAAAAAAAGGTTCAATCAAGTTAAACTTACGGAATTTTCAACTTCCTAGCACTTGGAGGACATAAATATCTTAAAGACTCAGAACAGTTGTAGCACCTTATTTCCACATTTTCTCACCAACCAAACAGTCTCGTTGTTCCTCAAGTAGTCAGCTAAAAGAAAACCTAACTAACACTCAACCAAATCGCCTTCAATTCTATTCCTAAAGTTTCTTAACAACCAAATGGAGACTGAAAGGTTTCTCTCTATGCTTGCTATACTTGCTAAGAAACTCCAGAATAATTAAGGTGGGTCGTTGTGTGGATTGGTAGACGGGTTCTTGGTTTGTTTACAGAATTGCATACGCCGAATGACATCTAATTTGGGGTGTTACCTTGACTTCCAAGAACCCTCAACCTAGTTTTGCCAGGTTCGAATCAGGTTGAACAACGATTAAGTGTGAAAGTCAGTTTTGGGCTGGAGAAACTGATGGCCAATAGGACAATTTGGGATCTCATAGGATGATTTGGGATGTCTGAACTTGACCTTGGCTGGATCTTGAAATTGTTTAAACCTGTTTCAACTTAAATGGGTTTGCTTTGGGGATGTTCCCCACATCTATGCACCTGAAGATGAGAAAAGGCTTAGTCCAATCCTTTTGTGTTTCTTTTCTTGTTCTTTTGTAGATTTACTTCGCAATAGGAACAGAATGGCTACTTCCGAGGGTACTTTGCCATGTACTTGGAAAGCTGCTAAAGATACTACACAAATCAGTACATTCTTTAGTCAAGAAGATAAATAGGAGAAGAACACATTGTAAAACGGGAGGCCTATTATTGGATGCTAGAGTTGCTTTGATGACTATTGTTGTTGGGTTGGTTAGTGGGTGGATATTCTTCTATAGAAATATTTGTGCTGTTTTCTTAGCGGGTGGATAATCTTGAATAAGGAGCTTCAATGAGTACACTCCCATTTTTCCCCATCTTTCGAAGTTGCTTAGTTCAGTTGTTCTCTCTTATGTTTTAGATTCCTGGTGAAGATGATTCCACCATCTAGACAACAATGTCACAGAATACTTGGGGCTCATACTCAACCTATGTATCTTGAACGATTTTGTGATTTTTGCAGAGGGACAAGAAAAAGAGAAGCAATTGGCTGAAGAAAATGGCAGCAATAGTGCAGAAGACTAAAACTAGAATTTTTGTAGTTGAAGCTCAGTTGGGGAATTGTGGCAAAAGCAGTGCAGAAGAAATGAATATAGGTAAGAAGATATCAGTTGAAAGAACTTCTGGAATCATCTAGTAGGAAAAAAAAAATAATGAAATTTGGTGAAGGCGCCATGTTCCAGCCATCTTGATAGGTTCTGCTAGATATCGTTGTATGCAGGTTTTGAATGTTGTGTTTGTAACTTTCTTTTTTTATGGCCTGTATCTATTAACTCTCTTTCAAACAGTATGTTTTAATGACATCTTGTAACCTCAGGATGTGTGAAACTTTACAAGAAAACACTTGTTGATTGACCATAACTTTTCGCACCGTTCTTCAATCGCCATTGATGGCTAACTCAAGATTAGGGTTCTTTGTGTGACCGTCCTTTGACCTCTCTACAGTGTGCTGTTGGGTCTAGCTCGTATATGACATGCATTTTTCTAATTACTTGAACTTTCAAAAATCTCTATTTTGCATATGCAGTTTTTTTCTTTCATATTCTATTAAAGTATTTATACGCATGAAACTTAAATCGCTTAAAACTTGCACACAAATGGGTAGCTTTACAAAGCTTCTTAAAATTCAAAACTAACATGAGCAAAAATGGCATCTGCTAATAAAATATTTATTTTAATGTTAACTGTTGCTTTATCAGAAAAGATGAAAGTAAATACACGCGTGGTAGAAATGCTAAACAGTTTTTCTGTTTTCTTCCCAAGTGAAAACTGTTTCAAAAACAATTGTCTAAACACCTTTAGAAACTCTTTCAGGAAGAAACAGTTTGCCAACCTTTTGTTTTTTTTTTTAATGAAAAAAGAACATAAAATGATATTTAGGTTTGGTTCTCCAAAACACTTCTTAGAAACAAAAACTGAAACCGATTTGCTAAATGAACCCTGTAGCATTTCTCGTCTTTTCTAGTGTTCTCATCGTCAGAAAATTGTCCTTTTTTTTATTATTATTAATTTGTGCGCAACCAATGGAAACTCAATAGGCATTTGGTTGGTTTTATCATTGTAGAGCCAAATTACAACTGATAAATTATAAAAGAGAGGCAGATTCAGTGGCTCGCATAAGGGAAAAAACAAGTATAATGGTAAACAAGTACCTTCTTTCTTGCCCTTCTCAAACTTGTACAAAGGTTTTCTATCAAACATGAACCAAAAAAATTAAAAAAATATATTTAAAAAAAAAATGCATAGACATTATTTGCGAATGAGCAAAGAAACTTTTTTAATATTTTATTATTTTCTGTGGTAACGACTAACACACAACAGCAACTTGTACAGAGCTCTATCAAAGGGTAGGTCATATACTTCGCGGGAGAGAAGGGACCCCAAAAAAATCAATAAAAAGGAAAAATAAAAACACGGCTAAAATGGACATTTGGTACGCGCAACAACAATTGAAGAATTGTAGTCCACCTGGTTTTGAAATGGGCTTAGTGTTTAAGAGTGGCCCTTGTACCGTTGTAATCTGAAAAACATGATAAATGCTCATCTCCTGTCACCCTTGAGCTGGTTGCTGCCAGTTTGCCCTCCATTAATCTTCTCCTCGTTCCAAGAGGGGTCCACTGGAGGAAGTTGATATTCATCGGGTTTCAGGGCCAATGCAAAGTCGGGCAATGTTGGTGCTGTTTCCATGATTCTGCAGTAAATCATTTGATCATTGTCAACCTTCCTTTCATCAATCAAGAAATGAAAAGGAAAAAAGCATCATACCGGTTATTTCCACTCGAGCAAAACTTACCTTTCATAAGAGTACAGATCACGGTTTATCCGAACCTTGCTTGACGTATCTTTTGGAATTTTCTCAGAGAGATACTTCATGGTTCCCCAGAGTGGCGGATATCTGCACCAAGGATCGTAAGTGAAGCCATTAAAAACTGTCAACGGGTGCATATATTTCCCTTGTTAAAAAAGTATACACAAAAAGCTAAAAACTAATGCTGGCCTTACTACTAAATCCTCACAAATTAATTTAGAATGAATACAGGAAACCACAAGGGGCGATTGGAATGATTTCCACAATTTACAGGCTCTATGTAGAAGTACTGTAAATTGATGAAAGTGGAATGACCATAGTTTGTGATCTGTCACTATAATACATGTCAATTGTGACAGGAAAGTTATGAACAAAAACGTTTAGGATCCATTAAAATGAAACCAAAGCACACAAATGCTGATCTACCACTGAGAATCAACACCATATTCTGCAACAAGCATAACCTAAAATGCAACCACTTGCAAACATTAATACCCCTGCATTTGAAAGAAAAGGCACCTAAGCACATTGAATGCTTTCACATACAACCTAGGTGTACAGAATGCTGAAAAAGAGTAGCTAAACTTGTTGCCTCGAGGATAAGGAACAGAATGAAGTATGGAGAAAAAAGAATAAAACATTGAGGACCGGAGAATAGGTAAACAATGATGAGAATAAGCATGCAAAATTACTTCCACTGGAGGTAAAATATATTTTTTAAATATTGCGTGTCTATATATATATATACTTTGAAACTTTCCCTATGAAAATTACTTCAACAAACCCAAAGTTCTGGGTAGATGATATGATTTTGAGCCAAGCTTATCTGCTGACTTCAATATCATTACTGTTTAGAAGAGTTATGGAAGACTATCTATATACCCTTCACTAAGTAAACCATCTATCTATATACCCTTCAACTTGTGTCCAATAGTTCTTCTGATATACATCATCATAAAGCAACTTATGGTAGGGTTTTGAGTAAGTTTATGCCTCTCTCTCTCTCAAATTTCCAAAATCTAGGAAATGTCTTTGAATTTGTACTTACGTTTTTCATCCACTTCAACATCAAAAAAAGAGTAAATAAAGATATTCACAAACACCCTAAACTTGCATTAAGTGAATATTTTACTATTTTAGTATGACCTCTATAGATTGGAGTTCACTACCAATGCAACTAGAAGAAGCCTAAGTAGAAGCAATTTTGCTAGATATCAAGCCTACTTGGGACCTTAAGTGCTCAATTTTAGTGTGTCGAGCCTTAATTTATGTTTTCTCCTCCTTTTGAAGAATTATGCTGCTAGTTTGGGTGCCTTGTTTTCTTTAATTTTTAGTAATCAAGCAATCTGGAATATTCCAGATCTGTGGCATGGACTGCAAAAGTGGCCCATAAGTCCTTTAACGAGTTGTTTTGGTATATTTTTATTTGGTTTTACTATATTCCAATTTAGTTAACTAGCTTCTCTAAAACCTATGTAACATGTTACTTATAGAAAGATTTTCAGCAGCTATTGATGCTACTTCGACGGTGGTTGCCTTGTTTCCCACGTTCAATTTCTAAGGAAACCTTGGTATTATTCCCTAGCCTTCTTTTCTTCTTCTTCATCTTCTTCTTTTTCCCCCTTCTATTAGTCTTGAAAAACCAGAACTTATTCGACCAGAGCAAACACTTCTGAATTAAACCCATAAAATCTTTATAACATCAGCAAAAATCCTATTAAACCCTGACCATCCTTAAACATGATTCATATCAAACCACAGAAAAGAAATACTGAATAGCCCCACAGATTACAAGAAAGAATGCTATAGTATTTTTAGGGATAAAGGCTATCATTGAAAACTCAAGAAGATAATTAACCTATAAATAACTATTTCAGAAAGTTAGCTTAGAGAATAAGAATTCCCAAAATGATTAGAAAGGTATAAATGATTATTTTCTAACTGTTACTTTCAAAGATTTATTTTCAGGGTATCCATCTTTCTTCTTTCTTTTCATTTTTTTTTTTTTTTTTTTTTTTCCATTTGTTTTGGTAATAACAAACAGAACTGCTAACTACCTTGACAGAGGAAGAGCTGCATTAAATGCCTCACATGCCTTCCAACTTTCTTTGAAATACTTGTCGGCCGCTTGCAAAGCAGCTACAGCCATCCCATGGTATTTTTGTGTTTCCCTCATCAATGATCAAACCATGATAATAATATATATATATATATATATATATATATATATATATATATATATAAGGAGTTTTATTAATGAAAAAAACCCTAAAAGTACAAGAAGGGAAGCCAAAGCTCACCCAACAAACCCACCCAACAGACCCAAACAAACCCTCATCCGCCCTCAAGACCCGACCGGAACGCTACAACGCATTAGCCTTACCCATCCTTCTTTTTTGCTAGTGCGTCTTCTCCGACATTCCCCAAGAAAATTCTCTATATACCCTTTCAGAGACGCCAAATTCCGATCCTCCTCCTCAGGGGACAGCACCTCGCGTGCTTCCTTATTCGCCCGATGAATAGACTCCTTCAAATCCTCCAGGAGCGCCCTATGCATATCATCATCCTTAACCACTTCCCGAAACTGCTCAAGCAGCCACTTTTGGGGTTTGGTAAACGTTGGTGACCTCTCCACAGCCTCAGCCTCTGCCACCAACACACAGACAAAAATTTCATCAGACGAGGGTAGGGCTGAGATAAGAGGGTCAGAAAGGTCACCGGCATGGTCTGGCTGGAAACCGGCATGGTCTGAAGACTCCGGCTTAAAATCCGAGGTTCTGTCCCCCTGCAGAGCTGTCGCATTGGGTATGACGTTGTCGGCCCCCAACTCCAGCCCAGAAGTGCTCACCGAGGAGGCTTCCTTAGCATCCAGCGTTGACTTAGCTGAAGGAGGTACAGTTCTCGGCCCAGAAAAGCCTCGCCGGAGTAAGCCCTTCGCAGGAGAAGAATTACGAATAGAACCCACCGCTCCCTTCGCCGGAGGAGGATTCCTGACAACCTTTCCCACCTTTGCGTCTATATCCTTAACTCTCGGAGCCAAGGAAGAAGAGCCCAGAGTCGACTCTCCCTGAATCATCGTCGACTCCCTCATCGGAAAACTACACCGGCAAAATCCTTCAGTACCCGAAGCCATGACGGCGCAAGGCATATGAGAATGCTGAAGAACTGGACCCAAATCCGCACCCGGAATCGAAAGGGAGCCAGAAGACCCATCGATGGGAATCGGGTCCGCTTCCAAAAATAAAGGCCTAAGCCCAACCCTATCCCTTTCCTCAGTAATTTTCTGAAGCGGGCCCTTGAGCCCAATCCTTAGCCTAAAACCAAAGGAGAATTTGGGCTTCAGGCCCAACCCATTAAGAATGACCCGGACCACCTCTAACCTAATTTGCTCAAGCCGCTTCTTCCTCCATGAAGCGCCGCCACCCAGAGATCGTCTTCTACCATACCCATGATTGAATCTTATGACCAGAGAAGATTCAGACTCCGGTCTCTCAAATACAAAACATTCCACTGCCTGCCGAGTTGTCTCCCTACTCCAAACCTAACGGAATCATCTTCTCCAACTTGCACCAAGCCACCTCCTTTGTCTGGATCAAATCCCCACCACCATTGGTTACCGGCGAGAGTACGACCTCTGCAAACATCAGAGAACCCATTGACTTTCCCCAAAACTTACACACTGGAGAGGCGTCAGCTAGTGCAGTCACGGCAGTGGCTTAAAAATAAGCCAGAACTTTTCTCAGCTCCCCAGACACACTACTCCAGCCCCGCCCATCACGACCTTCAGGGAGCAAGATCAACCCTCTCCGGCCACCCGAGGCATAGACTGCCACCTCCAAGAACCGGCCAGATTTATTCTCCCCTTTCTGAACAAAGGTCTCCGTCGAATTCCCCCCTAAAGGCTTTGACGAAAGCATCAAGAGTAGGATTTCGCAGCATTTCTTCCACCATCGACAGCAGCCAAGCAGCGCATCGTGAGTCAAGAAGCACAACCCTTGAAAATCCTTTCCTCTTTTCCTCCACCCTCAACACATCTAACCCTTTCGCCACCGAGAATAGGATAGATTTTGCCTCCACAAAGATCCGGCTCTCCATCCCCACCTACAGCCAACAATCCCCAAGAGAGATCGCACCAGCCTCTCCACCCCGCACCACTCACATGGCTCCCCAGATCAAGATCCCAAAATATGATAATAGCGAAACCAAAACCAGCGAAACAAAATCAGAAAGAACCACTAATGATCGAAGCCAGAACAACCGGAATGGACAAACCAGGACTGGGCTCTAGCGCAATGCGCCTCCGCTAGAGGAGAGAGAGAGAGAGAGAGAGAGAGGTTTTTTCAATCTTAGGTTTTTTCAATAATATGCTGCAGCCTGGTTAAAATTAAAGGAAAAAGAAAAATAAGAATGTATCAAATAAGTGTGCAACAAATTTGATACTCAATTTAGTACATAAATGTCAGATTGTGCAGATAAAACAAAATTCAGGGCAAATTAAATAAATATTTTATATACACACAAGCACACATATATATAGATGTATTATGTATATATAAACATATTCAAATAACCGCACCTCAACAACGGAAAATGTCATTTGAAACCTAGGGATTTAGCTTCTAGAATCTATACCATTTTTCACTTTCAGACTAGTGGATGATTCTGAAAGGAATCTGTACTGATAATGAAATAAAAGTGTTGTGCTATACAGACCAGTAAGTGGTTAAAAATGTGCAAACCATTATGCAGGCTCAAAACCCCCTGACTTTACCCCAGGTGATATAGCAATATTAGGCCGGTGGTGGTGGTGGGTGGTGTGTGGTGGTGGTGGAGGGGTTGGGTGAATGGTAAAAAAAGGAGATCCCTAATCCTGCACAGATCAACTTCTTAATGCATTGCCAATAATAACACTGGTTAGCAGCCAATGATAGTAAATTACATATTTTTTTTGTGAAAATCATTTTCACTCAATCCCTTCATGTCCCCCATACTAGCTCTGTACGTGGCTTGGAGCTTTCTGAAAAAGCATCCATTCCTCAACCCAAATGCTTAATTTTGAATCAAATGTGTGTCAATAGCAACAATGCAATAAATTGCAGCTGCATCTTTTGACCTTGAAAGCCTATTAGGAGAAATTCAGTTAATCCTTATTTTAACTCACACTCAAGCATCTTCAAGTTTATTAGATGAACAATTGGCGATTAACATCAATATCAGTCGTGGTATTAAAGGACTTCCAGTAACTATCGGGATACATGTATAAAATGTATGCAGAACCCAATTTATGATCTTACACACAATGACTTTGATTTTAAAGGCTCCCTGCCTAAATCATGGTATTAGATGACACTATCAAAATAACTCATTGAAGAAGTATATAGTGAAATACATATGCAATCTATAAAAGCATCTAATTTAGGATATCACTCATAATTTGATTTTAAAATTTGGTCTAATTCATGATATTAAGGGTCCCAATACATCCATTCAGACATCGTATGGTGATACATACTTTCCTCAGAGCAAGCATTTCTCTTTTCTAATCTTATAAATTGTGATAAGTTTAAAAAGATTTCTTTTGCTCATTGTGAACTAATTAGTCCTCTACTCTGAGGCTATGAGCCATTTGACTCTAAAATCTCGTCTGCACTTGCAAATTGGATGGTCAAATTCAAGTGAGGACCTTGTCCAACGAGGAGCTCAATAGCCTCCAAACCAATCAGAAAGGTATGTGTACATGTCTAACTGACTACACCTCAAAATTTCAGTAGATTTCCAATTCACATGCTATAACTTTAAAGTGTGAACCTCACTTTCCTGTGTAAGTTTAAGTTTTTCATGCAATCTAACATAATGAGAATAAATTATAACATGCTTATAAGTGTCAAGTTATACATGTGATACCACCAAAGTCAGAAATCAGATTAAGAGATAAGGACAACTAATGAGAACCATTTATTACAAGTTCGAAAGACAAATAAGAAATAAGAGAAATAATAAGCTACCTTTGCTTCGACATATTTCAGTGTCGATGCTTTTCCCCCCAACCATTTGCTAGTGGGAGGTTCATTATGTTATCTTGAGCCTGCAAAGCAAACAGAGTCAATAAAAGCAATATGTTCTCCAGAATGATCGATTGCACCTTTATCCAACACAGATAATTTAACGGCTAGTCGCACAAACAATCACAAATTATTTTGGTAAGATATGTTATATTGCAAGCAACTACAAAATCATTAATTTATCATCTTTATCAACAATGGAGTAAAAACAATTATGATGACTCACTATAGGGGGATACCAGGAGTATCTAACACTCCATATCAAATTGGGATTAATATACTAGGAATTGTACTGGTAAAAGAAAAAAAATTAGTTGTGGCAACATAACCTAACCCAATGTAGATACATGAAAATCTTGTCTTAAAAAATTGATGGCTCCAAAATGTTGGTCCTCAAAACTCAACCAAAAGTTTTACTGTTTTTGGATAAGTTAACAAGAGAAAATAAATGAAATTAAAAAAACAAGAATCATCCAAGAAAGAGTATGTTAAGTAGTAATATTGCAGGCTCCATAAGGATTATGAACTAAATTCTGAATGAAGTAGATAAGCTGTGTCTAATTTACTATGTCTAATTTATGAACTAAATTATGAACTAAATTCTGAATCAAGAGTACTATGTCTAATTTACCAACTTACTTTTTGTCTTTGTTTCCGATTCCCATGAGTGTTGCTAAAAGGCTTGAGAAAGTCCAAAGAGATTTCTTGTGGGGAGGAATGGGAGATGAGGCTAAGTTGCATCTTGTAAAGTGGGATCAAGTTTGTCTTCTCTTGCACTACGGTGGTCTTGGTATTCGAAAGTTGCATCAGTTTAATCAAGCTCTCTTGGGGAAATGGCTTTGGAGATATGCGAATAAGAGTGAGGCTCTTTGGTGCAAGGTTATCAAAGCCAAGTACGAAGACCAGGAAGGCGGGTGGTGCACGAAGGAAGCTTCGGGTTCTCATGGTGTGGGTGTATGGAAGTATATTCGACAAGGTTGGAGTTCCTTTGCCAAAGGTTGTCGGTTTGAGGTGGGGGTGGGTTCGAAAGTTCGTTTCTGGCATGATATTTGGTGTGGAAAAAATCCTTTGAAGCAAGACTTCCCTTCTTTGTTCAGCATCGCTAGACACAAAGAAGCTTGGGTGAAGGATAATTTTACTTGGAGGAATGGGGTTGTAGAGTGGAATGTCATTTTTGTGCGACCCGTTCAAGATTGGGAGATGGATTTGGTTGCTCCTTTTTTTGATCGGTTGTACTCATGCAAGATCTCTGTAGGTACGGTGGATCGTATTTGCTAGGCCTCGTCTAGGAAAGGCAAGTTTGAGGTTAAGTCGCTCTTCAAGGCCTTGTCTAATTTTGACCATGAGGTGTTTCCTTGGAAGAGTATTTGGTGCATTAAGGTGCCTTTGCGAGTGGCTTTTTTCGGGTGGATCGCGGCCCTAGGCAAAATTTTGACTATTGATAATCTGCGTAAGAGGAACTTTGTGGTGGTGGAGTGGTGTTGTATGTGCAAAAAGTCAGAAGAGTCGGTAGATCATCTTCTTCTCCATTGCGAAACCGCAAGAACTCTTTGGCACACTATCTTTAGTCGGTTTGGGTTGCATTGGGTTATGCCTTGCAGAGTGAGGGATTTATTTTATTGCTGGTGGTCGGGAGGTCGTGCTCGAAGCGCGGTAGTTTGGAAGATGATTCCTCTATGTCTTATGTGGTGTATATGGATTGAAAGAAATGCTAGATGTTTTGAGAATTCTACTAGGACTATAGAGGAGCTGACTCATTTTTTCTTCTTTACTCTTTACTCTTGGACGGCCGCTTGGTTAGCTCCTTTAGTAATTAGTTTTTCTGACTTCCTCTTTCATTTCTCTCCTTCCTAGGCGCTCTCTTTTTATACTTCCCGTGTATATGGATTGCGCCCCTCTGCGCTTTTGTTATATAATACTTTTACTAATCAAAAAAAAAAGAAAAGTAGATAAGCTGTAATAAATGATGAAGGATAAAATGATTCCTTTTAGTCACAATAAAACTCAGCGTCTAGGCAGTTGAAATTCTCACATTCTCCATATCTTTCAGATACTAGTGAGTGATTCAATATCAATAGAAATGGAGCATGTAATTGAAATGATCATTCTAGGACTGTTAGAAAGAATATCTTCTATTAATAGGGGTAACTTCATTTATGAAAACTGTAAACCAACTAGCCGAACCAATTTTAGCTCAATACATCAGATTTATGAACAACTTTAGACTATCCTATCTTACAGAAAGGGATCCAGATACAGCATCAGTTTGATTTCAAATTGGTATATTGAACAAGAACTAACTAAGAATAGCAATAGAATGCTTTGTGCAGGGGATATTAGTGAGTGATTCAATATCAAAAGAATTGGAGCAGGTAATTGAAATGATCATTCTAGGAGGACTGAATAGAAAGAATATCTTATGTTACCTACTGCAATTCATCGACAAGGGTAACTTCATTTGTAAAAATTGTATACCAACAAGCAAAACAATTTCAGCACAATACATCAGAATTGTGAACCCTTTCAAACAATCCTATCTTACTGAATACTCGTTCCATAAATTTCCCAAATTAGTTTGCCATGGAAAGGGATCCAAATACAGCATCAGTTTGACTTTGAAATGGTATATTGAGCAAGACTAACCTAAGAATAGCAATAGGATGCTTTGTACAGGGATTAAGGATGCGGAAAGATTTTTTCTGACATTCAGAGTTCCCTTTCCAGTTGTTGCTGACAGAGTAATTTCAAAAGGACAAGGTTAATAATTATTTGAGTAGCACTCAAAAACCATTTCTGTCTGTCTATGTGTGTGTGCGCGTTAGGTTCGCTTTATCAAAACTTTGCGCACATATTCTCCAACCCCCCCCCCCCAACAATCTTCCCTATTATCCTTTCTCTTTGAAAAAGAGAAACCTCCTCACAAGCCAGTACTTTAGCATTCTGAGATTCTGGCTGGTTGTAAGCCACAGCTATTGAATATGAACCACAAAGTGTAATAAAAAACATTGGAACAACAGAAATGGATAAAATCTGGGACTTTACTGAATATAGCAATGGTCAATAGTACAAATCATGGCCAAACCAATTAAGGTTTCTTTGGAGCAAAACACTTGCTGTTATCAACCATAGGGCTATAAATTAGCTGAGCTCAACTCGAGCTCAAAAGCTCATGCTTGAACTCTAGACGAGCTCAAAGCCCAATTGATTAAATAAACCTTTTTTTTTTTTTTTGATAAGTAAAGGAAGATCCACTAGTTAACTAACGGTTAAAGGGATAACAACTTGATCTTGGTCTTCAGCTCTTCCTTGGATTATGCAATTCAGAGCCATGCACACAGACTTGAAGATCAGAAGAGCATCTAATGATCCATTTGTTCATCCAAAAACAGAAGAAAAAAATAATAGCATTAATTAAATTTAAACATTGTTGAATTATCAAGCATATATGCAACTATATGAGCCTTGAATTCACAACTAAGAACGTGCTCACAAGCTTTATGCATGCACCTAATGAAAAACAAAAAAACAAAAAAGCAAAAAACAAATATTGCGGATGCATTTGTGTAGCCTAGCAGTCCTTATTCCCTAGCGTGTTGCCTCTATTACTAGAGATTGTTCACATGTAATTAACCAGGATGTTATAGTTACTATTTTGATAGAGTAAGCAGTAGAATTTATATTGTGCTATGTTATACTGTGCTATGTTATATATTAGGGTCTTTTTATTTGGGTCCCAGGGGTGTGGTTTGATTGATTGAAATGTTGGAAGAGCTGCTGAGGTCATCTGGTTCAGAGGAGTTCTTCAAATCCATCCGGGTGGAATCGAAGGCTCTCACTGTCAGGAGGGGTGGTAACAGGACTGGTTGATTCTTGGTGGTCTCGACTCAAGCCGTGGACGACAAGAGGAAAGTTATTGTGCTGCCTGAAGACTGAGAAGGACGGGGATGGGGCAGATTCGCTGGGGAACTGAGCAAAGTGAAGGCTTTTTTTGAAGCCACCACAGTGCCCCCCTCCGTCTCCGGTTCTGTTATTGGGTGCTCCACGCCCCACACGGTGGCTGGCGAGGTTGTTGTCCATCATGTGCGTGAGCTGGACCTGATTCAGATGGAGTCGTGTAGAGACGTCGAAGCTGGGAGAATGGCAGTGAATTGCTTCGAGTTGGAGAGGCAGTCAGCTAGACCGACAAAGACGAAGAAGACGCCTGGCTCGTCCCTTGGCGGGGGCAAGGTGAGGAAGACGAAGAAGCTAGGGTTTTTTAGCTTCTGGAGGATTTTCGTGAAGTGGGTATGGGCTGCTTTGAAGCCCAACGGTTTCCGGGTGAAATCCAAGCTCAAGTTGAAGAAGGCCTCCTCGAATCCGGGCCCTTATGATTTTGGGCCGGCTAAAGGGTTGGATCAGGTTGCCGGGTCGGTTTATGTTGCCAGGTTGGTTCAGGTTTTCGGATCAGATCTTCCCGATTCAGATCCTGTTTCCGGTTCCGACCCTGGTTTGAGTCCTATTTCTGAATCTAGGTCTGCTTCTCGTCCGACTGGGTATGTTTCTCCTCCCCTACCAGACCAGATTTCGGCTGTGAAGGGTGCTGGGGATTTGACAGGGTCTCTTCTTCCTCCGGTCACATATGGGTCACATGTGAAGCCGCTGGATGATGGCCAGTTGGGGGCCACCGGTTTGGATTCGGTGGTGGTCACGGTGGGTTCTGTCTCGCCAGCGGTGGAGCAGAATCCTAGTATGGCTGTTCGTCATTCTTTCCTGGCCAAGGGCTTGCTCCGATGGGGTTTTTTTTTGGGACGAAAACTACTCCTTCACCAGCCTCGTCTTCTGCCTTGGGCTATGGTACGGGTAAGGTGCAAGTGATGGCTTAGTCTAAGGAGTCGGTTGTGGCCTTTGGCGGCACCTCCGAGGTGCCCAGTGTTGTTGTTGCCCATGCAATGGTGAGCGTGGGTCTACCAGAGTCTAAGGATGGGCATCTAGAGCCTCTTGCAGGCAATGGCTTGGATCCGAATATGGATTTGGATCCGGATCCGGATCCTAAGAAGAGTGCTGTTGTAGGGGCCTCTTCTTTGGGTTTTTGCACTTTTGACACCACCTTTGATGCCACTACTGTTGAGTTGACCGATACCCAATTAGGGTTGATTGAGCGCCTAAGGGAAGAATTAAAGGTCAATGATACAACTAAGGTGGTTTTGAAGCAAATCGAAGAGATTTTTCTTCGCGTGAATAAAGGTGTGCGTGATGGGGTGCTGTCTACCAAGGAGGAGGGATCCATTTTGGCGTTTTACTTTGTGCAGATAAGAGAAATTTCTAGGTGGAAAATTGGTTGAGCAGGTCTAAGGGCAAGAGAGAGCTGTTAAATTTAGAGAGCTCTATTAATTACGGCATTTCTTACGGGCAATCCCGGACTAGGAGGGGCAAGACCACTGTGATGTAGTGATCTGAGTGGGTTTGTGGGGTTTTTTGGGTGTTTTTTAGGGTGAGCTTTGGGTGGGTTTGTGGGGTTCCTTTTGTGGGTGAGCTTTGGGGTTTCTTCTTGTACAGTTTTTTCTTCTCTTTTCTCTTTTTCAATAAAACTACTTAGTACTTATCAAAAAAAAAAAAAAAAACTATTTTGATAGACCACAACTGTAAACTGCATAAATAAAGGGGTGTTAAAGTTATTAAGAGATTAGAATTCCTACCCAAATAATAAAAGAAAAAGAAGAAATCCTTGTAACAAATGTTGCAGAAAAGAGGCTCTGATGGCATCCTGCCATGGATAAAAACTTAAGTTCTGACAAATTATAGATTTTATGATTACTAAAGCTGATAATTCACTATGTAGAAATTTAGCTATCTTATATGAATGCCAAAGAAACAAGAAGAGACAACAGGATCCTGAAAAATTTAAGCTCACAATCCATAGTTATAAGTCAATGTGTTCATCAGACCTGCTGCCAGTACTTCACCATCTCACATGCAAGCCTTCACTTTACTGCAAGAGTAGCTTTGGTACTATCAATTGCCATTCCAAGTTGAATGTCAACACCCTACATCAGAAAGATCATCAGTGGGAAAAAAAAAATCCAAAAAAAAGGGAGGGGGTAAAAAGAACAAAAGGAAATCATCAAACGCAAAGTATGGGATAGTCCAAGTCTTAAGAGCGGCCACTTCATACAGTAAAACGTTGGAGAATAGAAACATATCCAAGTCACCCCTCTCAAGACTTCACTTAGGTAGGACCAGTACCAGTAACCTCTAAAAGGAAAACTGCCTACATGATACAAATTTATATACATATGAAATTAAAAAGATGATCATTTTATATATATATATATATATATATATATATATATATATTTCTTTTGGGTCTATCTTCTCTATAAACCAAATATTGGCATTTGGCATTGTCATCATAAAAACTGAGATTTTGTAGAAAAATAGTACCTCAAGCAATTAAGACCTGAAGGATTAAGAAGAAAAAATAGTCATCTTTTACTAAAGAAAGGAAGAAGCATGTTAATTGTTAGAGCAACCAACACAAGAACCGTAGATAGTAGGTCAAAAGGCTCAACACATATTTAGACTCCTATCAAGATGCACACTCAACCAATACAAGACTTTCTGTAACACTCTCAGGTACTGGCCCAACAGAGCAAAACAAAATCCAATAGAGACAAGCTGGTAGAACCAGTCACTGGAACTAGAAGAAACCCAATAGAGACAAATGGGCTCAACCAACTCAAAACCAAAGACAGATGTAAATGGCCAAGCATGTGGAGTCCAAGACCAAAAACAAGCAAACAAATGTTGGGTGAATTTTACTTTATTAGAAAGATCATTGATCCATTAAAAACCTTTACGTTATTTAAAATATGTCATCTTTATTTTGCTCAACAAAAGTGACTAACTTAGAAAATATGTTTTAGATCAAAACAAGAGTTCTCTTAACAAGAATAGTACATATATATCCCATATGTATCTACAAATAGGTCATATTTTGGTTACACCAAGTGTAACTCTTTTTTACTTATCTTACACCACTCAATAATTGTTCATTAAATCAAGATTTTACTAAATCCAACCATTCTATTACATATTCTTCCTACATCATGCTTGCTAAACATCAGGACAATCAGAGATGACAAGATTTTTCAATTATAAAATGTTCAAAATTATATATTTGGAAAACAAACTAAAAGCATAACTTCATGAACTGGTGGATAGTTAAAAATGTTTGGTTCATGTACTCTATATCATGCCAAACAAGTATGGGAAAATTAAATGATCAAACAGTGGGTATGGCAAAATATGGATCTAATAAGAAGTTACTAAGTGGTTTAATATTTACAAAGTATTATTACCAAATGCAACTTGATCCTGACCCAGAGAAAGTATCTTGTTCTTCATAAAATACAATTTCTATCTAAACATTAGCATGAAACTCCAACTCATACTTTTTAACCCTATGTCATGCTGCCCACTGGCTAGTGCTAGATGAACATGAATCACTCCAAGTTTCAAGAAAACGGAAATGATTAACCTTAACCATTGGATAGCCTAACCAAACCTATGGTAATTTAGTTATTATAGCAAGCTAAAACCGGACAACAATTAGACTTCAACATTTGATTATATACCGCTAACAGTAACAAAAAGACATGCTTTCGCATCATCACATGTAATACACAGTTGTAAGTAAACACATCAGGCTTACAATCGAAGTCTTTCATTGTAGAGAACGCTTCCACGGCCTTTTCAGCCATACCCATCTTGGCATATCCTGCAATTAACACCCTAAAAGCATTGGAAGTAATCGGAATTTGAAGGTTTTTGAGGTCTTGGAGAGTTTCCCAGTACAAGTCAAAGCCATATTTGCCCTTAACGAGCATGTCAACAATGAGACTATCAGAGGCCCGGGTAGGCAAGTAAACGTCCAAAATATTATGGTTAAGAACTCCCTCTAAAAAATTATCAACACAAGAAATGCAAAAGAAACCAAGATGTTAGTTCATAAACGAACTTCTTTCCAGAAGTTGCAGTTGTAGATGATAGATAATGACAGTGGATTGTGCAATGAATAATATGCACAAGCAAGCCTTTTATTGAATTAAGCAAAACCATTTAGGCAATGGGAGAGAGAGAGAGAGAGAGAGAGAGAGAGAGAGAGGAGAGCATAACTCGTAATCAAGTTCCAAAAACTTGGAGCCTTAAAGAGAACTATATAGTAAAAATGTACAATCTTGTGAGCACACAAGTAGATCATATATAGTCACAACAAAATCAATGAAGAAAAAATATATCATACTGCATAGAATTATCACATATTAAGACCATCAGAGATTAAGTATAAAAATTCAAAAATTAAACAATCATTAGTTGAACAGAATTTGAATAACCATACAGTCAAAAACTCCATGCTTTTTGTCTGCAGAAGAGGTATCATGCTGAACAAAGAACAAACTATTATGAATCACGAAAACAACTTTAGATAAAATGAATCTCCTTTGCTCTTTCAAGTTAATAATGTTACAAAAAAAAAAAAAAAAATCAGGAATGGATTAGAAAATTCTAGGAAGCATTGGAAATGATCCATGTCATCCACTTCTTCAGTAGTATTAACACTTATTTCATGCACCAACTATAAGAACCAATTCCACCCTCCCAGTGGAGGCTACAAGGCTGGAAAAAAAAAAAGGATTTCATGGAGGGAGGGTGGTTGTCAATATCAACCGAGCCTATTGTTTTACAACAGCTTGTCCCGGAATTGTGCCAAAACCATACGTTATTGTCATTTATTCCTCTGCAGTGGCCAATAATTATGCACGGGACATATATTCCATTTCCCGTGAGTTCCTGTGACCATGTAGAAGGGCCTTTGTATTTCGGTAAAGATGTCTATTCAAATCATATCCAAAAGACTTCATTCTACTTGCAAGATCCAGGACATGCTCCTTCTTATCTTGGGAACGAAGTAAAGACCAAAGCAGCCGGTTGCAAGCTCGTGGCATCAACATGAAACCTTTTTCTATGGAATAGAGGAACACATTTATCGCCAGGTCCAGATTCCCTTCTCTGCAGAGACCATGAATCAATTTAACACAACTTGGGGGAGTGACAATGATCTTGCAATCCTCAAGAACAGAATATATCGCCATAGTTTCATCTACTCTTCTTGCCTGACAAAACCCAATGAGCAAAATGGTATACGGCCCTCGATCAAAATCTTTCATTTTATAATTATGCACGGGACATATATTCCATTTCCCGTGAGTTCCTGTGACCATGTAGAAGGGCCTTTGTATTTCGGTAAAGATGTCTATTCAAATCATATCCAAAAGACTTCATTTTACTTACAAGATCCAGGACATGCTCCTTCTTATCTTGGGAACGAAGTAAAGACCAAAGCAGCCGGTTGCAAGCTCGTGGCATCAACATGAAACCTTTTTCTATGGAATAGAGGAACACATTTATCGCCAGGTCCAGATTCCCTTCTCTGCAGAGACCATGAATCAATTTAACACAACTTGGGGGAGTGACAATGATCTTGCAATCCTCAAGAACAGAATATATCGCCATAGTTTCATCTACTCTTCTTGCCTGACAAAACCCAATGAGCAAAATGGTATACGGCCCTCGATCAAAATCTTTCATTTTATAATCCATTTCAAGTATGCCTCGGATTGCCTTTTCCACCTCTCCTTTCTCAAAATGTTCCTCTACTGCTTTGATGGTTCCCTCTTCCCTGCCTGGAAGGCTCCTCAAATACTTTAACCAAAGACTAATAGCTAATGAAACCTTTCTTTTCCTGCATGACCAGGTCATAAGTGATTTATAAACTGCAACGCTAGGTGTAATCCCATTCTTCTGCATTTGATCGAAGACCCCAACTGCATCCTCTTCTCTGTCAACCCGATAAAGAGCATCTATAAGTGTTCCATATGTAATGCTATCTGGAGAGAGTCCTTTTAGTTGCAGGTCCTTGAAGAGCTTGAAAGCACCATTAATGTTCCGAGCCTTGCAAAAACCATTGATCAGAATGTTGTAAGTTATGATATCAGGCACAACCCCACTATCAGCAAGTTGCGTGAGAAGTTTGTAGGCTTTAAGAATTAATCCCGACTCGCATAGTTGCTCCACCATTGTTTGGAGACTAACCTTATCAAGACCCCGGTTGGCACCTTGAGAAAGCCGAAGAAATACGGAAGGATTTCTCCCTATCTCCATCTTGTAAAACAAAATATGAGCTTCCTCAAGCTGCCGAGCCTTACAAAGTCCATCAATAAGAGCATTGAAGGTCACAACAGAAGGAAAACATCCAAGCTTCTCCATATCATTGAATATCAGTTGTGCCTCCTCAACCAGCCCATTCCTACACATACCACAAATGAGAACAGTATATGTGGAGGCATTAGGGAAGCAATCATGCTTTGAAATCTCAAGTTGGAGAGACCGAGCCTTATCCAAAAGGCCGATATCACATAACCCTTTAATCACAGCATTATAACAACACGTATCCGGAGCCAAATCCCTCTCAGCCATCTCACCTAACAATTTCAATGCATCCTGAACCCTACCCGCATTTGATAACCCCTGAATCATTATAGTGTACAAAACAACATCCGGCTTGACGTCCTCCTTAAGAATTTTTCTGAACCATGCAAGTGCTTCTTTATATCTTTTAGCTCTAAACAAACCATCAATCAAACAACTATACCCAACGAGTCCAACAGGAAAACCATCCGTCTCAAAGGTTCGCAGAAGCGCATAAGCTTCATCAAGCCTACCCGATTTACAGAACCCATTAAGCAACGCACTGCAAGTAAACGCATCAGGAAACAGTCCACTCTCTTTCATTGTATTGAACAATCTATGTGCCTCATCGAGCCTCTTCGCCTGACACAACCCCGAAACAATAATAGTGCAAGTTATCTCGTTTGGTGATATACCCCTCTGGCTTATTTCATCAAACAAGTTAAGTGCATCCTGAGTCTTGCCAATTTTGTAAAGCCCATCAATCAAGATGTTATAGGTAGCTAAATCCGGACCACAATTAGACTTCAACATTTGATTATATACCGCTAACGCTAACAAAAAGACCTGCTTTCGCATCATCACATGTAATACACAGTTGTAAGTAAACACATCAGGCTTACAATCGAAGTCTTTCATTGTAGAGAAGGCTTCCACGGCCTTTTCAGCCATACCCATCTTGGCATATCCTGCAATTAACACCCTAAAAGCATTGGAAGTAATCGGAATTTGAAAATTTTTGAGGTCTTGGAGAGTTTCCCAGTACAAGTCAAAGCCATGTTTGTCCTTAACGAGCATGTCAACAATGAGACTATCAGAGGCCCGGCTGTGGAGAAGCTCTGTTCGCGTTGACCAGATGAAGAATCGGAACCCTAGTTTCGGGTTCGGCACTTGTTGGAGGACAGAGGTGACGATGTTGGATGAGAGATTGGGGAGTAGGCGGTCCAAATCGTGTTCCATTGGACTGGAGTTTTGGAGGGTGGACAAGATTTGATTGCAAGTAACAGCTCTGCGACGATAGAAGCATGGTCGTTCGGGAGAGGAGGCAGGTCGGAGGAGCAAAGTTGAGAGTTTCATCGCCTTATCGAAATGGCGGCACCGGCACAGCTCTCACTGTCATTGCTTGCAATGTGGTCGAGTATCTGGTCAAAGAGTATTTCACCAAATATTACAAATGTTAATTAAACTCCAAATCATGGAGGAAAACTTAGCATTACAACATGTTCTCTTCAAAAAGAGGACCTTAGGGGTACTGTCAAAACCCAACCCCTGCTCGGCCAAAACAGAAAGCCAGGGCAAAAAAACAAAAAAAAAAAATTACAAAAACAAGAGTAAGCCAAAACCAGAAAATCAAAAACCAACATTTAGCCAAAAAAAACAAAGCAACCCACGAACACCAACATTTGAACTACATTCAGCCAAACCATAGAACAAGGAAAACCCAATTTGGTTAGAACTCCAAAATCGGAAAGGAAAACATAAGCCCAAAAGGTTTTTTTTTTTTTGAAGACCAAATATCCATTCGGGAGAAGCTCAGCAAATTTCACAGTTTACACACAACACCACATTCGGTGGGTACCAGAAAATAAGCCAAGAAATTTTTTCAAGAAATTTACACATTCTCAACCAACAACCGAAAATCAAAGGGAATAAAATTTTCCAAACTATTGAGTGAAGCAAAACCGAAGCAGGGGAGCAAAACATGACACATGTTAGATATTATAATCGAAACTAGACCCACAAGCTCGTTTAAAATTCAGACTTGAAAAATCCAAGCATCTAAACCTTGAATAACCTCAAAATAGCATCCCTCTTTACAAATCAAACACAAAAGGCACTATCAAGATCTCTTAAACCATGTTAGATATTACAATCGAAAAGAATGGTACAAGAACAGTAAAACCATGAAAAAATCCCATTTCAAAATTCCACTTACCAAATCAGCTGCAAAAAACGGATATTGACAAAACAATCCTCTGAGCTGGTGCCGTGGGTGGCGTTCGGCCGGCCGGATCTTGGATGGTGGGCGTTGTCGGTGGCGATCCGCGGGTGGAATTCGGTGGGCGTCGTCGCCGGATTTCGAGCTGATTCCGTGGGTGGGCGTTGCCAATGGTGGTGCGCGGGTGGCGCTCGTTGCCGGAAGTGGATGGTGGTGGGCGGAGGCGGAAGGTCGGGGGGGGAGAGAGAGAGCGGCGTGCAAAAGTGAGGAGGAGAGGGAAAATGAAACAGGAAACCTGGGCCTCACTCGCGTGGTTTCAAGTTTTTTTCTCTTTTATTTTTTTTTATTTTTTATTTTTAGGGAAATTATATCTAAAATCCTTAGGTAAACGCGCTTTTATTAAAAACTCCCTAGGTATTTTTTTTTTGGAAATTTAGTTCCTGGGTCACTCGAAACTATTAGAAAACTCTCTACCGTCAATTTTTGTTAACTTCCGTTAGTCTACTCAAAACTCACCGTTTTATCTGATTAAAATATTATTTTTTTATTAATTTAATTTAAAAAATTCAATGTTAAAAAAAATAAATA